>NC_084460.1:243381191-243684221 GCF_027409185.1 Cynocephalus volans
TACATGACCAAACACAATAAATAACATAATATACAAAGCTTTATAATTATTGCACATTTGTAAAATATCTTACAGTGAGTTCATACAGCCAGCAATATTTAAAGCACGAAGACTTTATTTACAGTTTTATTTTAATATAATAACTAGATCCAATGGACCTAACATAAGATGAAATTATGTTAATTTTACCAACCAGCGTTCTCATCAATCATATATATTTTGGGGGAAGTGTAAACATTATTGCCTAAAGTACGTTATATACATCTGATAGCTGATCTTAACAAAGGACTTTAACATCTAGAAAGGTAAAGCTGATAAAAGGCTACCATATTTTGGTTTATTTTATTTATCCTCAAATTATATATTAATTTTTTTAAAATGTAAACTCAGTGAATAAGGGCTGGTATAGTCAATATTTTACATAAGTAGTCTCATCTCTTTAAAAAAAAGTTGACCTTTAGATCATTGCTTTTTCATTAGGAAGTTCTCTAATATTTTATGGAAATATTTTAATAGACCTCGGGAGTTTTGAAATACTGTTTACCCTTGAAATATTCTCCATTTGATAAAAATAATAATTTCTCCTGGAAAATAAATTCTTTCAAAAGTTTACTGAAAGCCTAGTTTCAGAAAATGAAATTTTAAAATCCAGTGTCTTTAAAATAACAAAAATATGTCAGGATACATTTGAAATAAATCGCAGAAAATAGTGTCAATGTGTATATATGGATATGTGTGTATCTCTTACATATGCATTTAAGAGCACGGGTATATATATGCATATACATACACATACATATATATACACACATACACACACGTAGGTGGCATACCTACATTTTAATACACACACACATACCCACTTCGCTGGACCTAAACATGCACTAGCAAGTTATTTTAGGGCTTCAACTCTTCAGAAAATCTCATTATGTGAGGAGCGAAGTGGCTCTGCGGGGAGCATTATGGAAATATCTGGGCCTGATTTAATGAGGCTGTTCACATTGGTGGAATATCAACTTAACAGAGAAAAGTCTACCCAGGGCGTCCAAGTTACCAAAATGAAAATTGGCAATTGAGATGATAAGAACGTGGCTTTCTTCTGCGAAATCACTTCAGGTAACAGAGATAACATTAAATAACATACATTCTATGCACCAAGAACAATGTTTTATGTACCGAGTCTCTTATCCGTCTCTCCTAATGACTTCCCTTAGCGGGTTGTTAGTACTTGACAGCAGGTCTCCGTGCGGGGAACTTTTCTCCAATTCCACATTCAAAGGAGGTCCATCAGAGAGCATGATTGGCAATTTTCGTCATAATCTGCACATTATTAGCATCAAAATTGACGTGGCAGTTAACACTGGTGGGTTTTGATGTACCTTTCTTCAAGTTCAAGGAAACCCCTCCTGCAGCCGGGGTTGGCAGAGTGGGTCTCAGCAACCCCGCGGTGGCCTTGCAGAGGCGGAGGCACAATAGACATGCGTGAGAAATATGCCAAGAACCATTTTACTCGGGGAAAAGGAAAACGAGGAGAGAAGGAGACGAGGGGAATAGAGAGTTTGAACTCAGAAAAGTGTATAAGGAAAGGCTTCAGTATAATATTATATATATCTAGAGATTCAAGTATTTCCCAGATCGAGCGGAACCCGGTAGTCGGAAAACTGAAATGAAAACGCCTCTCCAAACACTACCGCGATCTGTCAGACTTGCCCTCCTCTTGCCCTCCTTTCTTTTCCCTTCCCTGTCCTGGCTGTGGCAACCTCATTAGCCATCACTTTTTGCATAAAATATGCAAGATGCTCTCATTCCGTCAGCACTGAAACCAAAGACCCAAAGCAAAACCGGTGGTGGACAGAGAGGGAGGAGGCGCGACGGCCACTCCTTCCCACCTCGGCTTTGTCCTTTCCGAGGAAGGCGGCCACAGCCCAGCCGGCCTCGCTCCCCAGTGCAGTAGACAATCTCGCACACACACCAGCTTCCGCCCGCGCTCTCCACCCGCCCTCCCGGCCTTCTCCTCAGACCTCCATTCTCCCACTCTCCTCGCACAAGGCGCCTAAAAGCTCGGGCTGAAAGAAAATTTGCCACCTCCTGCCCACCCTCCTTTCAGAAAAAGAAAGAATGGAAGAAAAAGAGCAGCAGCAGAAACCTGGCGTGGGAGGACGAGGGAGGTGACTCCCGCTGTCCCCCAAACACTAGCGCACACCATTCCCCTCTCTTTGTTGTGGTTCTCCATTCTTCTGACCACGCAGTTCAGACGAGCAACCCGGGCCTGAGGATGCACACCCAGGGCTGGAGACCCTGGAGGACTGGCTTAGGGGTGGGGGGATTGTCTTCGGGGAGACCAAGAGCTCAGGACAGAGGCGGGAAGTGGAGCCTGAGCGGCGGGAAACATAGAGGAGGGAGAGGAGGGGAGACGGCTGGGTGGCAAATACAAAAATAGAAATAATCTGGGGGGACGGCCGCAGGGCTTTTGCTCCGGCTTCTTCCCCCCAGTTCGGGGCAGGCTCCCTTCAGCCTCCCGCGCCCCGGGGCGCCCCCTGGCGGCAGCGGTAGCAGTAGGCAGGGCTCCGCGAGCGCAGGGGGCGCACAGGGATTCCCGAGCACACGCAGAGCGGCAGGCGCGGCCCCCTGGCGGCGGCGACGACGTAGTTATCTGGTAAGTGGGGCCTCGTCCCTCTGGTCCGGCGGGCTCACGGCGGTCTTGCTAAGCACGGCGGCCGAGTAGGGTAGGAAGCCGCTCTCGGAGCGCGGCGCCGCAGCGCTACAGCCGAAGTCCGAGCCCCCCGCGGCCCCTGCGCTGCCGCCGCCGCCGCCGCCCCCCCTGGAGCCCAGGGCGGCGGCGGCTGCTGCTGCAGCCGCTGCCGCCGACTGACTGCTGTGGCAACTGAGGCACGAGCATGGCGCGGAGCCGCCGCTGGGGGGCGCCCCGGCCGCCGCTGCAGAGGAGGCTGCAGCTGCTGCAGCTGCGGCAGCGGCCGCAGCCGAGGCCGCACTGTTGAGCCCCGCGGCGGCCGCGGGCGCCTGGTAGAGACCCGGGTGACGGAAGCTGCACAGCAGTTCCGGCCGCGAGTAGGGATGAGAGAGGGCGCGGAAGGTGTCCAGCGGGCGGATGGAAGTGGCGAAGGGCGACGACGCCGCAGCTGCTGCGCCAGAGGCTGCGGCCGCCGCTGCCGCCGCCGTGACACCCACGTGCGGGTAGTAGTGCAGCGGCACGTGCGAGTGGAAGGGGTAGGGCAGGCTTCCGGTGGCGGCCGCGTGCGTCATCATGTAGGTGTAGAAGCTGGGGTCGGCTGGGTGCGGCCACGACATGGCCAGTCGCTGCCGCTTGTCTTTCATGCGCCGGTTCTGGAACCACACCTGCGGGGAGAACCGCGTGGTGGCCCGGGTTAGGGAGAGCCCATGTTCCCGGCCCCCGGCCGGAGACTCCCTGCCCCTCCCGGACCTCTGAATGGCCTGGCCTAGTCCTCTGTGACCGAGCCCAACCCGAGTCCCCTCTGCTCTCACAGCTGGCACAGTGTGGAGGGCAGTATGTGGACCGCTGTGGGCACACTTTACTCAGCAAAGAGAGACTCCTCTAGGCTGCTGCGGCTCCTTCGGCTTTTGCGCCCTTACCTCTTGCTGCATTTTCTCAACCCAGCCCAACCTTTCCTCTCCCTCCCGCCACCCACCGGTGCCCGGCCTTGCTGAGCACCCGTCTCTCAATCCCAGGATTTGCTGGGGGATTCTGGACAGACTTTAAAGAGAGGCTGCCGTGCAGCTTTTCTGAGAGGTGGCCGCGCGAGGTCTTGAGCTCTCCGAGCTTCGAGGACCTGCCCCTAGGGGCACGGGTCCGATTTTGATATTGAAGGGAAAAGTTTATTGTTTCGTTTGTCTTAAATGAGTGGCAAGAGCAATGTCCCCATAAACTGCGAAAGGGGACTTTCTTACCCCTCCCAACACAGTATCTAATAAAGACATCATTCATCACGACCCTAAATTAAAGAAAGCCTGATCAAACAGGAGGGAGATTTACACATCCCTCCTCTACCCACTGGGGTTTTCTCTTTTCTTTTTCTAGAGTGTCGAATGCTCCGTGAAGTGTTCGCCAAGTCGCCCAACGTCCCAGCTATCTCTCCCGGATGTATAATAAAATTAATAACCTAAAGATATGTATAAATAAGAAAAATTTCGTTGCATTTTCTCCCCAGGAGGTTGCCCTTTTTCCTTTGCCCAAGAGAAAACTTTGGGAAACTACTTTTTCAGCCCAATCGATTTTTAAAATACGGTATCCATTTCTTCATGTTCTAACCATTTGTGTGGAATATAAATCTCCGAGATCAAGAGCAATTGAAAAGTTTGGCCTTTGGTTCGTGCTAGAGGAACACAGACCAGCCGGCTTTGTTGCCTAGGGGGAAGTGGGGCTCTGGGGCCTTGGGCGGGCTTTGGGCAGAATCGAGTAGAGGCAAGCATTTGCGGCATCGTTGCTGCCATTCAGGGACCGTCCCCGGTCAGCCAGTCCGGCCGACCGTTCGAATTCGGCAGCCGAGAAATAAATAAAGCAACTCTTTTGGTGACTACCCCCCGCAGGTTTCCAGGACCTGTGCTAAATCTAGCCACCCAGAAAGAAGAAAGGGGAAAAAGAAACAAATCAACATAGGTGGGCCTCGGGAGGCCAGAGTAGGCGCGCGCTGGAATCGATACCTTGATGGTGGTTTCGGGCAGGTTAAGCGCAGCGGCCAGCTCGCACCGGCGGGGCCGCGACACGTAGTTTTCCCGGTAGAACTCCTTCTCCAGGCGCGCGATCTGCTCGCGGGTGAACGCCGTGCGGTAGCGCCGCACCTGATCCGCGCCGGAGCCGGAGCTGCCCAGCGCCGCACCCCCGCTGCCGCCGCCGCCGCCGCCGCCTCCATGCAGGCTGCCGAGGCCCGAGCCCGACGCCGACGTCGTGGTGCCCGCGGTCGAGCCGCTCTCGGCGTACCCTGGCAAACAAACAGCCGACAGCTCATGAGTCGCTGTAGGGCCGAGAGCCCTGCGCTGCGGCTGCACGAACAAGGAGAGTGGAAGCCAAGTCAGGAAGGATAGTCGCTGACGGAATTGATGCGGGTCTGTCGCACTTACTCATTGCTGCTGTTAATGTAATCAGTAAAGTTTGGGCAGCCCTTGTAACCACACAATAGAAACCGAATTAGGGAGGTTTTTAAAAATTAGAAATTTTCAACTAAGGAGGAAAGCCGGACGAGGGAAAATGCCTCCCTTGGGCGCGGTTTGGGAAGCTCTGGGTTTGCCATTGTCTGGAGACAGCAGGGCAGCTTTCCGTACGGGCCTCTAACCTTTCTTTGACAGTTTTTGGGGTTTGGTTAGAAACATTTTAAGATTCGCAAGACTGCAGCAGCTCAAACCCCAGCCTTCAGAGAGGGGAATACACTTTTCAACTCTCTCCTGCTGACTTAAGCGGGTCGAGCAGAGGCGCCCGGCGAGGCTCCCTCAGACTCAGAAGAATGCCCCCCTGCACCCGGCCCTGAGGTCTCAGAGGCAGAGGAGCTCGGAGCAGCTTCCCGAGGCACCCTGCCCCGAGAGCTACTCAGCGGCTGACTAAGGGTCTGTCGGCTCGCTCCGGCTCGTAGACCTGCGGGCAGAAACATTTTCTCGGACTCAGGAGCGAGGGCGGGCGGGCCTGGCGCCCATAGCTCCGCAGGCCTGCGCCTTGCTCGGAGGCTTAAGGAGCAGAGCCGGAGGGCAGGGTCCCTGGCATGCGTCCCGCCCCCACCCGAGCAAGCTCGCTGCAGCCTGCTTGAGGAAGGTCTGAGGGGCAACGACACTGAGAAGCGTCGGCGGGGGTCTCGGAGGAGCAAGGAGGGTGGGACTGGAGAGCGCGGAGCGGGCGGCACGGTTACCTTTGCCATTGTTTTCCTTTAGCGGCGCGGCGCCGAGACCGCCGGGGGAACGCAGCGCCGAACAGCCCACCTCCACGTCGCTGCTCATGTCAGCCTCGGCGCCCGCCTCGGAATAATGGCCCGGTTTCTTGCGGCTCTCGGTGGTGGAGGCAATTTCGGAGGAGACGGTGCTTTCGCTCCCCGGGTGCTGCAGGTTGAACAGAGTGTCTATTTCGAATTTGCCCTTGGCGGGGAGGTCTCCCAGAGCACCGTGCAGGGGGGCGGACGGCAGGCGAGGGCTGAGGCGAGCCGGGTGCTGCGAATTTTCCAGGGCCTCGAGCACAGCATTGCCAGCCGAATCGGATAAATTGGAGAATCTTTTGCCGGCCGTGGGGCTGTGCAGTCCTCTCTCCATCAGAATCATCTCTTTTCTTATTCTTTCCATCATCTCAGCTTTCTTAAAAATGTCACAGTGGCCCGGCTGTCCCGTCCTAATGATGGGCTGTGCCTAGGGCTAATTCTCATTCAGCCCCAGCGAGAGCCTCTAAATATTATTATCTCTTTTGGAGGGAGGCGGAAAAATTGTGGGATGCCAGAGCGAGGGAATGACTGGTCAAAATGACCCATGCATCCTTCCGAGCCCGAGATGTCATTCATCAAAAAGTAGCGCCCGCTCGTCATTAAGGTACGAATGACGCCTTCGAATAATCATTTATTGTAACAGGTTTATAAGCAAATAAATACACGCTCCTGTCAGTGGGTAATGAAGGCGGCTTCAGAGCAGACAAATAGATACAGGTAGGAGGCGAGAAGAGACAAGAAGTGAGAAGGGAGGCTCCGGTCCTTTGCCCGCTCCGAGCCAGTTCTGCTCGCCCGGGGGTTTGGCCTCGGGGGTGAAATTGACAGTCTGATTAATAGAGCGCGCCGCGGCACATTTCCCCCTTCATTTAGGGGCATCATTACGCTCTCAGTTTGCTGGGTTGCCCCTTAGGTCCTAATCATGCAGCACCTTCCTCATTTTTCCTCGGACATGGATACGTGTTAAATAATAGATAACGCTTTGATTTTCCAGAGTAGATTCTCCGGAAGGTTGCTTTTTTTTTTTTTTTTTTAACATTTACAAGCTGGGGGCCTAAGGGGGGGCAAGGGGGAGGATGCAGGAAGAGTTGCGTAAGAAGACCTTGCGCCGCTCCTGTCTGGATTACTTATCTTTGGGATTTCAGAACCAAATATGTATTTTATTTAACAAATAGGACGCCGAGTTCTCTCCCTCCCTACTTCTTCACCTCAGCCTGGATGCTCTCCTCCCACCCTGGGGGGAGGGGGGATAGAGAGAGCGAGCACATCTCCTAGAGTTTTGAAGGCGCTTTCTTGCTACGTGGCCAGGGAGGTGCGTTGGGCCCGCGCCTCCAAACGGAAATCGTTAGGTCCTCTCTGATTTTCTAACACCGTTTGCAGAATGAGTTCTGAACTCAAAGTCTCTGGTTTTTTACTTTTATAATCCTGTTGATGAATAGGCTTCTCGCCTACGCATGTTCCCTGGGGGAAATGAACTAGGCTGAACGATTTGATAGCAGAATTCGACAGCTAACATTAAATACAGTCGCGATTTACAGCGCCATACGGGCCGCTCCGAATTCACTTTTTACGTTGCCGGTTTTTCCCCTCCCTTCTCAAATAGAATTATTTGCAGCAAAGTCGCCGGAATTTGAGGTCAAAGGGGGAAAGAGGAGACAGCCTTCTTCCCCTACCACCCCTCTTCCCTTCCTCCCTTCCTCCCTTCCTTCCCTCCCCTCCTTCGCCTATTTGCTCCTTTTCTTTCTCTCTTTCCTCCCCCTCAACCCCAGCCCCTTACCTGTGGCCCGGGGTATTCCTGGTGCTGAGTCCGGGCGCGGAGACTCGCCTCCCAGCCTTGCTGCTGCTCCTTGAGGCCTGAGCTTGGCGGCAGAGCCTTTTGGCGATAACTTTGATAGTCATAATGACGCTGGTGGCAACCATTTTAACGAAGATCAATCTTCACTCAAGGCCAGTCCTCATCTCCTCCCGCGGTTGCATCCCAACCTACCCGGACCCCCGAAGCACTGTGCCCACCCTCCACCAGCCCAAAGGGGGACGAGAGAGGACAGGGACAGAACACGGAGGTCTGCCCGTGAGCTTCCGAAGCAGCCGAGAGATCCGGGCAATCTGGGCGCGGGTCCTGCATCCCCGCCCCAGAGCCAACCCAGACCCCAACAGGGGCCCCCTTCTTCCCGCTCTCCCGGCCCACCCAGCACATCGGGGCGTGTGAGGAGCAAACCCGGGATCTATTTGCCCATCTGTCTGTTGGCTCTTTCCTTTTAACCTTGGACCCGTTGGGGGCGCATCAGGAATGTTAAGAGGAGGCGAGGTGTGAAATATATTTATATACATATACTGTATACACACATACCAGTATAGTTAATGCCAAAAGTTTCTCTCCTGCTCCCCTCGGCTCCGACTTATTTCTACAACGCAGGCTTTGCTTAGAAAATCAATTCCACCTCTTTAAGGTAATAAACGAAAAGCTCGATAGGCATGCTTTGGCTGGGGGGAAAGGGGGGTGGCGGGGACAGGCGGCGGGGAACTCACAGTGGGCGTCAGACACCGGGACTCGGATTTGACCCGGAGTCCACCTCTGCCCCTGCCCCGGTGGCCACCCAGCTCCAAGTGATCAGCGTTCTCCTCACACCGGCATCCGGGCCATTGACGCGGTGGGACTTCAGCCCTGCGGACGCCCCCACCTGCTCTTCAGCCCTAGGCCCAGCTCCACCACTCCTGGCAGTCGCTCCCCAGCGACCTGGAAAGGGTCCCCCTACCCAGCCCCCGCTTGCTCCAGGGACTGAATGGGACACCTTGGTCCAGGCTCGGGTCTGTGGGGGACCAAGGCCCTGGCGGGAGTAAGGAAGAGCAGAGGCGCTGGCGGGGCGGAAATCCGTGGATGCCTTTATTGCTGTCGTTTGGCGCCCCCATCTGTTTTCCTCGCGGTTTCGGCTGCTCTGAGATGCTTTTCAATCGCGGAAGCCGCCGCTGGGGACTGAAGTGTGGACGGAGACCCCTTCCATTATCACCGAGCCGTGTCTCCCACTCCCTTCCCTTTTTGGGGACCCGGCGCCTCTGATTCCAAAGGCTGCTCCAAACCAGGCCTCCGTCTGTTGAAAAGGGAAAACACCATTTCTTGGCGACACCTTCATTCATTAGTGGTTTTGCAAATAATTTTGCACCTTTTAAATAAAACTAATATTGCATTTCTAGCACATTCATTGTAAAAAGTACATTTGAGACCATGTCAGGGAAATTTTTCACAGTAAAAACACGTATATTTTCTCACTAAACTGCGTTTAGCTGACAATAATGTTTCGTGGGCACAGTGAACATTCCATTCTAATATTTAATGTTCCTTAAGTTACTTAGATTCCACACCTACTGGTAGGAATATTGGCTAACTTATAGAAAGCTCTTACTGTGCAATTACAAGTGTTTTATGTGTGTTATCTCCTCTACAGCTCACAGCAACTCTTTGAAATCTGTTCTATTATCCCTTTTTCAGAGATGACGAACCTCCTACACAGAGAGGTTGGGGACTTGCTCATGATTTAAACTTATCTCAGATAATGTACAAGTCTTAAGATAGTTTAAAGCTTTGGGAAGCATTTTGTGGGTTGCTTTTCTCATTTTGCATGTCTTATGTAAATAAGACCTACTTTGAAAACATTTAGCGCATGTAAAAGGTATTGAGACGATGAATGCAGTTCTGTTTATTGATGAAATACCAAACCTCACACGTCTCCCAGAATATGGAGACTGAGGCTCGGAACCGGCCTGTCAAATGCCCCTGGATTTTAGACGCAGCCTCTGGGGCCGTCAGGGCTCCCTACCCACGCACTACCAAGGTAGAGGACTCACTCAAAACAAGACAAGACTCCAACCCAAGCCCGCGTAGTTTGGCAGGAATTTTTAAGATTGGGGGAGGGGCGGCGGAGGCGGGAAGGACTTTCTCCATATGGACTAAAAAGCTCACTTTGCTCCAAAGGAGGAATGACATGAAAGAGACCTAATATTTTTTTTGTTAGGCCTCCAGACTAAATATTTGTTTCTTGAGCAGCGGTGGGTCCTCCGAGGTGAAGTGGTAAACACTTTTGGCCTGCGACTACAGGTAATAAAAAACTGTCCTGGCTGCCCGAGGGGAGAGCACCGGTAAAGCCAGAGCTGCAGCGAAGCCCGGCTCTACTCTTCCCGCGCCGAGGGCTCTGGGCAGCTGGGGCCGCCAACGTGCAGATCCTCATCGGGACTCATGCTCGCTAGAGAGCTGGGGCTGCGGGGTGTGGTGAGACATCAGGACTGCCAGAGCTGGGGTTGCGAGCCCCGGGCACGTTTTCTTGAGGTTAAATGCAGTCCCCACCCTGGAGGTTTCTGTTTATAAGGAAAGACGCAAGTTTGGCTCAACTCCGGGCCTGACTTCGCACTGGCAATCTCGTGCTCCCATCCGTCGGCAGGCCGGCCTCTAGCTCTCTGTCTCGTCCGAATCTCTCTGGTTGCTTCTGACTCCACTCCTGCGTCTCCCCCGCAACCCCGCGCCCCACCGGGGACGGTCACGAGCGAGGAGTTGGATGGGTACTTTCTCTCTGGACTCTGGGGCTACGGAGACCCTTCGCCTGCCTCTAGATCGTGTGCCCACAGATGCGACGGGAAAACTTGCAGGGACATCTAGCGCCAGGCGTGGGGAATTGCGCGCCACCATGCAGGAAAGCCAAGCCCGACCGCTCGCCCCTCCGCCTCCCTCTCGGCTCCCCCTTCATGCTTAGGCACTTCCTTACCTTCACCCCTTTGCCCTGCTGAGGACCACAATGTGGATTTCCCATAGAGACAGCAGGCTCTGGAGATATATAGATAGGTAGATAGACAGATTTATTTTCTTTTATCTGAAATGGATGACAGTGAGCATTTAGTGGACTTAAGCTAACAATAGTTTTGCTCAAAAAATATATTCCAAGGACAACACCACACCTTGAGATGTCGAACAAAACAGCAGCAAATTGTTTGAAGTCCCAGCTTTTATTTTCCAAAAAAGGCAACAATTTTCCCTGGTACTCTGGCTCTGGCCCCACGCTCCCTCGCCTTCTTCATGAAGTTAGTGCTTCTCTTCCAGGGAAGACCCTTGCTGTGTTTAATTCCCTCCAAGCTGGAGAAGTTCTCTCCATCCCAAACAAGAATACATTGACCTGCCAGAGGCAAACCTGGTTTCACCAAATAACGCTTCGCATTCTGAGAGGGTTTTTTGTTGTTGTTGCAAACGATTTTCATTTAATAAAGCCTACTTGTGTTGTTAAACCCAAACGGAATACATCTCAGACATAGAAAGTGCCCCCAATGCAGCTTTCCACTGCCTGGGTATTTCTAGAGTCCCCTCTCTTCACTCCAGGTTTGGAATTGTTTGTTCTTTTGATATTTCCAGCCTGGGTGAACCCGGGTATTTCCTAGAGAGGGAAAATTAGCTCTGAAGTTTGTAGGCATAGACTTGGTTAAGAACAGTGTACAGCCAGTTTCGATGGATTTAAGACTACTTTGGACTTAAGACTGTTTCTACACTGAATCTTTGGCTTCTTACAAGCTAATTAGGAGGGTGTCCTGCACTTCCTGGTTGTGGCCATCAAGGCAAATGCTTTCAAAGGAATCCCCAGGATCCCACTATGATAGGACCCTGTCATCCTGGCCTTAATGGCCACCGATTATTTGGTTAATTGATCTCATTGCTGTCTTGGCAAGCAGAGCAACTTCAATAAATCCAAATCGCAGTCTGTATCTGCCCATTCTCCAGCCCAGGACAGGAGCACAATTTGAAAGATCATCCACAAGGAATAAAAGAGAGGGCGTAACTTCCACAATAGCATCAATTCTCAGAAAAGGTTGTTTGTGGAGGGAAAGGAGGAAGAAAAATAAGTGATGGGAGAGTAAATAGAACTTTGAGCAACAAAGGTCCATCCTAAATTTTCCACCAAAATCCAGAAAGGTGGCAAAACTAGTTTCACAGAAGAACAAGTGGGTGTTTGGAGACAGTTGTGGTTGCAAAGGATTTTCGCTTAACAATGCCTATTTCTGTTGCTAAAACCCCAACATGATACACTCACTCACAAACACAGGGCTCAGCCTGTTCTGACCAGCTAAAGAAAATGATTCTCATTAAGTTTAAACCTGAAATCAGTTCAGAAACAGGGTACACAAGCTAAATGAAATATTTCTGCAAATTCAGCCTCAAAATTCCTTCCCTACTTACCACCCTTGGCTTGTAAACTATGTGTCTCATTAGTTCATAAACAAAGCAGCCCCAACTTTGCTCGGTACTCAACCACAGTCCTTTGATTCCATAGCAGTAGCTGCCCTGGGGTGGTGGGTTTACGTGCCCACATAGGACCCAGGCAGAGTCCCTTTCCTAGGGAAACCTCCTCCCACAAACCTCGGACCTCAAAGGCTGTGCTGGAAGCAGGTTCAGCAGCAGGATAACAAGAGGCTAAGCTCCTTATTATTCAAAAGCTCCCTGATCTCAGAACACCCGTTGGATGAGCAGAGAAACCCCAATTCCTGCAAAGGTCCCATAGGGCATTTGAAAGCAGAGCCACCATTGAGGAGTTTCCTTCAACCTGAGCATTAATTGGTTCCCCACCCACCGACCCCCCAGTCCTGCACAGCCTAATTTGTAGCATGGAAAATTAAGCCAAAAGCAACGGGCAATTTGAAATGAGCAAAACTTGACAAATTCTTCCTATCTTAATTTCACTTTATTTTTAAAAAACATATAATCGGTTATTGCCGTGTATTTATCAGATATAAAAAGGAACAGGAGTTTAAGGGCACAAAACCAGAGATATTTCCTTTTAAGAGATTGAAATTTCTTTGGTTCCAATTATGTCTTAGAAATATTTCAACAAATTTGTTTTCTGAGGTCATAGAAAAGATTTTAAAGTATCTCCATGTTTTTCCTCTCTGAGTAAAGAAAATGGGGGGGGGGGAACAAAACATTTCAACGTGGCCCGTGCTTGATGGTTTGGTACCGAAGTTGTTGAGTAAAGATGACCCAGCCTGACCCTTCCAAACAGTCAGCATCCTGTCACCTTGCCCTGCTTGGTCTTTTAAAATGTCAATCCAGCCTTCATTGCTAACTTTTGCCTTCTCCCAAGTAGTCAAAATTGTTCTCATCAGCAAACTTCTACTCCTACAATTTCCTTAAAAACTCAAGCCCCTCCTGTCTCAAACTTGATCGTGAACATGTCTAAAACTTCAAAAAGGTCAAAGAAATTCACTTGCTTTTCCTTTCCATCACCCCTCTTATAGCTTTCCCCTTTGAGCCTTTTATGGTTACTGCATTTTGCGTGTCAACACTCCCAACACCGGCAGCCCACCCTGCAATGCCAGGTCTGGCCTAGAAGGGCCTCCTTGGCTCTCTTTCTCATCCTACTCAGGGCCTATCTTTGGTCTGGGAACAGCAGGGCTGGGTGACAAGCTGTCCTCACCAATCACAGGCTTAGAGGAACTATTTTCTTAAAGGTGGGTTGGCCTGAGGAATTGATGCTGCAGAACCAAATGGGCTCACTCTGAGGGCTCCCAGACCCACCTCAGCACCCTTGGCTCCTTGGATCTAATATTGCTTTTAAGGCAGAGCTTTACACTCACTGCAGAACTCACACCAGTGCCCCATTAATTGCTAAGATTGGGAGATGGTGGGCTGGAGCTCTGAGGCTAAGGAATGGCAGGAAAGAGTGAAGAGGGATCAGGGCTGTGATCTCTCACACCCTGGCAGCAGGACCCCAGGGTGGGCCTAGATCCACCAGCGCTGCCCCTGGCCCACCCTAACCCCATGAAGTCAGACCCAGTTGTTCTGGGCTGCTCCTATCCCAAGCCCCAACTTTGCTTGGAAAAAGCGCCCTCTTAATTTACCCCTCTCAGTTCTCTGCAGTTGACAACTTGGAAAAGGAAGCGAAACAAAGGTCCATGGGAAAGTGAAGTTTTCAATTAATTGGTGTGAGTAACGGATGGGGCGGGTGGCGGTTGCAAAATGCAAGAAACTGGTCTGCTTCAGGCGAGATGCAGAAGCTTCGTAGCAGACGGCAGAGTGGCTTTCTTCCCCGGCGCCCTTGTCAGGGTTTTTCTGCCAGTCGTGGGAGGTCGCGTCGAGGCTGGGGAGCCCAGCTCGGGAGGCGACTCCTGGCTGGCCCAAGTGTAGAGGCAAATAGCGTGGACCAGACATCCAAGAACTTTGCTTGCTGGGGCAGATTGTCAGGCTCGCCGCGCCGAGGCCGGATCTTTCGTCTGCTTGACTTATTTGTAAGTCTCTGTCCTCCGCCTCCAAGGGCGCTTCGTGGGTACTTTCCAGCGGACAGCGTGCGTGTATAGGAAGAGTCTGCTCCAATTGGTTTTATATGCGTGAAATGCCTTTGCCCGGTAGCAATGAGCAAAGTGGGGACAATTATCTTCCTCGGCTTTGGAGTCTAGAGGTTGGCTAACCGAAGGACTAAGCAAAAGGATCAAAACTGTTTTCACATCGTTCTGATTATCCCCGTCCTTCATCTTCATTTTGTTGTGCAGCTCACGGAGCCAAGGAGAGGTGGCAAAAACAGCCTTTGCCGAGGCAAGGCGCAGGCCTTGGGCGCCCGCCTCAGTCGCAGACAGGGCCTGGGATGGGCCACCGCGCAATCAACTCTTGGGGGTGGCTGTGGCGCAAACGCCTGGGTCTGGGGGAGGGCGGGAATGGGAGGTGGGACGCTCAAGGGGCTAGAAAGGGGTGGGGGCCGGGTGGGTGGGTCCAGCCAGACCCGGGCCTGGAGCCAGGCTCGTCCGCGCCCCCACCCCCACGTGGCCCCGTACAGCCAATGGCACGGCCCCCGGCGGGCGCCCTCGGGGCGGGAGGCGTCCCCCCGACTGGCCCAGGCCCCCTCCCAACCTGAACTTCGTTTTTATAAACGTCCCGCGATGAGCTAACCTGTTGGAGGGCGGGCGGGCGGGAGGCGGGAGGCTCGCAGAGGGAGAGAGGGCGAGAGGAAGAGGGCGGGAGCGAGCAACAGAGAGAAAGGAGAGGAGGGAGGAGGCGCACCGCGCCATGGTGTCCTGCGCGGGGCCGGGGCCGGGGCCGGGGCCGGGCCAGGCCGGGCCATGAGCCGCACTGGGAGCTGGGACATGGACGGGCTGCGGGCGGACGGTGGGGCCGCTGGGGCCGTCCCGGCCTCCTCCACCTCCTCCTCCGTGGCGGCGGCGCCGGGCCAGTGCCGCGGCTTCCTCTCGGCGCCGGTGTTCGCCGGGACACATTCAGGGCGGGCGGCGGCGGCCGCAGCGGCGGCGGCGGCGGCCGCAGCGGCGGCTTCTGGCTTCGCATACCCGGGAACTTCCGAGCGCACCGGCTCCGCTTCGTCGTCGTCATCTTCAGCTGTGGTCGCGGCGCGCCCGGAGGCACCCCCAGCCAAAGAGTGCCCGGCGCCTGCGCCCGCCGCGGCCGCTGCAGCGCCCCCCGGCGCCCCAGCACTGGGCTACGGCTACCACTTCGGCAACGGCTACTATAGCTGCCGTATGTCGCACGGCGTGGGCTTACAGCAGAATGCTCTCAAGTCGTCGCCGCACGCCTCGCTGGGAGGCTTCCCGGTGGAGAAGTACATGGACGTGTCGGGCCTGGCGAGCAGCAGCGTACCGGCCAACGAGGTGCCCGCGCGAGCCAAGGAGGTGTCCTTCTACCAAGGCTACACGAGCCCCTACCAGCACGTGCCCGGTTATATCGATATGGTGTCCACCTTCGGCTCCGGGGAGCCTCGGCACGAGGCGTACATTTCAATGGAGGGCTACCAGTCCTGGACGCTGGCCAACGGGTGGAACAGCCAGGTGTACTGCGCCAAGGACCAGCCACAGGGCTCCCACTTTTGGAAATCGTCCTTTCCAGGTAGGGGGTATGGAGAAAAGGGGAGGACACGAGGGAGGGGGAGAGAGAGAAAGAGAAAAGGAAGGACTAGGATCACAGCGCGTACTTGAGAGTGGGTGTCTGCTCCACGCCTGACCAGGATTAATCCAGTGGAAGAGTTTACCCAGTTTGTGTGAAATCTGTAAATTCCTCATTCGATTTAAACTGCCTCTCTCACAACCTTTTCCTTTGTGTGTGTGTGGTGCAGGCGTTTTTCTACTAAAGTTGAGGGTCTTTGCGTGCACTTTGCCCAGGCCTCTCCCTCTTCTCCTAAAGAGGCCTCTTTTCTAAGAGATGTCATAGAGTTGGGCCCCCACTTTTCAAGGACATGTCTGCCCCAGGGCGACCACTAAAGCATCGTAGACAGAGCCCACAAGCTCCATACACAGGAACACAAGAAATCAAAGAGTGAAAGAAAGATCTGAATTTGGGTGTATGTTTATATGCATGCAACTGGCATTTGGAGAAACTGTCTTTATGAGTGTCCCCAATAACCATGCCATAAAATTGCAGGCTTGTTAAGATGCCGGTTTGAGAGACCATGATGAGATATCAAATTAGCCTTTGTTTTGAAGTTCAAATAATCTTTCTTTAATAATGTGTAAATAGGGGCTGGCCGGTTACTCAGTTGGTTAGAACACAGCCTTATAACACCAAGGTCATCGTTGAGAGCCCCATACCAGCCAGCTGCCAAAAGAAAAAAAAAGGTGTTAATAATAATAATAATAATAAAGTGTAAACAGCCTTTAAAAAAAAATCCCTTCACCCCCTCCAAACAAACACAGTCCCAGGCTAAGTGCTCCAAATATCCTAGTCTAATTTTTCCCGTGCTGTTGTTTGTACCAGGGGATGTGGCTCTAAATCAGCCAGACATGTGTGTCTACCGACGGGGGAGGAAGAAGAGGGTGCCCTACACCAAACTGCAACTCAAAGAACTGGAGAATGAGTATGCCATTAACAAGTTCATTAACAAGGACAAGCGGCGGCGGATCTCGGCGGCCACGAACCTATCAGAGAGACAAGTGACCATTTGGTTTCAGAACCGAAGAGTGAAAGACAAGAAAATTGTCTCCAAGCTCAAAGATACTGTCTCCTGATGTGGGCCAGATTGTCTACAGACAGTTTAAATGCCTTCAGTTGTCTCCAAACGACCTTTGGAAAGACTTGAATATGTATTTAATTCCCCCCATCCTCTGCCAATGATGGCAAATTTTGTGAATTGTTTTTCTCTTTTCCCGTAATCTGGCTCTGAAACTCTTGCTCTCCAACCTGACTGTGTAGTTCTGTTTCTTACTTGTTTATTATTCGTTTTGTTCTTGTCTAGGTTTTTTTTTTTTTAAAATGATGTTTTAAATGTTCTGTTTCTCCCTCCAGGCCAGTATAAAGGACTTGACATATTTTTTAATAATCCCTCCAAATGAATTTCAGAAGTGCCATTCTGATTTACGGTTTTTTTAAAAAATCAATTTATATGTCTGTTTCCAATACTGATTATCTTGATTAATTAGAGCAGAACGAGTTGCAGTCATTCATATCCTGTGATTGGGTAATTGAATCATTAGCTCTCCGCAGTTGCCCTGAGGCAAGTGGAAAGAGCTCTAGGCAGGCAGTGCTCTAGGGTCACCAGGAAAGTCTGAAAACAAGAGGCTGAAAAGTACTGCGATGGCTTTAAAAGCAACTACCTTATTAAATAGGGTTTATATGGATATTTGAATGAAGACAATCTTTCCGGCTTTGGGCCTTTCACTTGCTGTTTCAGTTGTATGTTTTTAACACACTTGGTAGATTTGTGCTTTTATAATCTTTAATTTGAAAATAATGTGTCCACATAGATGCCTTCATTTCTTGAGCTCTAGGTGCAGATATTTAATGGCTGCAATTGGCAGAGTGACCCGCGGATGGTATAAATGTACCCCCTTTCCTTGGCCTCAGGTCTGTGAGATTGGGATTGAGTCCATATCCTCAATACTCAGAAAGAGGCTGAATCAATGTGGCCGTGGGTGGGAACTTTCATCTAGAACCCAATGAAGACCTTGACCATCAGAAAAAATGCATTGGGCCTCTCTTGGAGCTTTAAAATATTTAACAAACACGAAAGTTGTGGAGCTCTAAGGTCCAAGAAGAAAAAAAGATATTTCTTAAAGTGATGATAAATTACTTTTAAAGTGCTGCATATTTATACAACTGAGAGATTATTTTTGTAGATGTAATGTCTGTGAGCTGGGATATGTGGGCAGTGCTTCAGGCATTTAAAAATCACTTTTTACTCCTAGGGAGATGCAAATAAACAGAACTCTTTTATTTCCTCTGAGTCTTTACACATTCGCTTTCTTTTTTCAAGCTTGTGTTGCCTCTAGAAACTATTCCTATTTATTATAAAATCTTGCTATCCTGATACTATGACGTTCTCCATTGGTGAAGGAAACAACACCATTTCTGGTCTCTGAACCTCCACACTCTCATTTCTGCTCCCCTTCCCCCCTTTCCTCTGTGGCTTTAACATACGTAGTGATATCTTTAAATGAGGGTATAATTTGTGGTGTCTAAAATAATATTTTTTACCAGAACAGCTCAAAAAGCATCTCCAATAAAATTTTACTTCTCTTTCAAATTATTAACTTTTAAAAATAGTTTTACTTATTTTAAAAATCAATATGTATCTTTGTTCCTGGGTATAGGAAAACTCGTTCACTTGGAAGTTTTCAACCTAGAAAGGTCGTTATAAATATCTGCACAATGAAGGTCTTGAAATTAGAAACGCATATCCATATTTGGCAATCGAAAAAGAAACATTGCAGGCTTATCCCATATCGCCTTCTCTGGGCAGCCTGTACACAGCAATTGACAATTGAAAACATAATTTTACACCCTAAACTTCTAGACGCAATTTTTAGGTACTATGAACTTTCTCTTTGAGGCCTTTTGCCATTCAGGGAAATGGCTGCTGAGGAACTGCATGACTCGTCTTTGTTAGTTACTCGCACAATCAATTTAGCGATTGCTAATTTTTGATATGTAAATTAGTTAAATACAGATTTTTAAAACCTCACAGAACATATAAACTCTTCTGGTGGGGAGGGGGGGCTCTCATGGCTCTGCAAGAGGAAGCACAGAGACCTAGGTTCGGGAGCTACTTTCGTTTTCGCGAGCCCAGCTTGGTTTCTTTCATATCTTGCTGCCGACTGCGGACGCCGAACTTCATCTTGAGAAAGATAGAGACAGAGCAGGAGAGAGTGAGGGAAGGAGGGAGGGAGGGAGGGAGGGAGGGAGGGAGGGAGGGAGGGAGAGAGAGAGAGAGAGAGAGAGAGAGAGAGAGAGAGAGAGAGAGAGAGAGAGAGAGAGAGAGAGAGAGAGAGAGAGAGAACTGCAATTCAATCTCTAGAGAAGAAATAACCTCTGAAAATGGGGCCACACCATCCCCGACCTTACATTTGGGGAAGGATCACTACTAATATTTAACATGTTTTTCTCACAAGATATCTTTTCATCAGAAATGAGCCTATTTTTCCTTCTTCCCCATCGCAGGCCCCCTCTCCCACTTCTTTTTTGTAACCTCCAGACTCCAGGGCTGTACTCCATTTCCCAGGTCCATTTCTCAGGTTTCCCATCATGGGTAGGGGGATTGCCTCGAGGTTTCCTTTCATCTGGAGTTTGCACGTCAGTTTCTCTCCACCTAAGAGAAATGGGAGTTTTGCTGAAGATTAAAACTGCGCTCAAAGGCTCTCTGGTGGAATTTGGATTGATGGCTAAATCAATAACAGATGAAGGCTTTGTTATTTATATGCGGTCCTTTTATATTCTGAATTGCGGAGGAAGAAGAGAAGCGGGTAAGTGGCGGAGGCGTTGGAAGCAAGGCCTGAGGGGACCCGGGAGGCCAAGGGAGATTGGGGAGAGGCTTTTCTTCAGCCGAAGACTCAGAGGCCACAGGGACAGCGCCTCAGAAACCTCGCAGGTTTTTAGCGCTGCGGATGGGGGACTCAGGAGCGCGTATCTATGCGTGATTGGAGGGGTGAAGGAAGCATTGGAACTGGAACGCAAGGCCAGAAAAGGGGGCGACCACAGCGCTTCCCCAAGTCTGGCAGCCCGCTGGTCCCTCCAGCTCGTTGTCCAGGTCAGCTTTGCCGCCACGATCGCCTGCTTTCCCAGGCGCTCCGCTGCGCCCGGCAGCGGGCCGTGACCGCGCGGACTGGCGACCCCAGGCCGGCTGCACCACCCTTCACTGTTGATCTTGACCGTGTGGCACGCCTCGCCAGGAGTGGAGCGCGCTCGCCATCTCCTGGGCGGTCGGCGTCATTGGCAGAGCTAGCTGTTTTGCTCCTCCGCCAAGTCCTCCTTTCCCATTCTCTCGCTCACCCGCCCAGCCTCCTGCCCCCGACCCACTCCCCGCCCTCCCTTCTGCCCCCGAGTTTCCCTCTCCACACATAAGAATTTGCCTGCCAGACCTCGAAAGTCATAAGCCTGGGGGATAAAGTGGGGCAGGTGGGCAAGTAGTAAAGGAAGGAATCTAGCTGTTCTAGTCTTTTCTGTTTTTCACTTAGCACCTTTATGCCTTTAGTCCCGGGGGGCAAACAGCCTCTGTAAGGGTACCCAAGGGTTCAAAGGGACACCCCTGGCTTGGCAATACCTGGGAATCGCTGTACACTGAGATGGGAGGAGTGGAGACAGCAGGGACCCCTGGAGCTGGAGTTTCCTCGGAAATAGGGCGGGTTCCTCAAATTGAGAGCTACCAAGGACACGAGGCCTCGGTTCCCCTAACAGAGGAGACTGAGGAACTGAGGTTGCAGTCTGTGCCTAACCCCCACCTCCCATGAAAGGACGGGGAGTAGAGTGTCTCTCTGTGCCGGAGTTCCTAAGGGAAACTCTAGCAGAACCCCGAGGAGCCCCCGGATTCACCACCCCCATCTCCCCACCCCCTCCCTAGAGCACGAGGAAGAGGCCGGTTGCGTTCCCCAGAGCCGCCCAATTGGTCGCCATAATTCACACAATAAAGTCGCAGCGCGGTGGTCAGCCTTGCCCTCCGGCAGCGCCTGTGTGGTCTCCTTCCCCGAGCTGGAGGTCTAACCAATTCCAGCTTAGCTCAGGGACCGCAGGACCTGCTGCAGGCTGGGGCGGACGCCCGTCACAGGATCTCCGGGGGTCGTGGAACCGGAGGAAGGAGGGGAGGACCCCTAGTCTTCCGACCAAGCTAGATAGGAGGGCCTGCGGCGGGGGCTGCGCGTACTGCTTTCTGCGAGGGACCGCCGCCCTTCGCACTTCGTTGTTCGCCAGACCAGACCGGCCAACCCACCAGCCGCCCGCATCCCTGGAGGTACTGAGGGGACGAACACTGTTAATCGGCTGCCTCGGTGCACCGGTCCACGGCCAGGTGGCTCCAGCTCTTTGCCTTTTCACACCCTGCTGGGGGACTTTGTCCTGCTGTTCCCCACTCCTCCCCGCATGGGGTGAATGGACACCTTGGAGTTCTGGTTTGCTGGGTGTAGTTACCAAGGTGACTTCTGGCGATAAAAGGAATGTAGCCTTTGGCCACGATTGAGGAATCAAGCCGCCACTTCCCGGGCCGGCATTTTCCATGGACCTGGATGGCAACTTGCCTAGGAGCAGAGTTCCTGGCCATGGGGACACACACCAGGAGTGGTGTGAAGCCTTCTTCCTGGGCACCAAACTTGGGCAGAGTTTGTGATGCCTTTCTCCGAGTTTGGCAAACCTCTCGGACTGTCTGTGGCCTGGGACCGAGGGATCAGGCAGCAAGTGGGTCTTTGCTGTCAGATCCCCTCGGGCAGAGTCCTTTGGAGAGAGCCTTTCTTTGAGAGGGACTTGGGTAGGAGTGGCATTGCTCAGGCCCAGGGACAGAGCTGGTGGCCCCTCCAGACCGTGCTTTCTCCGGACAAACCGAGAGCCACCCGTTACTGGAAAATGTCTCAGCTGCAACCTAAAGCCGGCAGGAGCAAACTGGGCCCAGGTAGTCTGCAGAAAATGGGGCCACAAAGCCAATCAAGACCAGGAAGGTTCCCAAGGGACACTTGGGCAACGGCACCCTTTGCCCGATGTCCTCAGCTCCTGGAGCCAGGCCCAGAAACTCGCAGAGGCATCGCCTTTGCTCAATCTGCCTTGGCCCTGCTGGCAGCCTTGTCCTTCACCATCAAACATTGCGGGTGTTATCATAATACCCTGAAGGGGGGGAAAACGGGTCGGGGGATGTAGGCGGTGCTGAAATGACCGGCTTTGAAGAACCTGCAGGCAAAGTTTCGTCCAATCGTCTGAGCCTGTCCTCTTATTCCCGGTTGTAACTAAATACTGTTGCGAGCGTAGCCGAGACCCTTTGTTGGAGATGTGTGAGCGCAGTCTTTACAGAGCGGGCTATGTGGGCTCGCTTCTGAATCTGCAGTCTCCTGACTCTTTCTACTTCTCCAACCTGAGGCCGAATGGCGGCCAGTTGGCCGCACTTCCCTCGATCTCGTACCCACGCACTGCGCTGCCCTGGGCCGCCACGCCCGCCTCGTGCGCCCCAGCGCAGCCTGCCGGCGCTACTGCTTTCGGCGGCTTCTCGCAGTCCTACCTGGCAGGCTCCGGGCCTCTTAGTCTGCAGCCCCCGAGCAACAAAGAAGGACCCGAAGAGCAGGCCAAGTTCTATACACCGGAAGCGGCCGCTGGGCCAGAGGACCGCGGCCGTACGCGGCCGCCCTTCGCCCCAGAGTCTAGCCTGGCGCCTGCAGCGGCTGCTCTCAAAGCGGCCAAGTACGACTACGCGGGTGTGGGTCGTGCAGCGCCAGGCTCCGCGACCCTGCTTCAGGGGGCCTCCTGCGCCGTCGGCTTCAAGGACGACACCAAGGGCCCGCTCAACTTGAACATGACAGTGCAGGCGGCAGGCGTCGCCTCTTGCCTGCGACCTTCGCTGCCCGACGGTAAACAGTGCCCATGCTCCCAGGGCTGGTTTGGGCTGGGATGGGAGGTGGGGTGCAGGGAGAGTGTATAGAGAGAGGGGAAACACCGGGGGGCGGGCAGTCGACAGGGAGCGGGCCGAGCTGACGTGGGTTGGGGCTGTGTTGCAGGCCTACCGTGGGGGGCCGCCCCTGGGAGGGCCCGCAAGAAGCGGAAACCCTACACGAAGCAGCAGATTGCTGAGTTGGAGAACGAATTCCTCGTCAACGAATTCATCAACCGGCAGAAGCGCAAGGAATTATCCAACAGGCTGAACCTCAGCGACCAGCAGGTCAAAATCTGGTTTCAGAACCGGCGTATGAAGAAGAAGCGCGTGGTACTGCGCGAGCAGGCGCTGGCGCTCTATTAGCAGCGAGCTTGGCCGTGGCTGAGCCGGCCGGGCCAGGCCTGACCTTTTAAACCAAGGCCTGGCACGGGGAGGAGGATCTGGGGCTGGGGCTGCGACTCCTCCTCTGGTTCTAGACGCCAGCAGGAGATTTGGAGACAGGGCCAGTTAGGCCTCCGTGCTTGCCCTTCTCTCTGAGAAGCGTGTGTGGGGCGTGCGGGAGTTGCAATGCTACCTTGGGGTTACCTGTCCTTGCTCTTGGTTGGGGCATTTGCACCCAGGGCTCACTTTTGCTCCCTTGTACTTGGATTTTTGTTTCCACCTAGTTAGTTCTCCCTTTCCCCTTCTCTCCAGCTCTTTTTGCATTTAGCAGGCGCCTAACTAGAGCTCAGAGTGGAAGTGAATATAGGAAAGCTTCCTCAGGAGGGAGTGGAAAGGGCTGTGGATACAATTCAGTCTCTTTGCAGCTGAAGTCCTTTGGGAAAATCCAGGCTCTCCACTCTGGAGGAAGGAAAGAGTGCAGTCTTCCCTTCCAACTGCCCTGACTGATTTGAGAGGACAAAAGCCACACTAAACCTTCAGACTTTGGGAGGGGAGTGGAGGGAAGGGGCATAGTGGCCCGAGCTTGGAGACACCTCTGGATGCAGGCTAGGCTGGTCCCTCCAACTGGGCAATGGGCTGGAGACTTCCTTCCTGAGAAGTGGTGAAGGAGGCTGGGGCTCCAGAGTGAGCTGCAGCCTCCAGATAAGACTGGCAAAATCCCCTTACTTCTCCCCCCTCCTCACACATACCTAGGTCAAGCCCATGCTCCCTGTAACTAGTGAGGGGAACTGCTAGTCTGCTTTGAGGCTCAGATACACACAGGGAGGAAAGATCTGCCGGGGTGGGGGGAGAAAGGAGTGAGCAAGAGGAGGAGATGTGCTACACTCCGACTGTAAATTTGGTTTCCAGTTGAGGTAGGTAAAGTTGTGGATGTGTCTTCCTTTCTTGAATGACCATAATGGGTCACCACAAGAAGAAGTAAAGACTCCTCCTTGAGAGCAATGGGGTTGGGAAGGAGATCCCTCAGATTCTCAGTCCCTGGTCGCTGCTCTTGACAGGGCAGAGAGGACTGGAAGTTCCTCTTCACTCTTTACACCACCTACCAACTCTACCAGAGGCCCAGCCACTGTGCCATTTCTGAGGCATGTCTAGCCTGCTCCAGTGAAGCCACTGAGGCCTTGGGCCCTGCCAGGTTTGCTCTGCAGAGGCTGAAGTTCCCATTCTAGGTGTGCTGAGCCTCAACCTCAGTGAACCCAAGCCTACCGCCAAGCTCCTTTTACTATCCCCACTTCTTCTCCCTCTCCTGAGATGTAGCACCCCCCAACTCCTAGCAAGATGCTTGACAGCCCAAAGGTTCAGTCATCCTTCCCAAAGTCCAATGTTTTCTTTTCAGTGAAAGACCAGGGCCTAGACCTGGAGTGGGCACTTCACAAGAGCCTTGCAACTGACCTCGGTTGCAGTTTAGAGTAATTTTATTTTCTTTACTATCTAATAGTTATTGTGCATGTTTTGTTTTGATTCTGTCAAAAATAATAGCTTGTATATATCAGACACAATATATAGAAATGTTTTGAATGGAAATAAACATCCAGGTCCAGCGAGGCTGTGAAGAGACTGATGTCAATATCTCAAAATGCTTCGGATTCCCTTCTAATGTTCTTCAGGTCATGAAATTTGTTTTTCTTTCCTGGTTGTGGTTTCACTGCTTTTGTTGACTGTTCATTAAATGAGAAAATGGCTTCCAGAGCAGTCAGGAAATGTTGTATAAAAGACTAGGAACAAAAATGTATGAAATTGCTAAAGGCGGGGTGGGGGACCATGATCATATTTGAGTGTGTCTCCCACACACAGTAAGGGGGCTGTTAGCTTGTTGCAGGCTAGGGCTTCTGCACTTTTCCTAAATTCTCAAACTTTAAAGATTGTTGCTGGGGGGGGGGCTGCCAAAATTTAAGGTTCCTCAGATTTCAAAACAAAACATGTCTCTTGGCCAAGTTTCCGCCAGGCTTCTCTGGTACAAGCAATGCCCTGTGAAAATTCCTGATATCAGCACCTCTTCTAGGAACCCAGTAGGCTCCTTTGGGAAGTGTGGACTCAAGACCCCCTAGGCCTTCGGAGCTCAGTCTGGGAAAATGAGGGCCTGCTTGGTGCCCCTCCCCTTGCAAACCCCAGCCCCTAGCTGGTAGAGATGGAAACTAGCTTTTAGCTAGATGGAGATTTAGCAAAACTGCTAAATCTCTAATATCCAGTATCCAAAATTCCCACTCCCCTTCCCTGAAGCGAATTTGATGTATACTTTTAAAATACATTTTTAATCGATATATATATATGCATACATACAACAGGAAAGAAAGAAGCAAGAGGCTGCTGAGGAGGTCCTACAACTAGAATTGTTACCCCACCTGTCTGGCGCAGTCAGGCGGTGGTACCCATAGCCGGGTCTCAGAGTCTGAGTCTCCATTCAGAGGTTTGCCTCGAAAACAACCGAACAAAGGCAGAAGCCGCACTGAGACCTCGGATGGGGAGGACTAAGGAAAGGACGATGAAACCAGACTTACTCAGACCCAGGCCCTAAGATAACACAGAGAAGCTGTTTCTTTCCAAAATATACCATTAAATCATCGCGTTCTTTCCCTTTAGCCTGGGATATGTGGGGGGAGGAGATACTCATGGAGACCACTCCCCAAAGAGAATGAAATTATTCTAAGTGTAAAATGTTGTCTGCCGGTTTAGCAGTGTTTTCCAAATCTATCCCTTTTATTGATCCACACAAACACAAAGACGGTGGTGTCTCCTTCCTTAGCCGAGATCGCAGCAGGGGTTTGAAACCACGAGGAAATTTGTGAGAAACAAATGCCGGAGAGAAATGATGCTGAAATCTGAGTGCTCAACATTCCCTCGCAGAAAGACAAATGCGTTCTCCTAAATGAAATGCCGCAATCCACAGGCCTCTTGACTAAGAAAAAGGTTTTAAAATGAGAAAATAACATCTTTGTCTGACAATTTAACCGGTTGTTAGCTCAGAGAGCCGACCAGGGGACGCTTTTAAGGCTTGGGGGTTCTCCCCAAGGGAGACAGACTGGGGAGGCTTCCGGGATGCCGACGGGTGGAGGAGAAATCCGGAATCGTTGTAAATATTCATGTCTGCTGGGGGTGGGGGAGGTGTGTGTGTGTGTGTCTGTGTCTGTGTCTGTGTGTGCGCGCGCGCGCGCGCGGGCCCCTTCACAGCCTCTCCCAGCTGCATCCACCCCCCTCAGGGGGGGGGGGGGGAAGGCGCCTGTCCGACTGTCCTTGGACAAAGGTGATCTCACATTTTTGTTCTCTCCAGTTGCTTGACTTAAGCCCATTCCGAAGGCTCTGCAGGGAAGAGACTGGCTCTGGGTGTTTTCTCCTCTCTTCTTTCGTTTCCTAAAAGAGCATAAATAATTAAAGTTTGGCAGAGAGGAAAAGCTTTCTTGCAGAACTGTAGTGGCAATAAATGAAATGACTCAGAATCCCTTCCCGAGTCAGCTTTTACGAGAGCTGCCAGACAGTGTCTGTTCACGTTCTCCAGATACCAGGGGCGCCCTGACAAAGTTAAGGTCAAGTTAGTGTCTTATCTTGGGTGGTTCAAAATTACCGCATCGTATCCTGGCGCTGTGCGGAAAGCTATTGCTCGTGGAGCTGCCGGCTGCACCCAGAAGGCCTGGAGCGCTCTCTGCGTTTCGGGTGGGGCCGCACAGGCAAGGACAAGGCCACAGCGCCGGGGTCTTCACGGTAGGTTCTCGAGCGGGACGCGCGGGTCGGGAGGCTGCGGTTTTCTCTGGCTTTCGGGATGAGGACCGAGGAGGGAGCTGGGCCAAAGAACGAAGAGGGTCGAGCCGGGAACGAATGCCCTGGTTTGTAACGGAGGGGGGGGGGCAGGTATCCGGGCTAATGCACCAAGAGGGGCCCATTGCCCCCTTCTCCTATGCACCCACGCGCTGCTGCAGATGGCGCACCCTCCCCCGCCAAAGCGCTGCTCCCGCCGTCGCCGCCGTCGCCATGTCGTTGAACTTGAATGGTTCGTCCTCCCCATTTTCCTCTTCGGCGGTTAGCAGGCTCCACTTTGGGGGTGGCGGGCTGCCTGTGCCCCACCCCGTGCAGCTATCAGAGAGAAGGTGCGAGAATTTTGCGCACCCCGCCAGACACATAAAGACTCGGCTGGGGGCCCCGCCGCTGCCCTGGGTCCTGAGCGGCTGCAGGGCCAGTGTGCAGTGTCGGGGGAGCCATTTTAGGAGAGAGATCCAGGGGCGTCGACCACTAGCCCGAAAGGCAGAGGCTTGGGCCTGGGATGGAGATGGGGAGGCAGATAAGTGTGCCGGGGGTCTGGGCTGAGGAGAAGGGTGCCAGCTGGAATCTGGGTGGGGGTGCCAGCTGTGGGGAGGGGACACACAAGGTGGGCAGTTCTGGGGGGCTGTCGGTACCCTTCAGTCGCCACCGACCTGTTTGCGCAGTGTTGGGGGAGGGAAGCAGACTTGGGAGGGGGCGGAGGAAAGGAGAATGGGAGGGAGGAGAAAAAGAGGAAGGGGGGACATCAGCCAGAAAATAGATATTAGCTCAGACCACCCGCCTTTTCTCTTTCTGTCGGCACGGTAGGCAGAGAGCACAGCACAGGCACTGCGGTGGCCCGGGCAGGGGAGGGAACTAGAATCACAGCTGGCGCCGCTTGCCCTGGGCATAGGGCCGAGGCTCAGGCCCCAGTGCTGAGAATACCTGAGCAGAGGAATCCTGGGGAAAGGGGCAGCCTCCTGCCCTCGGTTCTGGGATTTGTGTTTGGGTTGAGACTGGTTTGTCTTTGGAAAGCGCCTGCTCTCTCAGAAGTGGGAGCCCAAGCCTCACCTGGACCCCTGAGCTAGGAGAGGGTCCGGCCAGTGGCGGAGAGTGAGGCCTTGGGGCGAATGGGTGCGGGGCCCAAAGAGTCCTCCTCAGAGCCAGGTGACACAGAGGGGCTCAAGTGGGGAGACAGCTGCTGCTGACAGCCCTCGGAGAACCAACCGATCTCTGTGGGACCACAGTGACCATGCCGACCCAAGGGCGCGGGAGGAGCCTCCTGGAGGGGACGCGGCGTGAATATGCAGGACTTGGCTGAGCTCCGACGCAGTGAAGGGTCTGAGTGTAAGGCGGACTGGTCCCAGGCCAGGCCTGAAAGCAGAGGGTTGAGGAGGGAGCAGGCGCTGTGGTTTGTCCTCCGAGAGGAGCTAGCAGAAAGCCAGGCGCCGCCGTGAGAGTAGGACTCCAGATCCTTTTGTTCACCAGACCCCCCAGCTTCTAGGGAGGCCTGGGCCACCGTGCTTTTCCGCTAGCTGAGCTCCTTCCTTGCTTTAATACTGAGAGAGAAGGCTGAGAGCAGAGACAGTGACACTGTCTGAAAGGAGAAGGGGGGTGGGACGGAGACAAGGAAAGTAAGAGGAAGAAGGAAGGAAAGCGTAAACAAAAGGGGAGAGTGAGAGGAGAGAGAGAAGATAGAAGACTGAAGAGAGACGAAGGAAGGAGAAAGACAGGAACAGAGAGAGGGAAAACAGAGAGAAAGGAGGAGAGAGGACTGAGTGGGCCCCGAGGCCCTGGCTGGGGTGAGAGCCTGGGAGGGGTTTGGCGTGGGATTTTTGAGGCCAGCACCCTCGCCCTCAGGGTCAGAACAGGAGAGATCCAAGTTTCTCCGCTGTAAACGCGCTGGGCACAGGAATATGTAAATCAGGGCTCCCTGCGCCCTGGAGAGTGGCGCAATTACACCCCTTGAAGAAGAAGCAACAAGGTCCCGGCGGGTGAGCTGCAGAGGGTGGCGGCGTCGCGGGGGAGGGAGCGGCTGCAGGAAGGGGGTGGGGGTGGGAACCTCACACCCTCACACCTAGTCCCCAGCTTCTAGGGAGCCCGAGGCTGGGGCTCCCCCTTCTGCTCGCCGCTTCTCTCCCTTCCCCCCTCCTCCCCCTTCCTCCCCCTCCCTCCTCCTCCCCGCCGGCCTCGGTCCGTGTACTTAAAGCGGCGCGGGGCGGGCGGACGCGGGCGAGCGGCCCGGTCGGGCGGTGGCAGATGCGCCCAGCGGTGGCAGCCGCTGGCGGCACGCAGGTGACCGGACTGAGGCACAGTCTGGGCAGGGGGCGCCCGGGGAGAGCTGGCGGGAGAGGGAGGCCGATCCGCCCCCAGCGCGCGCGCGCCTTGGCGCCAGGATCCGTCCCGGGGCGTGTTGGCGAGCGGTGATATAGATATAAGGACATTTCTCTCCATGGCGTCACGTGACATAATTACCACCAGAATCAATCAAGATGAATTGCACGTCAGCGCCCGGTGGGGATTTTTGCTTAGTTGATCCTGGCCCAAGCCTCTTGTGCAATCGATGGCTCAGGTTGGCGGCGCGGGGAGCGGCCCGGGGCTTGCCGGCGCGCACGCCGCGGAGCCATGAACGACTTTGACGAGTGCGGCCCGAGCGCAGCCAGCATGTACCTGCCCGGCTGCGCCTACTATGTGGCCCCGTCGGACTTCGCGAGCAAGCCGTCTTTCCTTTCGCAACCGTCGTCCTGCCAGATGACTTTCCCCTACTCTTCCAACCTGGCGCCGCACGTCCAGCCCGTGCGCGAGGTGGCCTTCCGCGACTACGGCCTGGAACGCGCCAAGTGGCCGTACCGTGGCGGAGGAGGCGGCGGCGGTGCGGGGGGCGGCGGCGGCGGGGGCGGCCCCGGTGGGGGCGGCGGCGGCCCCGGGGGCTACGCTCCCTACTATGCGGCGGCGGCGGCGGCGGCGGCAGCGGCGGCAGCGGCCGAGGAGGCGGCCATGCAGCGCGAGCTGCTCCCGCCCGCGGGTCGCCGGCCGGACGTGCTCTTCAAGGCGCCAGAGCCGGTGTGCGGAGCGCCCGGGCCGCCGCACGGCCCCGCGGGCGCCGCCTCCAACTTCTACAGCGCGGTGGGCCGCAATGGCATCCTGCCGCAAGGCTTCGATCAGTTCTATGAGGCGGCGCCCGGGCCCCCGTTCGCCGGGCCGCAGCCCCCGCCGCAGCCCGCGGCGCCGCAGCCCGAGGGCGCCGCTGACAAGGGCGACCCCAAGACCGGGGCTGGTGGCGGCGGGGGCAGTCCCTGCGCCAAGGCGACCACCGGCTCGGAGCCCAAGGGAGCAACAGAAAGCGGCGGTGGCGACAGCGAGGGCCCCCCGGGGGAGGCGGGGGCCGAGAAGAGTGGCGGCGCAGGTAGGCACCGGGCGCGGGGCAGTGGCTGGGCCCGGGGACCGCGGGTGCGGGGGGGTGGCGGGGGCCTCCCTCTGCTTGCGCCGTTTTATGTGCTACTTTATAAGCATTGGAAGGGGTTTATACATCCTATAAGATTTCCCGGGCCGTTGTAAAGCGTGTTTATGATAGGAAACCAATTTAGGTGGGCTTAAGGTAGACTTCAAGGAGGACATAATCGCTACAGAGAGCTTTTCCCCAGTTTTGGGCAGGGGGGTGATAGTGATCATGAAGGGAAGGAGGGGAATTTCACCGAACTAGTTAGCGAGTGGGGACACCCAAGCCTCTCGCTTTTGGGGGGGGGGGTCTTGCACTGGACTTGATCCAAGCCTCTGGCTGACGCACGCCACTGGAGTCGAGCAGATGCCCCAGCGGGCGTGCTCTTGTCTCTCTCCCTTCGAGTTCCAGTTCAGAGCCTGCCTCTCCCTCTGCTTCCTCACCTCGTGCCAGGCTGTGTGTGTGTGTGTGTGTGTGTGTGTGTGTGTGTGTGTGTGTGTGTGTGTGTGTGTGTGTGTCCGGGCGTGAACACACGTCCACGCCCGCACTCTCTCCTTTGCCCGCCCATATATCATCCCCCACGACGCAGGCAGGGCCTTTCAGCAGCGGCAGGGGACGTCCCCAACAGGACCAGGGCCTGGACCTCGCTCAGTAACCCGGGAAGGCTGGTTGGGACCGGCAGGCAACAGCCTCTCTCACCCCTTGGTCTCTTTGCCTTGCAGTGGCCCCCCAGCGGTCCCGGAAAAAGCGCTGTCCTTACACCAAGTACCAGATCCGCGAACTGGAACGCGAGTTTTTCTTTAACGTGTACATAAACAAAGAGAAAAGACTCCAACTCTCTCGGATGCTCAACCTGACTGACCGGCAAGTCAAAATCTGGTTCCAAAATCGCAGGATGAAAGAAAAGAAACTGAACAGAGATCGTCTGCAGTATTTCACTGGAAACCCCTTATTTTGAGAGCTCCAGGAAGCACCCCCTTCCCAGAGTCCCACTCACCCACCCTCCTCCCCACCAGCCTGCCCTCCGCAGGCCCAATATCCTTGGGTTTAATGACGCCTCTTCTCTGTGGAACTTCACGATTTCTTCCCACGGTCAACTCGGGACCTCCCAGCGACCACTGCAGCCTGCGGACGAGGCCGGGGACTTGGCCGAGCGGATCCTAATAAGGGGAAAATGGTAAATGCGATCTGTCCCTTTACAGTTTTACCGCCACCGTGCTGTTGTTCCCCCTCCCCCTCTCCAAGTCCTCGTGGGGACGCGGCGGGATCTGTAGGGAGTTAGGCCGCAGGGCTAGAAGGCGCTGGTGTTTTGTTCTGAGGTTAAGAGACCCCTTCCTTCCCCCTCGGAGAATACAGATTATTTAAACTCTGGGAAATGTACCTTTGGTGTGTCATATCAAGGCATGAGTCACTGTCTTTTTTGTGTGAATAAATGGTTTCTAGTAAAATGGAGGTTACAGCTTCAATACACTGTATGAATTTTCCTCTTGAAGTTTAGTGCCCGATTAGGATATTTTAGTGGACAGAACCTTCTCCCCCCCCCCATGCAACCGAAAAGCAAGTGAAATACTTTCTAATCCTGTTAAAATAGGAGTTGTTCCCTCGCAACCCCTCTAGGCTACACTGGTTTTTAAAAATCACATTAGCGATGAATTTCTGAATTGACGATGTGACCCAACCATACTGTGCTGTTTTCTTCAAGCAGTGAGGCTGGGGCAGCAAGAACCTAAGAAGTAAATTCCCACCCCTAATCCCTAGTCTAGTGAACCTGGAATTTCTGAAAAGACAAAAACCATTTTTAAAAACATTAGAAAATACAAATTCTATCTTAACAAAGTAACAAGGAGCCAGGGTTCCTTAAAAGATTTAAAAAAAAAAATAGAACCCTCCATTGGGGAAAAAAAAAGTTTTCTAAAAGGAAGTTAGTGAGTGGAGAGGGTATGGCTTCCTTGCTGGTGTCATAATGGGCCTGGAGCAGGGAAGGTAAGCCCCCCTCACTGGAATAGGGCCAGGGGCTGCAGACCCACTTCTCACCGCATTTATCGCTTCAAGTTAAAGAATGTGGTGAGGGCTGCACTGCACTTTATGTTACAGGGCCAGGCCAGGCTGTTTACAAAACCTTGAACTGTCTAGACAACACCATAAAAGCCAAAGTTCTAAACAGCTTAATTGGGTTATATTATACACCTTCTGGTGGGCCCAAAAGAGATTTCCGCAATGTGCAATAAACTAGAGAAGTGAGAAAAGCTTCTCTTTCTCTGAAGAGAATTGAAGTGAATCTTATGACTCTTAACCTCTTCTAAGCCCAAAGTCAAAATATAAATCCATAAGATGCACATCACCCCATGCATCTGACGAGGCATGCATATTGAAATGCAAAAAAAAATTTAAATTGCTAGGCTTTTCTTGGGGGGGGGAACATAAGTGAATAAGTGTATGCCTTTGAACTTCCAAAATGTCAAGGTCATCACCTTTAACCTTTCTGAATAATTAGGCGCCTTAAGATTCTTCTGTGATTTTCAACCACCACCCACTCTCACACATACATGCTCACACACATCCAGACCCACACACATGTTTATGACCACACAGAATCATATCTGGGGCTCACCATAAATCTAAGAAAATTCCTAATTTCAGGATCAATAACCTTAATTTCCCTCCGAACATTAGTGTAATTCAATAGCAATTGACTTCTTTTTTAAATACTGTTTAGATTATAATGCCTACTGGCATGCTTTCACTACAGATAGGAAATGCTGGGGGTGTTTTTGGAGGGTCTTAGATAGTGCCCCCCTTTGCTCCTAATGAGGAACTGCTGTTTTAAAAGCAGGCATTTGAAAGAGGAAGTTCTGTTCAGGCTTCCACCTTCATTATATTTGAAAGCAATTTGCTACCCTGTAAAATAAATTGTTGCACTTTCTATAATATGGAACAAAAGAAAATATATTTATATTGTTTTTAAAAGCATTCTCAAAAGATGCAATAGAAACAAAGCCTACGATTGAATAATTTCGTTCGGAAGGGGATTCCTTTGTTTGGAATTCTGGGCATCGGTTAAAATGTTAGTACCCTAATATTATGATCCTCTCAAGAACTTAAAATTAGTTTATTCCTCTCTCTCTCTCTCTCTTTTTAAATTGCATCCTCGTTTAGCAAGTTCGTATGCCTTTCACCATAGGCAAGCCGAACCCAAGATACCATTTCCCGTTTGCAGGGGCCTGGAGAGCCACACGAGGGCGCGCTCATGTTCCAGAAAAGCACGTTTGGCCGAGAGGCCCGGTACCTTATCTTTCTGGTACTGAATTCTAAAGGCGATCTCAGCCTGTTATTAGAAACGGAGGGCAGCTAAGGTGTTTGCTGTTTGTTCTAAGCAGCCATGAGGTATGAGAGGTTGTATAGAGACAGAAAAAAAGAGAGCAACCAGATTTATGAAACAGGAGGTCACCTAATCGTTGTATCCTTAAAGATTAAGCTGTTGCAAAGAATACCTTGGTATAACCTGATGGTGTCGAGGATTTTTAAAAGACAACTATATGCATTTTGAGATATGCCATGGCTACTACGGGTTAATTAAATTAGGAGAAATCAATTTTCTTGTTGGCTTAAGTGTGGAGAGGATGTTCAAGGTAGGACCCCCCTCCCCCAAAAAACCCGCATCAGTCTCGTGTGCTTTCAGAATGCCTGAGATGATTAAAAGACTTTTGTTTAAGACAGATCAGGGCGCCGGCAACTCAGCTGAGTGTGGTCTCAGAAAAACTGAGACGCATCGGGAATTCAGGGGGTCATTCCGGGCAAGGGAGCCGGAATCTACCCGTGGTGACTATGAGGTAATTGGTAGGACTATGAGTTGGGGTGCCCAGGCCGGGCTGGACTGATGCGGCCACGGGAGGCAGCAAGCTCTCCCAGGAAGCATTTACACTTCAAGGCACTGTGGAACAGGGAATGTATTTGAAGCAAACGGACTTTGCGTTTGACCGAATCCTGGCAACCCTTACAAGATGCCCGCCAGCCTTGAGGGGCGGATTTTGATTTCAGCACCCATCCTCAGAAGCATTTTATTAGCCATGTGCCTTACCAGCCCCACAAAGCCCAGGGGAGGGACAGTGTCCCCATCCGCGGTCAAAAAGGGAAGGGACAGGGCTCCATGGACATGGGACGCTCTAAGGGAGGATGGCTGCCTCTTTGTAGCCCCCCAAATTCATTGTGAAGTGCCCGCAGCCCCCAGAATTAGTGCTGGACCCCTCGGCTCTGCTGTCTCTGTCTCCCTCCCTCCAAGCCTGTACCAAAGGCCTGGGGCCCCCAGTTCGCTCGTTCGCCTGCTTCTGGGAGTTGGCATTGGCTTACTTGGAAGTTGGGGCGCTGTGAGTCCCCAGCTAGGTGCCAGCGAGAAGTGTGGGTGTTCCCTGGGGGTATCCCCAGCTCCCCGTCTGGCCACAGATCCAGCTTAGTTATTGTGAAGTGACCTTCCCTGGGGCCGAACCGGAGCCTCAGTCTAAGTAGGGTGAACACCCCCCCCATTGTCGTTGTGTTCCTCCAGCAGCGGCGCATCTGGCTGTGTGGGGCCCCTTGGCCTTGGGTGGCAGCCGCCCCCAGACTAAGGCTGCTATACGGTCTGCAATTCCTTTCCTCACAGCAGCACTCAAGATGGGCCAGACAAGGGCCAGGGGATCAGAACAGGACCTTGAGGATGAAGACCTATCCTTCCCTGACCTTTCAGAGCATGTGGGGTTCGCAGAGGGTGCCCATGGATCCTGAGGCGCCGAGGACTCAGACTCTGAAGTGGAGGGAAAATGCGCGAAGTAGGAGTCTTTTGTGTCGGTACAGAAAGAGACTCTCGGCCGCCAGCCCTTTTGCGTGTATCTGTAGACCCCTTGTCGCGTCGGTGGTAGCCTCCCCAATTGCTCCTTCGATTTCTTTTCACCTTGGCCAGGAGGTGCGCGGTGCGACCTGGAGGGGCGTCTTGGGGAGGCAGCTTTTAATTTGTCCCCATCCACTTTGCTCCCAAAGAGTGACACAGCCCAGAAGCGACTCAGGTCCCTAATTCAGAGCGACCCTAGAAATCCCCAGGTCCACTCAGGCTCAAGGCCTCCACTCTTCTTCCCGGAGACAAAATAGAGCAGATGCAAGCCACTTTTTTATTACAAATGGTAATTTCTTGCTAAGGCGACCCTTTTAATTTTTCTCTGGAAACAACTGTGCAAGGGAGAAGGGTGTCTTGGTACAAATACGGGTATTCATCTCCTTTATGGTGCAATATTGATTTATTATTAATGATAACCACTCCAGCTGATCTAAAGATGATCGAAAACAGCAGCTACCTTAAATACTCGTAAGCAAAATCAAGGCTGGCTTTAAAGCTACTGCTTTTTCATTCCATTTGCTTCATCTCAGCCTTAGAGTTGTAGGCTCAGTTTCCACCCTCCCCAGCCCAGATTATTCTCTTGTGTTATTTCTATTTTTGATTTTTAATGATAAAATCTCTCTAAAATATGGACAGTCTCTGGCCTCAAGGAGCCGGTCTGAAGGCAGAAATTGGAAACAGAAAAGATAGAATTTTGTGAGAATAAATTTGAAATTATACCTGATATACATTTTTTTTTTTTTTCTGTGAGTGAGAACCTATTTAAAATCTAATCCAACGCTGGGGTGCCTTTAAGCTTGAAGTCACCAGGAACTGAAACGGAAAGGCCCCCAAATTCGAAAGACAGATCCTGTCTGTCCTGGCTCACTGCAGACCTACCCGCTCCAAAAGGCATTGCTTGTTTTTAGCCTGGATGTTTTCTTCATGTATAAATAAAGATTATGAAAGAGCATTTGATGGGCATAAAATTCCTGATTAGATTGAACAGTCTTGCTTCGCTTGGCACAGGGAAAATTGGGCGGCATTTCTCCTGGCTAAGATGCAAAGGAACGACAATGCTATAGCGCCAAACTGGCGTCAGAGCGCCTGCCGCGAGCTGAGTGCAGCGGGCACTTTGTCCAGCTCTGGGCACGCTTAGTCGTGGCTCGAAAGAAGATCTCCATGATGTGAGAAAGCAAATTTCGGGGTGCTGGTCAGTGGCTGTTAGCTTTGAGCAGGACCTTAGCAGTCTAGAGTCAAAAGTTGGGGCTTTTCTTTCTCCCTTTCTTAACCCCCACCCCCGAGCTCAGAAACAGTCACCTCTATGGAAAGGTAATGTTTAAACCTGAGGCTATGCCGGGTGCTGCAGCCCGAGCAGTTAGAGGCGCCAGGCTTTTAACCTGACAATGATGTTGTATTTGAACAGCTGCATAAAGGTTTAAAAGGTCTGTCTCATTGCCACCGCGGAGTTTTTTAAAAGGGGTTATTGTTTGGGCGAGGGCACTGAGAGGGGACAAGCGAAGCGATCCCAAGGCCGAAAATAATGTTCACCGCCTGTTTCCACTAGGCCAGGGGAGATTCCTTTTGGAGAGGGGGCGACAAAGGATTTGTAGGAAAAGGTTTTTGTGAAGGAGCGCGCGGGCTATGAGGTCCCCCAGAATGTCCAGGCTCTTTAATGAGCATCGGGCCCTAAAGAAATGTTCTGCTGAGGCGGAAACCCGATTTGCCCACAAGTTCAGTCTCTGGGCCTGAAATCCAAGGCCAGCCCATGCCCTGGCTAGTGTGGGGAGAAGAGAACACGGATGCCTTCCCGGACGGAGAACTGGTTCACGGTCAGAGTTTCCGGGGCCGTTTACTTTCTTGGCTACCGGGAAGGGCATCCGGAACACCGAAGGACGGCTCCTGTGCCCTGGTCGGGCCCCTAGCTCAGGGCGAGCCTTTGGAAATCAAGGTTAAAGCTCCCCGCTGCTGCCCGGAGGCCGGGGCTTCCGCAGGGCGGCTCACCCGCCTGCAACCAGAGAAGGAGGGAGGAAGTTGTTGAAATTTCTCATAAAACTCGGAGTTTCCATGGCGGTGGTGGTGGTGGTTGTTCTTTAATGAGCTGGACCACAACCCAGAACATATTCTCTTTATAGAACTTTTCCCTCACCAAAGGAAACAGAAGACTAAGATTCTCCCACCTCTTTTCCACCAGTTACCGAAGCAAAACCTTGTCAAATAATTTTAGGAATTGTCCAAAACTATAAAACTCAACTTCTGACAAAAGTATTGCTTTTAATATTTGACGATTTGTGTTAAAACAAAAATTGACCTTCCTGGTTAGTAGCGAAGGGGAAAAATCAATAGTATAATTTTCAATAATTCATAAAGCGAACGCCATTATGCTAAATCTTAACTATTAATCTTATCCTTTACAAAGTCTCGATTGATTTGTTAATAAAATATCTTCCCGTGTGTGGCAACAGCGGGTATAACTCTTTAAAAACCTTCAGAAGCAAGAAAATTACCAAGTAGCCCAAGAATGTAGATGAGAATTTTATTGATCGCCCTGATTCTTCTTAATATGTATTAATAAATTCCACAACCTTTTGTACCTTGCACTTGTCAGAAACCAATGCTTTTACAAAATCCATAAAAGGAAAACATATTTTTCTTTGCAGAAGAACCAAATGACACCTTTGCATTTCTCTCTCCTGCATGGCCCAGTCAGTTTTCTAAAACTTCTGGAATCTGAGGGTCAGAGTTTTTTCCTTTCTTTTTAAAAATTCTTTTATTTCTCTCTTCCTCCCCTTCCTTTCTGCCCTCTATTATCAGGGTGTGTGCGGAGGTAAACCTCGGTTTCGTTCTCCCCCTGGGAGCCTGAGGGACGCTTTCCCAGACTGGGAACTGCTGGAGAAGGATTGTCTCCGGGCTGCAAGCTCCCAGCAGCCTGGCCCCACAGAGGTCAGGGTGTGGTTCCTCTGAGAGCTGAGAGGCGAAGGCTGTTGTAGCCCGCCAGGGCGCGGAGGGGCCCGGAGTCGGGCGGGAGGGCCGAGAGAGAGGACAGCGTCTGGGCCGGGCCCATCCTCTGAGCTCCGGAGCCGGCCAGCTGCGTGGCCTCTCGGCCCTCGCGGCACATTTAGCCTCCGCTTCCCAGGACACCTTGGCCGTGTCTTTGCGCAAGGGATCTTTCCTTTGGGCCCCGGGGGTGGGAGGTCTTAGGGTCCGGGAATCTGACTCACCTTCGCTGGCTGCTGCACGGGACTAAATTAACCAGCCTGCGCCTCCACCCCCTGCCCGGGACCCGACCCTCTTGGGCGCATTCTGCCTGGGTGTGTGCGGGGGAATGCTTCTGTGTGAGGGCGCCACGGCGCTCAGGCTTCCCTCCCCGCGTGTGTGCTCCCAGAGGCACCTCTGTCAAAGCCATTCCTTCTGCCAACGGGGTCCGGTGGCCGAGGCAGTGGACGCGAGTGGATCGGGCGGGCGGGCCGAGGGAGCCCCGGGAAGGCGGGCGGGCAGCAAAAGGCGCTGGGCCGGTTGTCTCCAGCGCGCACTATCACGGGCGCGTAGTAGATGTCGCTGTTGTCCGTGCTTACGCGGCCGGCCGGCCAGGCTCTGGAGCACGTGACCTACGAGGAGGCTGCGGCTCAAGGCCATTTTCAAATCTCATTGGCTTGGTTGTCATGTGGTCGGCAGAGGAATCCACAATTACACGGGGAATGTTTTCCTAGAGATGTCAGCCTACAAAGGACACAATCTCTCTTCTTCAAATTCCTCCCCAAAATGTCCTTTCCCAACAGCTCTCCTGCTGCTAATACTTTTTTAGTAGATTCCTTGATCAGTGCCTGCAGGAGTGACAGTTTTTATTCGAGCAGCGCCAGCATGTACATGCCACCACCTAGCGCAGATATGGGGACCTATGGAATGCAAACCTGTGGACTGCTCCCGTCTCTGGCCAAAAGAGAGGTGAACCACCAAAATATGGGTATGAATGTGCATCCTTATATACCTCAAGTAGACAGTTGGACAGACCCGAACAGATCTTGTCGAATAGAGCAACCTGTTACACAGCAAGTCCCCACTTGCTCCTTCACCACCAACATTAAGGAAGAATCCAATTGCTGCATGTATTCTGATAAGCGCAACAAACTCATTTCTGCCGAGGTCCCTTCGTACCAGAGGCTGGTCCCCGAGTCCTGTCCCGTTGAGAACCCTGAGGTTCCCGTCCCTGGATATTTTAGACTGAGTCAGACCTACGCCACCGGGAAAACCCAAGAGTACAATAACAGCCCCGAAGGCAGCTCTACTGTCATGCTCCAGCTCAACCCTCGTGGTGCGGCCAAGCCGCAGCTCTCCGCTGCCCAGCTGCAGATGGAAAAGAAGATGAATGAGCCCGCGAACGGCCAGGAGTCCACCAAAGTCTCCCAGGTGGAAAGCCCTGAGGCCAAAGGCGGCCTTCCTGAAGAGAGGAGCTGCCTAGCTGAGGTCTCCGTGTCCAGTCCAGAAGTGCAGGAGAAGGAAAGCAAAGGTCGGTATGAACAGTTGCCACCCCCAGCGGGGCGCGCAGCCCGGGAACCCGGCGGAGAGGGAGTGCCCGGGTGCCCAGCGCCAAGCCCAGGCTGCCGAGGCGGGCGCCCGACTTGACAGGTGCTGCTCTGCCCAGCTTTTAGAGGAGCAATCTCAGCCCCGAGATGGTCCCCGCTTCTCCCCCGTAGCACTGGCTCTCCTGGCCAGTCCTGGCCCCATGCTGATGGCGCCCGGGCAGAGGAAAGGCTTGCCGTGTTTATTTTTCCTCAGCCAGACCTGAAATGCAACAAAAGAGCGCAAAGGAGACCTGCGGCTCGTAAACACGGCCCGGGAGCCTCCTTTCTGCTGCTCAGATTTGCAGTCCCAGCTTTGCCTTGCTCCCAATGATCATTTTAAAGCAGTCCAAGACACCGTGTTCGTGTTCAAGTGTGTGCACCCCGCATCCTGCGAGCTTGTGGGCAGTGAGGGGAACGAGACGGCTGGCCAGTTGGCGCTTGGGCTGGGGAAAGAGGGCTTCCTGCTTTTGCGGGGCTAGGTAACCTTGGCTTTGTCTGGGGGAAATGCCGCAGGCTTTGCAATCCGTTAGCAAAGAGGGCAAAGGCGGACAGGGGATAATGGAACCTGCATTGCCCACTCTGCAGGGCCAGCCAGCCTTAGGCTGGACTAGGGCAAAAGACCAGCGATCTGGTTTTTCAAGAAAATGCCCTGCCCCCGAGTCTCTCCCCCAGTGTCCAGAGGTGGGCCACAGTAGGGGCTACATTTCTGGAGTAACGCTTTTGTCTGGGGACAAAAAGGCATGGGAATTCAAGAAATTCTGGGGAATGCAACAATGTTTGGGCAGGGTAGATAAGGTCTCCTTGCTTTCTCATTTATATTTTGAAAGAGAATGACCACCTATAAAACTGGCTGTGGGGCTCCCTGCTTGCCTAAGAGAGGTGGGGAAGAAGCAGCAGACTTGGGGACCTGAGGTAGCAATGGGATTGGTAGGCTTGTCCAGGCTGTGGCTTCTTCCACTCTGGCCCTTTCGTGAGTTCACCACTTAGGATGTTGCTGGGGAGATCCTGGAAAGTTTACTATTGTACCAGTGTTATGTGCAAGTCAGAAAGTTGTGTGTGTGTGTTTGTGTGTGTGTGTGTGAGAGAGAGAGAGAGAGAGAGAGAGAAACTCTGATGCACAGTGTCCTCCCAACATGTCATTTAGGGCATTTTTTAGGGCATTTAGCTCTAATCTGGCACAATTTAAAATCCCTTCCAGGGCCCATCTTGTGTGAGTAATGTTTAATACCAGCATTTCCCAAAGCGGCCTGGCTGCCAGCCGGGTCATGGCCAAGGGTACATTTGAGCAGACTGAGAGAAAAAAAAAATCTTGATTTTTTTCTTCTTCTCCCTTTAATTTTGTTAGAGGAAATCAAGTCTGATACTCCAACCAGCAATTGGCTCACTGCAAAGAGTGGCAGAAAGAAGAGGTGCCCTTACACTAAGCACCAAACGCTGGAATTAGAAAAAGAGTTCTTGTTCAATATGTACCTCACCCGCGAGCGCCGCCTAGAGATCAGTAAGAGCGTTAACCTCACCGACAGGCAGGTCAAGATTTGGTTTCAAAACCGCCGAATGAAACTCAAGAAGATGAGCCGAGAGAACCGGATCCGAGAACTGACCGCCAACCTCACCTTTTCTTAGGTCCCAGGCCGGTCGGAGGCCAGGATCCGAGAAGGGGCACCGTGTTCCAGGGCCCAGTGCTGGAAGACTGGGAAGGTGGAAACAAAACCTTCATTGCTCTTTGTTTTCTGTTTTGTTTTGTTTTGTTTTCCTGCTAGAATGTGACTTTGGGGTCATTCTGTTCGTGCTGCAAGTGATCTGTAATCCCTATGAGTATATATATTAAAAAACTTAGCACGTGTAATTTATTATTTTTTCATCATAATGCAGGGTAACTATTACTGCGCATTTTCATTTGGGTCTTAACTTATTGGAACTGTAGAGCATCCAGCTATCCATCCATCTGTCCATCCAGCAATGTGACTTTTTCATGTTTTTCCTAACACAAAAGGTCTCTGTGTGTGGTTAGCCCATGAACTCATGGCATTTTGAATACATCCACTACTTTAAAAATTACATATATATTTAAAAAAGATTAAGAAAACCCACAAGCTTTGGGGGGAGGGGGACTAAAAAAGCACATTACAATGTACCTTTTCACAAATGAACTTAGCAATTGTCCCTGGTGCGATGGAATATTGACAATTTATGCCTTGTAGCCTTTCCCTTGTGGTGCATCTGTGGTTTGGTAGACGTACAACAGCAACCTGTCCTTTCTGTGCATGTTCTGGTCGCATGTATAATGCAATAAACTCTGGAAACGAGTTTGCTCCTTCTGCTTTCTGAAATGAAAATATGTTATGGTGGAAATGAAAGCCTTGGGTGAGATTATCTTCCTGTTAAATTGCCTGTCTGGGGCAATTGAGTGGTGGAGTGATAGAAAGCAGGGGAGAGGAGATGGGAGGGAAAAGCTGGTGGAGGCCTAGGGTGCTGGAATTTGGCAGTAGTGGGGGGAGAGTAGTGGGGGAATAGTGGGTGTGCAGCTTTCAAACTTGGGGAAAAAGGGAGCCCTCTCTTCTTTCCCAGTGCCCAATGATACTGACATAATTGCAATCTCAATGAGTGTGAGCTTCCCTCTAGCCCGAGCTTGGTAAGTAAACCTGTGCCCCAAGCCGCTTTTTCCTTTCAGCTCCCCATTTGTGTGTTTTCTTCCCTTTGCTTTTGGTTGTGTTATTTTTAATGATTTCAGTGGGATCTTGGAGATTTCTGGCTGGCAAGCCATCCTCAGGGGCTAGGTTGAAACTAGTGTTGCCCACCTGGAAGCTGCCGGCCTCCATTACAGAAGCAAGGACAAGCAGCGGTTTAGCATTGCATCGGATCCGATTCTGCTCCCCGTTCCCTCAATTCCACTCCCATTCCAAACTCAAGACAGCCAGATTCCAGCAAAGCCAAAGATGGGTGAGTTTTCCCATCCCACTTTGCCTTGGTTTTCTTGTGGAATGATTTTATGCTCAGTCATCTTCCAGTGGCCCACATGAAAAATTTTTGAAGGAACAAATGAAAAAAAATTCTTTCCAGTTAATCCTCCTTCTATTTAATTACAAAATGCTGAAGCCAAAGTACCTGAGAGGCAAGAGAAAGCAGAAGGGGTGACTGAAAGAATTTGCAAATGAACATGACTTCCCTCTAATGTTCCATCTACCGCCATGGCTGGGAGAAACTCCTGCCAGCTTTCACTGGTTTCAGCAGGATCCCCACCTGAGAGTCCAGACTTATCTTGTCCTGCCAAAGAAAAGGAAGAGAAGGCCTTGGAGGGAATAACTGACAGAGAATTCGTTGCCCCGGGTCCTGCTTGCGGTTTCGGAGGGTCTCCAACTGCATCAAGCAGTTTCACAAAACACATCTTTTTCATCCCCCCCCCCCTTTTTTTTTCCCTAAGAACAATCCATTTAGGCGCTCTAAGCCTCAGAGCTCCCATCCAGGGAGTCTTTAGGACACTCAGTACTTATTCAGAGTTCTTAACTTCCTCCCTAAAATCAGGAATATTTCCGAGTTCCAAGACAGAACCCTTTAAGGGGGCATCTCCTGAGAGTGTGAAAGAGAGCTTTGAATCAGTGTCAGATTGGGAACACTGGAATAGATTTGCCCCAGACTTACTCTAGTTGGGCAGGAGGGTAATTTTAACTTCGTAATTTCTCCCAGCGATGTGGGGAGCACCATTAGTTGTTGATAGGGGGCACATCTCGAGAAAAACCTGTGCTGCAAGCAAAGGCAGCCCCTCTGAAACAAAATCAGAAAGCCATTGGCAAAGGCAATCAATCAGGCAGGCCATAAGCAGCCATTTACCGCCTTCCTTTCCCGGGCTGGAGGTGGGCTGGGAGCCCTCCAAGGGTACGCTGGGCAACTTGTGGAGCGAGGAATATGCCCTCCGCCGGCGCCCGGGCCGCTTTTGTCTTGGCTCCCAGCCGGTCTTCCTAGGCTTTGTACCATGGATTTGGGAGTGACAATGGGCATTTTCTTCAGATTCAAGGCTGCCCAGCCTTACCTCTGGAGGAAAAAAACAGTTCGGAAGGGAGTGGCCCCGAGACCTGACCATTCGGCCGATTTTTCAGACATCACTTGGAGGCCTCTAAGTGCGAACCGCCCAGAGCGGCCCTGCTGGGGGAGACGCTGTTCCCGCTGGCCTCACTGAGGCAGGGCCAGGGTGACGGGCGGGAGTGAGACTGGCTAGCACTTGGGTTCTGTCTCGTGGCATGTTCTCTTCCAGGGCCTTTCCAGCAGCCCTGGAGAAGACGGGGCACTCTGGCCGCCACTGGCCGCGCCGTGCGACTGGCCCGCCCGCCGGCCCCTCCGAGGGCAGACAGAAGCCGCTGCTGCCGTGCCCGGGGGTTCCCAGCCCGCGAGCCAGGCCGCCCCAGCTCACCCCTCGGGCCGCGGCGTGTGCTTAGCCTCACGTCGGGTGTGTGTGTGGCTGCGCGGGCGTGTGTGAGTGCGGCAGCGGAGGGGGCCCTCGAAGCTGCTCCATCCGTCCGTTTTATTAGGGACACATTAATCTATAATCAAATACACCTCATAAAATTTTTATTGAAAGGCATAATATCATTACAGAGGTCTTCCACCTGTTTTAAACAACACGACAAGCTGTGAGAGAGCGTGTGTGTGGGTACGTGTGGGGAGGGGTGGCTTTGGGTGGGGAGAGGCGAGGGGAGAACGACTCCCCCCGGGCGCCAGGGGCCGCCCCTGAAGGCCCGCCCGCCCGCCTAGTGCGGCACCCGGCCCTGCGCGCCCCCCGGGCTGCTCAGGGCGCTGGCCAAGGGCTCACTGCGCCCAGAACGCGCGCGGCCCGCGGCTCAGGGCCCCGGGGCTGGGGAGCCAGCACCAGGGTCCCGACTGCAAGACCGACGGCGGCAAGAGGCAGCGAACAAATAGTCCCCAGCGCCTCCTCCGGCCGCGGTTGGGCCTGTGGTCCCGGCCGCCGCCGGGTGGGCCGGCCCGGGCCAGGCCGAGCCGCGCGCACTGACCTGGGCCTGCGGGCTCTAATTGCGGCGCTTATGTTGATGATGATTTTTTTAAAAATCACAGCAGCCCCCAGTTTAGCGGACTGATTTACTCCCGGTATTGGTAAATATGATCACGTGGGCCGCGCGACCAATGGTGGAAGCTGCAGCCTGCGAACTAGTCGGTGGCTCCGGCGCCGGCGGGGAGCGGCTCGGCGGCGGGCAGTGTAACCTTGGGTGGGAGCGCGCGGCGCCTCAGAATGTCCTCCAGTGGCACCCTCAGCAACTACTACGTGGACTCGCTAATAGGCCATGAGGGCGACGAGGTGTTCGCGGCGCGCTTCGGCCCGCCGGGGCCCGGCGCTCAGGGCCGGCCTGCAGGTGTGGCGGACAGCCCGGCCGCCGCCGCCGCCGAGTTCGCCTCGTGTAGTTTTGCCCCCAAATCGGCCGTGTTCTCCGCCTCGTGGTCCGCGGTCCCCGCCCAGCCCCAGGCGGCGGCGGCGATGAGCGGCCTCTACCACCCGTACGTGCCCCCGCCGCCCCTGGCAGCCGCCGCCTCCGAGCCCGGCCGCTACGTGCGCTCCTGGATGGAGCCGTTGCCCGGCTTCCCAGGCGGTGCGGGCGGCGGCGGCGGCGGCGGCGGCGGCCCGGGCCCCGGTCCCAGCCCCAGCGGCTCAGCCAACGGGCGCCACTACGGGATTAAGCCTGAAACCGGAGCGGCCCCGGCCCCCGCCGCCGCCGCCTCCACCTCCTCCACAACTTCCTCGTCCTCTTCCTCCAAACGGACTGAGTGCTCCGCGGCTCGGGAGTCCCAGGGGAGCGGCGGCCGCGAGTTCTCGTGCAACTCGTTCCTGCCGGACAAGGCGGCGGCGGCGGGGGGAACCGGGCCCGGGGCGGGAATCGGGGCCGGCCCCGGGGCGGGCGGCTCGTCGGAGCCCTCGGCTTGCAGCGACCACCCGAGCCCGGGCTGCCCGCTGAAGGAGGAGGAGAAGCAGCATCCGCAGCCGCCGCCGCAGCAACTTGACCCAAGTAAGTGCAAAAGAAATTGCCCCCTGATTTATTGCTGAAACCTGTAAGGCTCGAATGTGCAAAACTGATAGTTTTACTAACCTATAAAAACGTCTAGACGCCTACCCAAGCCTAGGCGAGCAACACGCATCCATAAAAAAGCTTCCCATAACCACCTACCCCGGGCGCGCGGTTTGTACGGTAAACAGAGCGCGGGCATTAAGGCTTTTTATGATAATTCCCCCCAAGTTGTGAAAAGCGGCCATCCTTGGTGAAATTAATTTAACGATCTCTCTCCCCCACCCTGTCGTCTCTCCCTGCCTCCCCTCCGCCCCTCGCTCCCCTTATTCAAACCCCCCTTTTCGTAGACAACCCCGCGGCGAACTGGATCCACGCTCGCTCCACCCGGAAAAAGCGCTGTCCCTACACCAAATACCAGACGCTTGAGCTGGAGAAGGAATTCCTCTTCAACATGTACCTCACCCGGGACCGGCGCTACGAGGTGGCCAGGATTCTGAACCTCACAGAGAGACAGGTCAAAATCTGGTTTCAGAACCGTAGGATGAAAATGAAAAAGATGAGCAAGGAGAAATGCCCCAAAGGAGACTGACCCGGCGTGGTGCTGGCGACAGCGCTTAAAGGCGGCGGCGGGGCTTTCCTTTGTGGGTGCTTGATTTCCAGAAACTCTCCAGCGACTCGGACTTTTATTTTTATTTTTTCTTTTTTAGGTAGCGGTGACTGTGTGATTGGTCTCTGTGAGGTATTTGGGGGACTCTGTATTTGCTCGCTTACGTGTTGGAGAAACCAGTGGCTTTGGGGTTCGCCCTATCCCACTCCCTCCCTTTTCTGCTCCGTTGGTTCCTTAGGAAATGCTATATTTTGTGAGTGCACGCTGGCTTGAGGAGGCCTCTTCTGTGTAAATGTCCCCCATGTTTCTGAAAAGTGCTGTAGCTTAGCCCCCTAGCGCTGCCCAAACAGGGGCCAAGCGCGCCCCAATTCTGAGAATGAAGGCAGAGCAATGACACTGCAGACACGGCAGCTGCTGGCCCAGGCCAAAGCCGGGCCGGTTGCCCACCGTTCGCGAAAGCCCCCTTTCCTCAGGGAGCCTGCGGGCCCTCGGCTGGAGAGATCTCGAGTGAGGCCTAGAGAGGGGCCCAGGGCCTCGGGTGGGGATTTGTTCTCACTGCATTGGAGGAGCTGCTCTAACTCCAGGAGGCTGGGCCCCCATGGGCGGCTGCGGGTGATGGCCCTCCCTGTTCCTGCTTGAGGACCAGTTGTAAATGTTACCGCTTCCTACCAATAAATGCTGACCTGATCAAACGGAGCCCAGACACTGGTCCTGAGCGTTGTGTGCCTGCTTTCTCTGTTTCTCTGCAAAATATCACCCTCAGGAGACTTTTCTCCCATCCCTGGGAGGGAGCCTTCGTTAAGAAACCGGGGCCCTTTTACCTGACAGATCTCTTAAGTGCCTCTAAGCTTCCCTTTGTGTGGGCAGACCCAACCTAAAGCGCAGCCCCTGGGGAGTCCTGATGCCTCCCCCAGCCTGGTTCCAGAGCTTCGGTGAACTCCCGCGCCCTATCAGCCTTGCAAGGAGCGTCCAGCGGAGCCGGTAGGCCCCAGGAGCCAGGCACCTCTTGCTGGGGCTTTGGCACATCGCACCCCACACCTCTCTGGGTTCATGGGCTCAGCTGCCAAGCCCCTCTCCACACAAGGGAAAGGCCAACTCTGTACCCTGGAGCAACTCTCCCAGCTCAGCGGTGCTGGCTGGCTCCGGGAGGTCCGAGCTGGTCAGTCTGTGAGCTTCCGCCCCTCCCCACCAGAGCCCCAAAGTGACCTTAGCGGATCAAAATGGTCAAGGCTCTCCTCCCATCCACCCCTATACCACTGCTCCCTCCCTCCCCCCCAGCTTCTGTGTACGTTTAGCCCCCAAGTTGGGCCCTCTGAGGTCCGGCGCATTCAGAGGCTAAAATGAAGGTCATTGTAAGTAAGGGTTTGGGCCCAGCACAGCCTTTGCAGGCCAGAGAGCTGGCAGAGGCGCCACGCAGCCAGGGCTGAGTGGAAGGCAGGGGTGGTGGCAGAGATCCTGGGGATCCTGATGAAAGAAGGGACTCGAAGAAAAAGCAGAGGGGGGCTGGGAGGGAAAGCCAAGGCCCGGATCCGGCAGAAGGTGCTGCGTACCCCCCGCCCCTGAGGCCAGCCCGATACCTAAGGCTCTTTGAAAACAGGAAAAGCCAAGGTGTCATAAAGCTATCGAGCTGGCGAGACGTCTGGAGGTAATGAGTTTACAACAGGCCCGGCGCTTCGCTTTGAAACCATCTCATTTTGATGTTTGTGTTTGTGGGAAGAAAGGAAAAATGCAGACAAAACTAGGTCTTAAAATCTGGACAATAAAATATAAACAAGACTGCGTTGGACCGAGAAGGCAGGGACTTGGGAGCCTCCGGGTGAGGTGTTAGCACCTAGGAAATAAAAATGAGAGGGGAGGAAGGAGGAGGTGATGTGCCTCTGATTTTTTAATGGGCCGGGTATTAGAAGTAGTCCACAGTGAGGTGGCTCATTATGGTATTTTGACTATGGTCAAGGTCTACCTGATTCTAATATTATTTATTTATTTATTTATTTACTTAAATTGGCCTGTTATTTGGGAGTAAGGGAGGTCTTGCATCTTTTATTCAGGCAAGAGTCTCCCAGAAGTGTGGTCAGCGGGAAAAGATGAAGTTACTCAGATGCCTTCTCACACAAATATCTGGCCCTTCACTCCAAAGTCTGCAGCAAAAATATTTTTGGAAATTATTTCTATTTACTTAAATAAAATGCAATCATTACACCTGAAGTGGAGGAAAGCATTTTTGAAAACAAAAAAAGATTAACATCACATAAAACACCTAAGCCAGTTAAATAGTCCTTCCTTTTTAAAAAATTCAACTGGAATGCCTAGTCAATTTAGTTCAGGCTTACTTTTGATATAAATTTTTAAAGTCCCAATTATTTTCTATAGAAATTCAAACGAATACAAACCCAACAGAGACTTTCCAGACAACCAGTCAGAGATCCAGCAAAAATCTTTTAATTTGCCTTCAATCTCCCTCAAAGTTGCTCAGCTAAATGGACCTAAGGCATTAAAATTACAAAGTTAAAATACAAATATCCGTGATTTAATGCTAAGAGTAACGGCTTTAAAATAATAATAAAAGTTTGACGTCTATAATTTCTTAGTTGTCTAAGTGCCTGGCTCCTCTAAAAACAAACAAATAAAAACTCTCTTGGCAGTTGATATTTAGAAAATTGTGATTTTTGTTATATCTAGCCTGTCCTACCTATACTTGTGCTTAAAAAGCACAGCTGGGCCATTACAGAATGGGGACCTAAGGCATCTGGCAAAAGAAGGGCTGGAAGCTTTTGAAAAATACACTACTGGAAGCTCTTGAGAGCACAAATGAGAATATTTTCGGCATTCAGGAGCCCTTGTTTGCTGTACTTGATTTGTTGACAATCAAAAGGATGAAGTATTATTAATGTGTGCGGTCCAAGCCCCAGTCAAACTAAAGAACAAGATTAGAATTGGTGTGAGACAAATAAAAGGAAAGTTAAATTCAGTGGGCACGAGGTGGCATTTGGCCACTAGAGAGCGCTGTTGCTCCACTTTCTGATCTCGTAAAGCTGGAGTTGCGGCGGAGGGTTTTGATTAAAAATATTTACAATCTTATTTTTAATCCCAAATTAGGATACATTTAACCAAAAATAAACAATGTGCACTATTAAATTCTCCAGGCTTGTTTGTTAGGCATAAAATTGGGCTCAGTCAGGATTTCAGAAACTTGGACTATGGCACAGCTGAAACTATGAAACGTTACGGAAAATTGTGCATTCTGTCAAAATAGAAAAGTATAAAAGCATAGATCTTTATTTACGAAGTTGATAGCTCTTTTTCTCTTCAGATTATAAACAAAATGCTTAAATAAATTCTTTAAAAACTGTTTTTTTCCAAGAGGAATTGTTGTGTTGTAATGTTTCTAATTTAGGCCTGAATGAATACAAATAAATTTTGTAGTGTTTCTATGTCCACCCCCCAGAATCACATAGTTCTAGAAGGTGCTTGTATCATTGAGATCTGGGCTCTCTCTTCTATTTTTTTCCCATTCCATTCCAAAACCCATTCATTTATCAAAGGTTCAAACATTCACACTCACACATGCCAAACAGTGAAATAAGGCACAATTACAAAGTTAGCTCCAAGGCTTTATTCAAAATAATAATCTTTCAATTGGGTATTTGCAGTATTGAAGTACAAAATCCTTAACTCTCAGAAACAGTTCCTTCACCTTTGGAATTAAAGGAAGTTACCTGGCCATAAACGGGGGGGGGGGGGGGGGGGGGAGAAAGAAAACAAAAACAAAAAAACCCAAAAGCTAAAAAACCCAAATCTTGTTCTCTACCACTCTCATAACAAAAGTCTTCGGCACTCCCTACTAATTTAAAAATTAAATAAAGCATCTTCAGATTCATTAACAATACGTTTACCTTAACCATTTCCAGTGATTCCCTGTAGAAATAATTGAGTCAGATATTATCTTGCTATGCCTTTCCATCTTGACCTTATTTTCTCCATTTGTAAAAATGATATTCAGTCCATCCAGACTGACCTCAGGATCGCGCTCAGAGGCTGGGCCGATCCTTCAGGAGTCAGGTCGCCTTATGCGTCTTTGAGTTCGTCTGGAGTTTTTAGACATTTGCATTTGGCTTGGAAAACCGGCGTGGTGTGTTTTAGCTTAAGCAGGAGCGTCTTCGGTGGGCTCGAGGTGTGTCTTCAAGGTCTGTTCCCAAGGCCGGCGGGTCTGGAGCCCTCACGACACTGTTGACCCCGAAGGAAAAAGGACTCAGTCACCCAAAGAGCCCACAAAAGAGGCAGAGTAGGCAAGAGGAAAACACACAACAGAGACCCATTGCGTTTATTGGACATTAAAACGGGAGAAGAGAGAAAAGGAAAAGTGTGCGGAGAGGCGGTTGGTGGTGTGACGCCAAGCAGCTTTAGAGTTTCTAAAATCAGGAATACTTTGCCGATTCACACTCGACTTGCCCTCATGAGTTGGGCTGCTTCTGTTCCTCATCGCTCACAAACTAGGCTCAGCCTTCTCTTTCATTTCTTTTGGAAAAATCAGTAAGTTTAAGCTGCGGCCCGCGCCCGCTCTGGGCAGTTATTTCACAGCCTAGGCGGATGAACTAGAACCGTGAGCAGACGTTGGGGGCCGGCTGCAGCTGCCTGGAACCGGCGCCATCCGAACGCCGGCCCGAGGCTCCACCCGGGGCCACAGCCCGCCTTGGTCCGCTCAGCGGTGCCCGGGCTGACCCGGGAGCCGCGCGTCCTGCTGGAGGAAGTGCCACCCACCCCAACGTGAGTCCTCCTTCCCGCCTCGGAACATTTCTTCCTGCTCCCCTATTTACTCTCGGCAGTGCCCCCACCCCCCATTCCTACATTCTTCAGCCTCCCCCCTGCGCCTGGTGCTTACGTCTATCAAGGGTGAAATGATGGAAACTATATTCATGGGCATGATTTCCATTAAATATCAATTAACCTGGGAGCCTCAGCCAGGCATGCCGTGCGTCAAGGGTAAATGTACATCTAATTTCCACAAGGCCCGCTCGGCTGGAAAAGAGGGGTCCTGATTCATTCTGATAACGCCAGGATTGGGGGCCACGCCTGTGGCCTTTAATCAAACCACTTAGATAGGCCCAAATTCAAATGTATGGTCTGGTCCGTCAACACTGCTTATCCATGTTCCCTGGACTGCGCCCACACGTCCAGAGACACAAAAGCCACGGCCAATCTTCTAGGTGGCTTCAGAGTCTCGGGGAGGGAGTCATTTGCTCCGCAAACTCCTGAGAGTGGCCTCCCCGCCACCCCCAAGTCTAAGGTTCTGCCGCGCCCCCTCCCCGCCTCCTGTGGCCCGCTCCCCCTCTGCCCGGGAGCACTGAGAGCCCTTGGCAGTGCGGCTTTATGGGCCCCCTTTAAGGCCGGCGGAGGCATCTCCGGGCCGGCGTAAGGCGTCGGTCTAGCGCAGCGCTTCTCCTCCGCGCGGATCCCTCCGCGCGGTTATCTCGCCCCCATCTCACTACCTCTCCTCGCAGCGGCGGGGTGCGAAAATGCCTCGCCGGCGCGCACCGGGGCGGCAGCCTCGGAGGCGGCGGCGGCGAGAACGGTGGGAGGGGGCCGCGGGGAGGGGGGGCGAGGTGAGAGGTGGCGGCGGGTAGAGGGTGTTTTTTTTTTTTTTTTCTTTTCCCTCCAGAGCGGGGGTTTGTAAACTGAAGCCAAAGAGTGTCCCCGTGGGCCGGGCGCACTTTTTTCTTGTCCCTGTGCGCTCAGGGCCGCCTGGTGCCTGAGAGGAAACAGTGGAGGCAGCGGGGCAGGTCACCCGGGGCGTCGGCGATTATATTGCGGCCGAGCCGGGGCGCTCTGGGAGAGGCCGGGAGGGCGGCGGCGCGCGGGGGCTGGGCGAGGCCCCGCGACCGCGAGGGAGGCGGCGCGAAGCCGAGGCGGCGGGCGCGAAAGCCGGGCATGAGAGCTCAGTAGCTGAGCGCCCGCAGCTGCCGGGCCTCAGAGGCGACGCGCCGGCGGGCGGGTGGCAGCAGCGACGTAGCCCGGCGGCCCCAGCTGCGCGAGCAGCCGCCCCAGAGGTCCTCGCGGCAGTGCGGCCGAGCCGAGGCTCGCTCCCTGCCTGCTCTGCGCCGCCCGCCCGCCCGGGGCCGCTCTACGTCGGCCCCCGGCCGCCGCCGCCGCCGCCGCCCGGATGAGTTCGTACTTCGTGAACCCGCTGTACTCCAAGTACAAGGCGGCGGCCGCGGCGGCGGCCGCAGCAGCAGCGGCGGCGGGTGAGGCCATCAATCCCACTTACTACGATTGTCACTTCGCGCCCGAGGTCGGCGGCCGCCACGCCGCCGCCCTGCAGCTCTATGGCAACAGCGCAGCCGGCTTCCCGCACGCGCCCCCGCAGGCGCACGCGCACCCGCACCCGTCCCCGCCACCCGCGGGGCTTGGGTGCGGCGGTGGGGGCGGCCCCGGCCCCGGCCAGGACTACTTCCACCCCGGTGGGGGCAGCCCGGTCTCTGCCTACCGGGCCGCCCCCCCTCCTCCTCCGCCTCCGCCGCCGCCTCCCCCCTGCGGTGGGATTGCCTGTCACGGGGAGCCCGCGAAGTTTTACGGATACGATAACTTACAGAGACAGCCGATTTTTACGACCCAGCAAGAGGCCGAGCTGGTACAATATCCTGACTGTAAATCGTCCAGTGGTAATATTGGCGAGGACCCAGACCACTTAAATCAGAGTTCGTCTCCTTCTCAAATGTTTCCCTGGATGAGACCACAAGGTTGGGATTTTTTTTTTTAAGAGGGGCGAGGGGGAGAAATCTGCTTTCATCTCACGTTCTAGCTTTAAAATTCCCCTTTCCTCTCCCCCTCCTTTTCCTTCTTGTGTAGCCACAGTGGCTCTTATTCATAAAGTAATACAGACTTTTTTTAAAGTAGAAACCATGTAAAGATGATGGGGACAGAATAATTGTGAAGACCTTCTCTCTGCCCTTCTCGCCTGCACATCCTATAATATATATCAGAGCTAAAGAGCACTGTGTATTTTTCAACCCTTAGACCCGTTCCAGAAACCTCCAGCAACATGCAGAGGCACCATTATATTTTTTAAACGTTTATTTCCCCTTTTTTATTTGTTTTAATCAGCAGCTCCTGGTAGACGAAGAGGAAGACAAACCTACAGTCGCTTCCAAACCCTAGAGCTGGAAAAGGAATTCCTTTTTAACCCTTATCTGACCAGGAAAAGAAGAATCGAGGTTTCCCACGCCCTAGCCCTCACCGAGAGACAGGTAAAAATTTGGTTCCAGAACAGGAGAATGAAATGGAAAAAGGAGAACAACAAGGACAAATTTCCCGTTTCCCGGCAGGAAGCGAAGGATGGGGAAACCAAAAAGGAAGCCCAAGAGCTGGAAGAAGACAGAGCCGAAGGCCCGATAAATTAACTTCAACGTTTAAATTTTTATCACAGACTATTAAAACTAATGATCAACATATGCTGGTGGACACCACCAATTTTCTTTGTTGGAAAGGACCTTACCTGTGTTTCAAGCTACCTTCATGTCACTGCTCTTAAGGTTTCTGCGCTTTGAGAGGCATTTGGGTGTTTTTAAAAAAAGTTTCTAGTATGACATAGAAGCAGTCCTTGAGCTGTCCTATGAAAGGGTAATTTGATACTGACCTTGGAGCTATATTTTTATAATGGTAGTTTTTTAATGTCTGAGCTGATGATTTGCCTCAACAACGTAAACTTCCTAATGATTAGCACTAAGTAATTGAATATAAAATGCTTTATTAATCAAACAAGTGCACTTGAACATTTAAAATCTTTTCTTTATGGTGAGTAAGTTAAGAGAAGTCTATTAATTTTTTTAAAAAATTACGCCTACGGAATATTTGCTTTATATTATTTGATTAAAATGTATTATTTATGTTTTTCTTTCTGCTTTTACAATGAATGGTTCCAGTGCCTTTTGTTTACTCCTAAAGGGTTTCTTTATTTTGTAAATGTAATATCTCTCGGGGAAATGTCTGGGCTAAATATTCGAAAAGCACATGTGAGCTGAAAAGTGTAATGTGTAGTCCTGACTCTGCAGCTTCCTTAAATTGGAGAAAGTGTTGGGCCCGTGACAAAAGTTTCAGGACAATGTCAAAGTACACATTTAATCATTTTTTCTATAGTCCATACAAATTATGGCAATTAATAATTTAGAGTGAATGAATACTTGAAAAACCAATTGTAACATTTTCACTCAATTAACTTTTCACTCTGGCAAGTCGCTTTGTAGAATGCATCTCATTTCTCAGCTCGCTTTCGTTTTGAACCGCGCTTTTAACCGTCTGAAATCGCTAGGTCTCTTATGCCGCTGCAGCCGCTGTGATTCCGTTGTTTTGAGTAGGTGCCATATTTATTTGTATTCCCTTCGCTCTGTTCGCTCGCTCATAGTAAGCCACCTTGCTGTGCGCGTCTCAGCTGTTGGCTGGTACGTCCTCTGCTGTTCTTCAGGAATGCGATGGCTTCACCTATTTGAAACAAGCCCCGAGCGCAAATGCAAAAAACCTGAATGTAAACAACTATTCCAGAACATAGCTAGCTCCTTAATAAAGAAATGAATCTCTTTCTAGAGCTAGTGTTTTTGAGCGCCGCCGGAAATACCCCTTTCCCGAGGCAAGAACAATCGCCTGGGCTCACGAAGGCAAAAAAACTCGCTCAAGGCTTCGGTTTGATGAGAAAGAGGTGGGGGTTACACGCATCCCGCGATGTTAAAAAAGAAAAAAAAAAAGCCATGGGGGAGGGGGTGTCCCCCTTTCATTCCAGAGAAGGCTAGCCAGGCTTCATCTTGCTGTAGATAATCCTGCTAAGATACTGTGAAAACTGTGAACTTCTCAAAAAACTCGAGTTGTAGGCCCAGTAGGGGACGACCCAGAGTCCAGGTTACAACACAGCTTATTCCACTGACCTCGCGTTGATGCTGGGGTTTGGCATCTGTTATTAACAAGATATCCATTTTCCTTTGGAGGCTGTTCGTGCAGCTGCCATTTCACAGGGGAAGGGGGGCAGGGAAAGAAAAGGTAAAATTCAAGTAAAGTAACATTTCTTCCAGAAAAGGGGAAAGCAGCTTTATTAAGTAGATATTGAAGAGTTTTCTGATTTTTCTAAGCACTTTTATTTTTAAAGAGACACATTTTAATTTCCAGAGCGGCTTTTATTGCACAGGTAAGAAAATGGAACCGTATAATTTTGGGCCAGGGTCACCCCTCAGGTGTTACTATAATTTTGGGCCAGGGTCACCCCTCAGTTGTTGGCAGGCTGTTTGCCTGCAGCTTCATGGACTGGAGAAATGTTGGCAGTGTGGTCAGGTCAGAGGCAAAGTACCACCTGGCTTTCCATCCAGGGAAAAGGCCGTGTCTGTGACATTCTCGGATTTGAGCCAGGAAAGACAATTTTAAGGCATGGGTGGCCCAGGGCTTAAACATTTGCATGAGAGGAGACAGCTGCAAACATGCATGCTGGATTTGGGAACGTTTTGCTCTGTGTGCTGCCTGAGACTTTGATGTTGGCTAGTGCAGACCAAAGATGCCAAGGGCCCAGAGCATGGCTGGGGAACAGCCTCAGGCATAAACTGTCCAAAGACCGGTGCTGGCTAAATTCCAGCTGTCCTTGATTTAAAGATTCCTCTGTGTATTAGCAAAACTTGCTGTCTGCCGCTCAAGGATGCTCTCTGAATATTACTTTTAGAGCCACTGATTTTGGCTAGACTCACAGGTGGGGGACTTACTGCATGAAAATCAAATGTAGAAATCAAGGAAGGAAGGGGAGGTAAACATATCATTTCCTTGGCATTTTGTGCTACTTTAGAAGAGTTGTGCCTTCTGGCCTCACCATCCCCCTGAACCATGGAAAAATCATAACTCATATACAGAAGAAATGACTGTTGCAATAACTGGTGTATTCGAGAATATGAATTCGTACATATACATAGATTACACATTTTCAGAAAGTTATAAATGTAGGTATATATGTTTCCTTGTTGTTGCTGGGAAAGAGAAAGGATTTGTCTCCAAATAAAGACCTTGGAGGAATTACACATCACATACACCACCTTCTTTCTTAGGGTGGCTAGACACTCCCACCTCTAATCATGGAGTTTCATGCAGATAGACTGGCAGTGACGAGTGCACAATATGTCCTTCTAATTGGCACAAATCTGTAAACATACAAGTGTTGCAGCAACGAGAAAACATTTTTGCTGCAGAAATTGGCATAAACCTTAGGAGAATGCTCTGCAAATCCAAGTGATACTTTTCTGCCTTGGACTGCAGCAGTCTGCTTAGAGAGGTAGGTCTGTAAACCGTTTAGAGAAAAATAGGACCCTCCAATGTAAACATCGAATGAAAGAACCAACCAAGCCTTTGGAATGATTTAGGCTCTCTGTCTGCAAGGACGAGATGCACACAAAAGAGGGTGTAGTTCTCAATGATTTCTAGAGAAAAATCAGTTCAGGGATGCCATTTTGTGAGGTTCCACAACACTCAGTACATCTCTTACCTTTGCACAGGAGAAAAAAGTGCAAATATGGCTGCCTTTTCATTGCAGAGAGTCTCTTCCCAGCCTTCATTCCCCAAGCTGAAAGGAGGATCACAAAGCTCCGCTTTTATTTGGGTACAGGGGAAGAGGATAATGAGGCAAATTGACTATTAATCTCTCAGTAAATTTTAGAACTGAACAAGCTCTTTGCTCAGTTCCGTATGTATAGGCCAGTGTAAAGTGTTCTGGGCTTTGGAAGGCCCAACAAATTGCCCCATTTGTTTGTATAATTCAAAGTATTGTTTTATTCTTCAATGTAGAAGTTGTTGCTATTTCACATCCAAGCTTGTTTCCTCTGTTTCCCTGGTGTTTGCTGAATCCTTGGGCATCTGGGGGTGAACAGGGGAAGAGAAAGAACATTTTAGTAGACCCTGGCTCTGCTGTGATTCCCTCCAGCATAGTTAGGACACTGGCTTTTTCAAGAGTGAATATGTATTTTGCTGATGGCAACAGAAGTCCTTTAATCTAAAACATCCAAGGTCATTGGAACTTTTTCAAGGGATACAAATGGCCTGCTCTAGAGGTTGCTGTGCTGCTTCCTGCTTAAGTCCACATCCACTTAGGTACTTACTGGGTGTGAAGATGTTAATAGCAGAGAACTTATACTCAGACATCTAATGCAAATATTTATAAACATATTACTACAAGTCGAAAGACACCATCTTTGAAAGGATTGGTGGGGGCAGAGAGGTAGTGTTTCCTCTTTCAGGCAGGTTCTGAAGCAGGATGGCCATGCCCATGAAGGAACTGCTGGAAGCCAGCCAAAGACATTTACTGTTAGGGGGAGTTCACCAGAACAGCTCCTATGAAAAATGCAAGGGGAACTGAAATCTACCTTTGAGGGAAAATAATTTTTTTTTTCTTGGCTGATTTTAGGGAGTCACTCTTCCTGAACAAATGGAGACACTGCAATGTTGCACTGAGCAGGTTTTTCAACGGACAAACATTTGGGGGGCAAGGAAAAAGGGGTAACTAGAATTAAATTCCATAAAAATGAGAGTTGTTCTTGGAGAGCACCTTAAGTGTGGGGTTTTGGAAGAAATCCAGAAAGATTGCTTCTCCTCTAACCGGGAACTGTCCAGGAGGATGTTTCTTGGAGATAAAGACCAGGCAGTAGGTGCTCGAAATGGTATTTTGGAGAGTTTGACAAATACCTAAAACCATTTCTGGCCTTTGAGCTGGTTGGTGATTCTCCCACCGCAGAAATCTCAGGAAAGGGAAGGGACTCCAATTTATGTTGGGAGGGGGAGAGAATTTCTTGGCCTGCAGAGCCCAGGTTTTCTGAGCAAGATCACTGGGACCCGTTTGCCCGGTGATGAGAGGGGCAAAAAACGAAAGTGCTTGTATACCTTTCTGGACTGGCCTTTTTGTGAGGGGAGGGGAGGAGAAGCCAAGTGACTTGTATAGGGGGAGAGAAAGGGGGAGAGATAGGGGAAGAGACGGGGGGAGGGGAAGGATGCTGAGGGGATCGCCTCTCCAGCGCCTAAGCAGTAGACAGCGCTTATTTTCCCTCCAAACAACGGCCAACTATGCAGACGTTTTGAGCCAAACCAAAAAATTCCAAATACTCGTAATTCCTAGAAAAGGGGGGGGGGAGAGAGAGAGAGAGAGAGAGAGAGAGAAAAGAAGAAGAAGAAGAAGAAGAAGAAGAAGAAGAAGAAGAAGAAGAAGAAGAAGAAGAAGAAGAAGAAGAAGAAGAAGAAGAAGAAGAAGAAGAAGAAAGGGAAAGGAGGAGAGGGATAGAGAGAAAGAAAAAGGACAGGAGGGAGGAAGGAATCTAGGGAGGGAGAAGGGCGAGAAGAGAGAAACTGAGGAGGGGAGAGGAGAGAGGGAGAGAGAGGAAAAAACATGGCGCTTGCGAGCTGTATGTGCAAAATCCGCAAGGAATTGCAGTAAATTCCTTTTTGTTTGAAGAAAATTTACAACTTGGTAATAGACCTTTTTATGACCTATTTGCGGTCGTCATTGGCTGCGGCTGGTCATGTGCAGGCGCCGCTCGCCTTCACGGCCTTTTTCCTGATTTCCCAGGCGATTTTCCCCCCGCATTCTGCTTTCCCAGAGCCTCACCCCCTCTTTTTCTAACCTTTGTCTCTGCAGAGGTGGGCTCCAGTTGGCGGCTGCGGGATTGCGGGGTCCGCGGCGGCCTCGGCTCCAGCCCGGCGCCCGACCTGGCCCCACTGCCGTTCGCTCGGGCCGCGCCGCTGCCGCCTCCGGAGCCGGTGGGGAGCTGGGGCGGGGGAACCCGGAAAAAGTCCGGGGCGCCGATACCGGCCTGCTCTGGGGTGACTGCAGCCGCGCGGTTCTGACGCGGGTTCTTCAACATGCTCCTGTCCCTGCCGCCGAGAGTGCGCACAGGCGGGCAGCGCCTAATGGATTACAGCAGCCGCCCTGGCCGACCACCGCCTCCAGCTCGGCAGCCTTCGGGTAAGAGTCACCCCCTGCCCGAGCCCCCGCCACTGCCACGGACGAGTTTGGGGCACCTAGACTCTAGGGCAGCTCAGTGAACCCGGCTTGCCCCCTCTACTTCCCAAGGACCAGGGGGTTGCTGTTTGTGCCCCCGCCTCCTAATCACTCCATCCCTGGGGCGTCCTATGGGGCCCGGGGTGGTGTCCCGCTGGGTTCAGGAGTCATTTCCTCCCGAGATTCGAGATTCGGAGAGGGGGGTAGCTGTAGGCAGGACCCCACTGGTCGACAGCTTCTCAGTCCCACCCTGGGAAGAGCGTGTAGAGGTTTCTTGGACATCTCAGCTTTGCCGGGGTTCACTAAAGGCACCCTGTAGTCCAGAGCAGTGGTTGTTGCGGTTTGTTTGTGGTCAGAGGTACCTGGGAGGATAACAGGTGTTTTTGAGGGTTGGGGGTTGGGGGTTAGGTGGGGTTTGGGTGGGGGTTGGGAGGATTCTGTGTACCCAGGCTATGCTTGCTTTTGGAATTTAGGCTTTGGTGAATGATGCTGGCTAATTTCTAGGATTTATGGTTTATAGGGCCTTACACATGAGATGAAATTTTAAATATTTTAAAATGTTTCTCTAGTCAGAGTATTTTCGTAACAATTCAAGATAGGTTCCTCTCACATCTGATAATCTGTCAGGTGAATTTGGATTATTTTATGTCACAAAATGGATGCATGTTTTGGGAGGTTATAATATCACAAAATCTGGTGCAGGTCTTGGGGGAAACCCCGTAGACATTTCAGAAATGAGAAGCATCTTTAAGTTCAAACATCGCGTGTGTTTCTTATTTGCCACAGTGAGAAAAGAGTAGATCTTTTTGCTCTCTAACTGTATTTTTTTTTTTTTGGCCTACCAATAAATATTATATAGTAACATTTCCACTCTATTTCAAAACTACCGAACCAAAACATTATGCATTTAAAAAAAAAAAAAAAAAAACTTTTCAGGAAAAAAATGCTGTTTTCTCCCACGTATTTTGTACGGCACTTGAGGATGCAATTCCCAAATCCTATGGCCTATTCCCTCATAAACACGTTGTGAAATATTAAAACCTTTGGACAATCTGCCGCATTGCGCATGGGGTTGACTGCGCATGGCGGGGTCTTATCACCAAAGCACGTAGCCGCAAATCTTAATTTATTGTTGCCCCAAATATCCCAGTGTAACAGCGTTGGCCATAAAAGCGTTTCTGAACAACAAATGACATTCTTATAGAATGGTATTTGTAATAATTAACGATGGAATCATTCTCATTTCAAAATGGAGGGCCACGATTTGTGGTCAGTTGACGTCTGCGGAATTGTCCTGGATCACTAACTCTGATCACTCACAAATAAGAAACACTTGAGTGATAATTTATTTGGAGTGTCTGTGTTTTGTCATTATTTCCCCGCTACAATGGTTGTTGATATCATTTTTTGATATCGGTAAAACGCATTCCCTATTGAAAAGCACAACCCTGGACCACGGTTCTTAGGCTTTGCCGGGGGCAGCTCTGGAGCCAGAGGAGCCGCCAGGTCGTCTGGGACCGGGATGGGGGTGGGGGTGGAATTGTGGCACTGATGACCAAGCCCTGTGTTCAGAGCTTCAGTCGCTTTTCCCTGGATTCAGTGGCCCAGCACGCTCTAGTGACTAAGAACCTGGGCGGCCTGCAGGTCCGATTACGCAGCGGCGGGTGATGTCATGGGCAGATATGGAGGACTGAGGGGCTCTTTGTAAACCCCGTGGTAGCATTAAGAGCTTATTGAAACGAAATGGTCGATTGCGTCTAAGGGAGTAAATAATCCGCAAATCACATTTGAACTCAGTCCATTTAGTCCATGAGGAGACTAGTTAACACCGTTGCAACTGCCGGAAATGCCCCCATTGTCTCTTATAATCCGACGAAAAATGAAATCAAATAAAAAACGCTGGAACCCGAAGAGCTCCGAAGCCCGGAAATGTCCTCGCAGCGTCCTTGGCCCGAACCTCTGTCCGTTTGCAGATCTGGGGGCCTATAGCATGTCCGGGCCTTGGTGTCTACAGGTCAGGCTATGAGCTGGGCTTGCGATTTCTGCGAGGACCAGGAAAAAGAGCAAAGCTCGCTATTATAAATGTGGCCAAGCGCCGGGGATGAAAACCAAGCGTATTTCCCCGTTAGATGTTCCTCCAAATACTATATTTCGTCCGACTTCTGTTTTCTGAGCCCAAGAGGCAGGGGAAATCGGAACAAAGACAGTATTTCACCCCGGGCTGGCAGGCAGCTGTTAGAGGTTTTTACGGCCTTGCCGCAATGCGGCGGCAGGGCAGGGTATGCGGGGGCGCCGGAAGCTGGGGAGAAGCCAACAAGAACTCAGAATTCCTATTTAAATCAAATGCAGGGCCATTGTTTTCGGAAACGGTGTGAACACATAACCTGTTTCTAAGGACTGATCCCTTAGACTTGATAGTTTTGCAGAATGAGGGAGAAATTGTGTTCCCCTTCCTCGATGAACGGCACGGGGAAAGCTGTGCCCTAGATGTCAAATTTCTGATCCAAATGACAACGTTGAGAGTGTTCTTTGGCAACATGGAGATTTTGTTGGTCTAGAGGAACAGGGCTTACAAATCGGAAAGAAAGGTCGGTTGAGGTTTTTCATACAGGTTTTCCTGAAAAAAAGAAGTTTGTTTCCTGCCTCTTTGAGATGGGGCTTTCAAGATCCTCTGCAGTGGACGCAGGAGCAGTGCGCGGTGCCGCGCCCCATACAACTCTGCGCACGCCGTCCGCACAGCTCGGTGCCCCGCAGCGCCTGCCACGCACGCTCGCCAGGCGTGCAGCGCATGTGCAGTGAGGTAGCCCAGCCGGGGGATTCAACCAGCAGAGAATGGGAGGGGGAGGGGGAGACTGGACTAAGAGCTGGAGGATCTAATCCCATCTCTCCATTGCTCCCTCAGGGTTCGCTCCTCGTTTTTCCTTTATTGCAGCCTTCCATCTAAGTATAATCAAACAGCTCTACCCTTGACTACATTATTTTCAATCATCATGACTTACCACCCCACCCCAATTTAAATCTGTAGGTTAGAAATAGACTGCAAAATACGAGCTAGTGGCCAAAGGAAACAGAATCGCCTTTCCAGGTGTTAAAAAATATGTATATTTGACCCTCGGGGAAGCGTTTAGATTTTTTCAGCCTGGTGCTTCTGCTTTGGGAAAAGGCCTTTCCTTCTGGCGCCTGTTCAAACCGCCACATTTCAGGCCAATCTTTCAGCCTGACCATTCCTGGATCTTGTTACGCCAGCGCAGCACATTCGAGGGCTCTGTGAGAGCCGGCGGCTCAGCCGAGAGCAATCAAATAAATAAATAAATAGACGGACAGACTGGAAGGATTTTCCGCCTGGGCTAGCCTAATTAATGGGGGATGCGTGCTTCTGGGCCACAAGTTTGTTGTCTGTGTTGGGGGTGGGGTGGTGAGAGGGGGCCTCAGGGCTCTCTCGACTCCTTCCAGCCGCCCCAGGGGACACTATAGGGCCAGCCCCCTGGTGCGGGGACACCTCTGCCCGCCCGAGGAAGGGGAAGCCCCCGGCCTCAGGTTCCGGGGCTGGCTCAATCTCCCTGCTTTGCTGTCTGGCCCCTTGTCCAGGAGGAGGCGCTGTAGGACAAGCATGTCGCGGGCTGCGGCAGCTCAGCAGATGCCCCAGGCGGGAGCGGGCCGGGGAGGGGAGGACACGTGACCCGCCCCTCCCTCTTTCCGCCCTCCACTTCCTAGCCCAAAGTGCGCTGGGCCTCGGACCAGGGACCGCGGTGCTGCGCCTACCCCCAAGGGTTCGCTTCCCCCCGGCGAGCAGCGGAGGCAGCTCGGAGGCCAAGGAAGCCTTCAGGCGCGTTCAGGAGAGATGGACCACTTAGCTTCCTCCGCCCTCCCGAGGGGGCGCGATTTCCGCACGCTGCGCTCCTAAGAGCAGGCAACTAGGAACCTGTGATGGGGGCAAACCGTGCCCAGTCTGCGGGGTTCCAATCAGCCCCCTCCTGCTGGGCCATTGTTCCTGCAGTTGACCCCGCCTCCGATTCTTGTACTCAGAATGGGCAGCCTTGAAAAAGCACAGCGTTCAGCGCCTCCTCCGGCAGGCTGACGGTTCTTACCCTTGCTCACTTAGAAAAAGGCCTGATTCCTGGAACTCCCAAGACTCTGAGAGTGCAGGCAAATCCTATTCACTCTGCAGCTTGAGGACTACTTAGATACACATGTCTGCTCTTCTCCACACCACCCACACATCTCTTTCCCACCACTTTGCCCATTTCAGGCCTTCGGTGGTTCGGTGGATTCCATAGGGCGTTTCTTGCACCAGCGGTGACACCCGTTTTCAACAACTGGCTCTGACCCAGCCCCACTGATCCTCCGTTGTTTCCTGGCAATGCAGTTTTTTGCTCTCCTCCTATCCCTACTTTAAGGCAACAATAGTCAATGAATGCCTGCATCCAAATCTCTTCTTTATAATGCACGATTCTGGGTCCCATGCCAAACCTACTGAATCAGAGTGTCCAGGTACCATACCCAGGAACCTGCATTTTGTAAAACTCTCCCCCAGGGCAATTAAGATACACACTTATGCTTGAGAACCACTGTCAAGGGGCTCTCCTGCTTCTTCTATGGTTCTTTGTTCTCCAGAGGCCAAGTTCCCTCTCTGCCTCTACAACTAGGTGTCCCCCCCAGAGTTCCTGGGGCTCCATTCATGACTGGGTTTTTTAAGGTCAGTGCCCCATAGCTAGAGTAATTGCTCCCATTTTATGGAAGGGGACATGGATCTCCTTACTTTTGGTTTGGAGATTTCAAAGCGAGCAGGTTCTGGGTTCAGACTGTCTTGGGTTCAAATCCAGTCTACCACTTACCTGCTGTGTGATACTAGGCAAGTAGGGCAAAATCCCTAGGCCTGTTTCCTCTTTAGAAAAGTAGGGATAATAAGAGTACCTTCAAGGCTTGTTATGAGGATTTTTACATACATAGTACTACTATGCATCAGGCCCTATTCTAATTGCATTACATACATTAACTCACTGGTTAAGTACTTGAAACTGCTTTGGCACATAACAAGAATTCAGTATATATTCCTCATTATTATTATTATTATTAATTATTATTATTATTATTATTAATACCCCTTTTCTTCTCAGTAATCAGGCCTAGACTTTTAAAGCCAAAAGAGACCTAGTTCACTTGCCAAATCCTTCAATTCTATGGAGGACAAAACAGAGGTTTGGTCACATGGGAAGTAGCAGGCCCAGGAGAACATAATTCTGGGACCTATCCTATTGCTGTAATGGGCCTGATAGGTACTGATCCCCTGGAACTCAGTGTCTGGCACCCACAAAAGTGCCCCTAGCTCCTCAGTAGGCAGATGTCAGGCAGCGGAGGCCTCACACCCACATAGGCATGTCTTCCCTTCCTTCAGAGGGCTTCAGGTCTTTCCCAAGAACAGGCCTCACTGTCCAGCTCCTGCAGTCACCATCCCCATCACCACCCTGTCCTCCTATCAGTCACACACACACACACACTAGGCTGGTCATTCTTATTCTTCTATAGCCCCAGAGCAAGAACCCTCTTCAGTCTCTTGAAATGTGGGGCCAGGTGAGAAAGCACGGGGCCAGGTGAGAAAGCACAAGGCCAGTGGGCAACAGCAGAGGAGGGCTGGAAGCCACACCCAACCACCACCCAACCCCTACCCCTACCCCACATCCCACCCCCTATCTGCTTGTGCACCAAGATTTGGGCTCCAGGGCTATGGCTGAGCCCCAGTTCCCAACTTGGGCCACAGTGGTGCTAAGGTGTGTCTTTGGGAGGACTTATCCCTCAAAATCTCCATCAGCCATTCCAATTCTTTGATATCCTTTACATCTTTTGTGCAGTTATGTAAATATTCCTTCAGGATACAACCACACATAAGCACACATCCCCTGCAACCAGGTTCCACACCCTTAGCTCTGGCTTCCATAACTTCTGCCTATAGACTTTTTCCATGAGGGCCGCCACAGCCCTCAGCCAAGCTGCTTCTCTTGTGTTAACCAGTAGTCCACCTTCATCAGATTTTCTCTCAAAATGCACAGTCTCTTCTGACTGTGGAGTTTGCCCATGGCTTAGGGTGGCACTGCAGCTCCCCAGCTGCCCCCAACTCCTATGCCATCTAACCTCAGTTCTCCTAGGACTTAGATGGCCACCTCAATCCCTGCCCTTCTCAGGACCACTGGAGACTTTTGCCCCTGGTCTTACTGTCAGACATCCTGCCCCAAGCCTTCCCCTTTTTTTGGAGGTCTTATTTCTCACTTATTGGCCTTTTCCTCCTAGGTTACCTCTTCTTTCCAGAGGACCCCAAGCCAGAGCTCCAATGAGTGACTCCATTGTGGGGGAGAGGGAGAGAGATGTTCCTCTTTCAGTGACAAAGTATAGTTCCAGGAATATGGAATCACATATCTCTCCTGCTTGAGACTCCCTGCTCAGTCCTTCCCTTGATCTACCCTAGCCTGTGTCCTTAAGTACCAGCCCTGGGCAGTCTCCTTTCTCCATCTGCCCCTGGCCAGGGAGTTTATCCAAAGCCCCATCACCACCTATCTTTCCTGGTTGTACAAGCATTTAGTTTAAGAGGAGAGCTCAGCATCACCTCCAGTCAAGAAGCCTCTTAAGACCAAGATCAGAATATTCTTTTCTGAAGAAAAATAAAAATAAATTTTTTAAAAAGAATATTCTTTCCTGGGGACACATAGAAGGGGCCTTTAGGATGGGTAGAGAGCTGACCTCCATTACATTTAATGGGAGTACAGCTGCTCCCTCCTGAGGCCCCTTCACTCTCTCCTCCTTTCTGGGAGCGCCTCTGGCTTCCAGGTTGGAGTACTCCTGTAAGGGGCCCTATCTTATAGGAGCTTGCTAGGCAGGAATTCTCAGGACTAGCTCTTCCCAGCCAAATCGAGAGAGATGGTAGCCAGAGTCTCACTTTACCCAGAAACCAATTCCTTACAGATTTTAAGAAGGTTCAACCTCTCCTCCTCTGTCTCCTCATCCATCACCACCACCACCACCATACAACATGCTTGGGAAACCTCCCAACAAATTGGCACATGCTACCTCTGCTCTTCCCACTGACACTTAGCTTCTCTTCCCCATCCCCACTCCCTCTTTCATCCGCAGAAGCCCAGGATATTGAGGGTAAGGGGAGACTGGGAAGATTGTGGGGAAGTGGACATTAACTCTCTCCCTAATCACTTTGTCTCTCCTAAGATTAGAAAATAACTGAAGATGTATGCCTCAATGTATTCCTTTCTTTCCTCCTTTTCCTTACTCAGACCTACTTTTCTGTTATTGTCTGTACACAGAGTAGGCTGTGTAGTTTTATCTTTTTATGTAAGCCACAGTGAAAGCTGCGAGCAACTCACAGTCATCATCCTTCCTCACCATTCATTCAAAAAATATCTACCAAGCCCCAACTAGGTGCCAGGCACTGTTCCAAACACTGTTCCTCCTCAGCCTTGTCTTCTCTTACCCCTCGCCCATAAAAAGCTCATTACAACTGCCTAGAAAGTCATACATCCTTTGATTATTGGTTTTTTTTTTTTTTTTTTTTTTTTTTTTTTTTTTAAGATGACCGGTAAGGGGATCTTAACCCTTGACTTGGTGTTGTCAGCACCACGCTCAGCCAGTGAGCGAACCGGCCATCCGTATATGGGATCCGAACCCGGGGCCTTGGTGTTATCAACACCGCACTCTACCGAGTGAGCCACGGGCCGGCCCTGATTATTGTTTTTATTAGCTTCAGGAAAAATAAAGCTCTTCTTAGCCCCTCCAACACTGATTTTTTTTTTTTTACAGGGGATGAACAGAAATTAATTTCAAATCTGCTAACCCAGTGCTAACAGAATCAAAGCCGTTACTTGAAGGGATGATCTTTACTCATATTTGAAAAGCAGATGTCACAAACTGTAAAAGAAAGAGATTCTCCTAATTGGCTAATGGAATTTTTAAAAAAGGAGAAATAGATGTCATATGGTCTGGGCTAACAACCCCCTGCTTTCTAGCTAATGAGAGTCAGATCAGGAAATGGGTTTGGAAATGTATGTAGAATGGGTGAAAATTAGGATGCAAAGAGACCTTTGTATCACAGGGATCTCTTTTATGGGCTTGATGGGACATTCTGATGAGAACTGTTGCAACTATATTTAATTTATAAATCATATATATGTGTACGCTCTACAAATCTACACAGAAAATCCATTATTTTTATCAAAATAGTCAAAATCACACGTTTTCACACTGTTTGGTGGCAAATCTGGCAGGCTATAGAAGGGTTCTGGGGCGGTCAATTATTTTTTTTATTTATGCTCCTTGGTGAGATTGGGGGGACCCCCATGGGGGAAGGCATCTTTCCCACCACTGGTCCCCATAACCCCACCCCCACCTCTTCCAAGCAGAGAATGCCACATTATCCTGTAGAGCAGCGCTCAGGCCCAAGCTCCTTTTCTTGGCTTTCTCGGCAGGACAGCATACTCCCTCCTCCTCTGCCAGGCTCTCCTTCTGGTGGGGGCAGCGGTGCTGGGGGGAGCCCTCCTAAGGATACTGTCCAGGTTTTGGCCCTCAGGGACCCGAGCCCTGTGATTGGGGGCACTGCGGGAGTGGGGACATCTGACTTCCTGGGCTTGGGATCCTTGAGAGCCTCATTTGCTTCCTCACACCCTGTCCCCTTCACACCAGGGTCGTTTTATTGTTTTATAACCTTCTTTAGAGCCTCACTTGCCAAAGATTCCGATGAGGCTATTCTCCACTTTCTCACTTTACCAAACCCCAAGTCTTGCTGTTTTAAGCAGTTTGGTCACTTGCAAAAGCTTCCCTTTCAGATCTAAACAAACTATAGAAACCTCTAGGCATGTGGCTTCAACTTTCACCAAGCCCATCCACAACAATACTGAGCGAGGGAGCCAAGTGTTAATTCCAGTGGCCACCCCCACTCTCAAGCCCACCCAGGCTCTCCCCAACCATTCTTTCTCTGTTGAAACTTAAACAAAATTTCAAAAACTTCCAAGTTCTGGTATAAGCAAATAAGTGGTCTTTGACTTTCCTCTTTATTTACCACATCTAGAGCTAGAAAATGATCAAAATAAAGGAGTTGATGGTACTCACAGTGAATGCAGCCAAAGAATCATAAGACATGCCCACCAACCAGCCTTTTCCAAATAGCACTATCTCCCAACTTAAACAACCTTCTCTGAAAAGATGCTATTTGAAAAGCCCGGGGTATTGATATGAATATGACCTCCCTTGCATAGTGGATATTTGGAACTATTTAAATCTGAGGGAACAGTTGCAGGGAACCTTTATTTAGTGAATAAAAGTTTAAAGGCAAATGTTATTTATGGTTCTGCAGAGATAGGACCTGAGTGGCTATTTACGAGCACGTGATTCCAATAAACTTTGTTTTATGGCTTGAGAGTTGACAAGCCAAAATATAATTCCCACCATAAATTAGGTTAAGAGCATACAAGTGCAGATGCTTGGTTCCTGGAGCAGCGATAGGAAAGTGAGAGCCTCCAGCCAGCGCCAGGCTCAGAAGGAGACAGTTCTACTCCCAGCTTCTCTGTCCACTAGGAAAGAAAAACAGTAAGTCTCTTCTTACTTTTTTCACGACGACTCCAGGGGTGAGGGATTTCTCTGCCCTGACTTTTCTGCCTGAGATGGGAGAAGTCCCATCAAAGTTAATTCTAATTTTAGCCTAAACATAAATTAGCAAATAGAATAGGAATCTGGTTTTCTCCTCCTCCCTTCTGGACGTGGAAAGTTAAGAACCGAGGTCTCTCACCTTACAGGAGGGACTTGCTGTCTTTCTCCTCCCCATCATGGAGCATCTGCTTCAGAAATGGAATAAAATAGTGGTCGTGTGGGTGGAGAAAGAAAGAGAAGGTGGAGATAGCTTTGTCCCTAAGATTTCTGACAAGACTGCTATCCTAGAATAAAACTGGAGAAGACTAAAAACTTAAAGCTAGACACCAGCCCCTGGGAGGACCACTGCCTTGTAAGACTGTTTTGTGGGTTCGCCAGCAGCAGTGCTGAAAAATTGATTTCATACCCATAGAGTTGGATAACAATCTAAAGCATTGCCATTTACCTTTAAACCCATTGATTTTCCTCCTCTTTGGTCATCATTCGGGTCCTTATTTTCCCCTAGAAATTGTTCTTTGTTTCAAATTGGAGCAGAAGTGGGAAGGCAGGTCCTAGCCATGTCTGATCTTTTGGCGGGGAGAAGACAGGTTTTGGGGGCACTGGTTGGGGCAGAGGAATTTGGAACCAACCTGAAACTGGAAAAGGGGGCTAAATTGCTTCCAGGGTGAGAGAGGCAAAGAGCTAGGGTGGGGGACAGATGGAACAGAACTGTTATGGCTGTCCACTCCCCAGTGGACCTGCACCCATCCTGCCGGTTGTGCAGAAAGAAACACACAAAGGCCTATTTGCACCTCACTTGCCGTTTTCCCACAGGGGAAACCCAGTTACAGGCACACTGAGTCGGGCCCAACAACCAGTAAGGTTTTCCCCAAGGGTGCGTGAAATGAGGGAGGTGACGGGGACCGAACTATCTCATACTCTGTGAGTCTGCCCTGGAGGATTGCGGTCTCTGGCTCTGCAGAGAACTTTGCTCAGTTCCTGATGGTGGACACCCGAAGCAGGGAGGTCTGAGTGTATGGGCTTGTCATTTTTCTATGTCATCTATTTTGGCTTTATTATGCTGAGTAATTTAAATGTCCCCCGTTTTCATTGCAACAGGTTTGGGACGACGAGAGAGCGCCGCTGTAAGTACCTTCCCGTTTCTTCCGAATTGCATTGCGAAGAAGCGGTACTCATCCTGGGGAGGTGGTGGGAGAAGGGCCGCGCCAGAGGAGGGGGCTGGTGGAAGAATGGCCCTGCCTCCCCAGGCCTGGCTGTGCGAGGAGAGCTCGCTTTGGGAGGTGGAGGCTCCAAGCTGAGCCTCCTGGAAAGCTTCCCTGGGGCCTAGTTCACAGTCACCTACCTAAGGGAACGCGCTGCGGAGTCTCGCCCTTGTCTCCTTGGGCCTTTCCGGCCTTCGCAGGCCTCCCCCGCCCAGCACAGGTGCAGCTCTGCCGCCGCGCTCCCTTCTGTTAAGAGCTTGCAGCTAATTAGCAGCCCGCCCTATTAACGAGTTGCGGCAAGCAACTCGCCTTCTGCTCCAACCAACGTAGTAAACACCGAGGCAACGCGATCCTCCTCCGCAGCCCAGCCCAGCTTAACCCAGTCCAGCCCGGCCCAACCTCCTAGTTTTATTATTATTTTCTTATTAAAAACAGAAACAAAACCTTAACCCTCTGTGGCCGCGGGTGTGTTGAGTTGTCCCGCTTCCGTAAGGGCTGCGAATTCTGAGCTTTACGTGGACATCCCTCTCCCGCCCCTCCCCCGTCCCCAGCTCCAGCGGTGTGGGCTCTGGGTTTGGGACACTGGCTGAGCGAAGAGAGATGCGGTCCTTCTTGTTCTCCTCTGCTTCTCTGTAAACTGCAGTTCGAGAATTTCCATGCCACAGTAGCTGGTGCTGCAAGGAAATATAGCGGGGTTGGGTTAGGTGCGGTAAGGTATGGGGAGGTGCAGTGGGGGTGGGGTGGGACCACAGACTCTTGAGATCTTTGGCTCAGAAGTTTGGAACTTTCTGAGTTGCCCCTGCTGTGAAAGAGGTACGTTCCTGAGGAGGCCTGTGAAGAAGTGTCCAGGAGGACCATCTTAACATGATGGTATTGACAGAAGAGTCAAGGAAAAAAACAGTGTGGCCCCTTCTTCACTTCAAAATGGAGGTGATTTTATGTTAATGGAAGGTGGAAGACGCGAGGGCCTCAGGAACCAGGTACCCTCCCTCTCTTGTGGGGTACCCTCTCTCCATGGTCAGAGTAGCTGTGGCTGGTACTGGAACAGGTTTCTTTGCCCTGCTGTGCTAGGCAGCCTAGTAGACCCCCCTGGGGGCTATGCTCAACCCGGGAAGATCCACCCAGCACAGAGTTTCCCTCTATGAACCAGGCCTGTGCAAGTGAAAAGGGCTCTGGGCTCCAGGCTAGAAAATTTGGTGTTTCCAGGACCCCCTGGTCTTGCTCCCCTTCTCCCTCTGCCCTGGCTATGGGTGCTTATCTGTGCGGAGGCTGCTCCCTTACAAACCCACATTTGGCACCCTGTAGCTGAACACAGTACAAAAAGCCCGAGAGATCAAAAGCATTAGTATGGGCAGTTGAGCGGGAGGTGAATATTTAACGCTTTTGTTCATCAATAACTCGTTGGCTTTGACCTGTCTGAACAAGTCAAGCAATAAGGTGAAATGCAGGTCACAGCGTCTAACAAATATGAAAATGTGTACACTCATCCTGGTCCCCACCCGATCTAGCAGGCTCTCCCAATTTTTTTGGATAAAGGCTAGGCCCAGTGTTTTTAGGAAAGTGGTACCTGGGAGCACTTGGTATTAGGAGAAATTGGGGAGCTCTCCTGGGACAAACAGATTCAGCTGCCTCAGAGCCCTTGTTAGAACTGGCACCGGGAAATCTCTACAAGATAACTTAAGTGGTGGAACCAAAGGACTTGGTGGGGAGGAGGAGTGTGCAAAGTGCAGAGTAGAAGCGGGCAGCCAATTTTGCCTCCCTGCCCTACCCTACCAGTCCCAGCCCAAGGCTTGAAACTAATTTTTGAATTATGGTGGTGGTGGTGGGAGGGGATCAAAACAATCCAAAATAATTTTTAAACACCATTGGCCTACAGTCAGGCAACTAAAAGCCCCACTAGAGCTAGGGCATCCCTCTGCCCCTGAAATACGTCTGAGCCCTGAGTGCATCTGAACTCTTAGCGCTCTGAACTGAGGGGCAACCCATGGACAGCGTCGAGGCGCTGGGGCGGGTGAAATTTGTGAACTTTTGTACTCTTGTGTGCTGCTGTCGGCAAAACAAAAATAATGAAACTTTGTGATATGTTTGTAAATGATTTCGAATGACCCCTCGCCCTGCCCTTCACCATTAGTGTGCCGGCCTCAGCCCGGGGCGGCTCAGTGCCTGTGAGCAGCGCCTGCCTCGGGGTCTGCAGCGGCAGCGGGGGACAGAGAGGCCAGCCGGGCTACCGACCCAAGAAGGTAAATGCGTAATTTCTTGTAGAACTAGCTTTGGCAGCCAACCTGACTTGGCCAGGCGCGGGAAAAGAAATGAGCAGAGAATATTTTCCTCTTGCCTCTTTTTCTCTTGCGGCTGAGGGCACTTGCTCCTTTCTGGAAAATACCACTTGATAAAGGGGGTGCTATTTAGATCCAAAGGGGTGGGTGAGGGGGACTAAAGCCTCCATCTCTGCGATAGATTATTTTTTCTTTTATTTTTTTCTTAAGAAAAATGTCCTGGTTCCTCTCCTGCTTGGTAACCCCGGCCCTGGCAAAAGAATGAGGGATCTTTTTGCTGCAAATTGGTACCAAGCCCGTCAGGCTACCTGAACTGTCTCTGAAAGCGCGGGTGGCTGCGTCGGTCGGTGATGGCTCCGAGGAAGAGATGGGCATGCAGCAGCCTGGGTATCTGCTCTGGGTGGGACCCGGAGGTTGTAACGTTGTCTATATATACCCTGTAGAACCGAATTTGTGTGGTAACCACATAGTCACAGATTCGATTCTAGGGGAATATATGGTCGATGCAAAAACTTCATGTCTCTTCGAAATAGCCAGGGACCGAGGTGGAGACTACAGGCAGCCTATGCGGGTCAGCTGCCTCTTTCTGTTCTATTACCTTGGACTTCCAGAAGATTGACTGTGCCTGGTGACACAGAGTAGCTTTTTCCTCAAGAAGCGCTGCACCTTTAAACAGAGGCTCCTGTTGGTGGTGCAAAAAGAACCCCTAATTGGTTACATTAATGCACAGCCAAAGGGCTAGGTTTTGAGGTACTGATGAGCAAAGAGGAAGGCTAGCTAGCCCCAGCCCCAGGTCAGCCCATGAAGGGTATGAGGTGCAAACATATCCAACTGGGGGCTAGCTGGTCATTAGGACCCTCATGTGGGAAGAAGGCAATCTGGGAACCTTTGGGTATATTTGGGTGAGGTGGGGGTACCCTCCTCATTCTCTCCACCTTCCCTGACCATTTCTCAGCTGCACTGGCTAGGGCAGCAGGGGCCTCTTGCCATATCTGCAGGGCCCAGCTTTGGCTTGAAACACCAGTGCGTGGGCTCGGTTAGAAAGTGTGGCAGTTACTCATTGCCTAATTTGATTCAGGCAGGCCTGATTCTGGTAACTTTTGGGTGACCCTGATGAACACAAAGCGGGACGCAGCCTTTGTATCGCAGGGTCCCTGCTCCCGCGGGCTGGGCGGGCAGGCTGACGGGATCTCTGCCTGCCTGGGGCACACTGCCCAACTTAGAGGACACCTCACCCACCCACCCTTCCTTGCCCTGCACCCCAATAGGAGGATTCATTCTCCCTGGAACTGTGCCCACTTTGGGGGGACTGCTTTCGGGCAGGTGAGTGGAGAGGGCACAGAGGTTAGCAAAGTCAGTGGCAGACAAAAGCTGGGATTACCTGAGGGGAATAGGGGTGCTGGGGATTGGAACCACATTAACATCTGGTGGGGGTCCTCAAATGTGCCACGGCCAGTCACTTGATTACACGTATGTTATTTAGTTAAATTTGTGAAAATTATGAGATGCTCACGAACCCGGTGATAAACTCGCTCCCTCGCCATTGGCTGGCCTGGTCACATGGCCGCCCAACTTTATTCAGTTGACAGCAAGTAGGAGGGCCCTATGGTAGGAGAAAAAAAGACAACACGAGAAAAATTAGTATTTTCTACCTTCTGAAATTAATGGCCATGAGTTCCTATATGGTGAACTCCAAGTATGTGGACCCCAAGTTCCCTCCGTGCGAGGAATATCTGCAGGGCGGCTACCTAGGCGAGCAGGGCGCCGACTACTACAGCGGCGGCGCGCAGGGCTCTGACTTCCAGCCCCCAGGGCTCTACCCGCGGCCCGACTTCGGTGAGCAGCCTTTCGGAGGCGGCGGCCCCGGGCCCGGCTCGGCGCTGCCCGCGCGGGGTCAAAGACAAGAGCCAAGCGGCCCCGGCGGTCACTACGGCGCCCCTGGAGAGCCGTGCCCGGCGCCCCCGGCGCCCCCGCCCGGGCCCCTGCTTGGCGCGCGGGCCTGCAGCCAGCCGGGCGGCCCCAAGCAGCCTCCCCCCGGGACAGCACTCAAGCAGCCGGCCGTGGTCTACCCCTGGATGAAAAAGGTGCACGTGAATTCGGGTAAGGCTTGGGTCCAGCGACCTCTCTGTCCCCAACGCAGCCCGTTGACCTGGGCCCCCGAGAGTGGGGCGTGAGGGGGTGAGGGCATGGGGAGCTTCCGTGGGCGCTGCAATTACTCTCTCCATAAATTTTTATAGCTGAGGGAGCAGGCCAGGACCATGTGGCTGGCTGCTTGGCTGTGGGAGCAAAAGGGGGTGGGGATGGGGTGGAGTGGGGGGAGGACTCCATTTTCAGAGCCGAAGGAACACGGTGGAGGACAGGGGGACTTCCAAAATGCTTGGGCATTACGGAGGTGGGCCAGGGAGAAGGGAGCACATTTGGGGATCTCGTGCTGCGAGCCTGGGGGAGTGGGTGGGTGTGAGGGGGTGGGTGGGCGTGAGTGTGTGCACCAGGGAGAGGGCGGGAGGGAGGAAGCGAGCGGGCTTGGGAGCGCGCGGGGAGGGCCGGGGCCTTCGGGCGCGCCAGGAAGTGAGCGGCGGAGGCTAGGGGCCTGACTAGTGGCCGGGCGCTGACCTGGCTGTACTGTCTGTTTTGTCTCGCAGTGAACCCCAACTACACCGGCGGGGAGCCCAAGCGGTCCCGGACGGCCTACACCAGGCAGCAAGTCCTAGAACTGGAAAAGGAATTCCATTTTAACAGGTATCTGACGCGGCGCCGTCGGATTGAAATCGCTCACACCCTGTGTCTGTCCGAACGGCAGATCAAGATCTGGTTCCAGAACCGGAGGATGAAGTGGAAAAAAGATCACAAGCTGCCCAACACCAAAGGCAGGTCATCGTCCTCATCTTCCTCCTCCTCCTGCTCCTCTTCAGCCACCCCCGGCCAGCATTTGCAGCCGATGGCCAAGGACCACCACACAGACCTGACGACTTTATAGAAGTGGGGACCCTGGGCCCATCCCTCCCTGCGCTACAGGCTGAGCCGAAGCTGCGGGGGCAGGCCGGGCCTGCTGTCACCTTGCTGGGCTCTAAGGTACTGTGGGGGTGGACCTGGGACACACAGGCCGCCCTCAGACTAGGTTAACATCCTGTCCGAGGGCAGCCCCCTCCCTAGAGTGTAGATGGGGGTGGGATGGGGGGCGGGATTTTCTCTCTAAGTATTATCATATGGCAGGAGCTACTGAGAACATAAAACCTTGCCGAGTCATTAAACTCATGAAAATCTCTGCTGTTGCATTTTGAATTTGCAAACGAAGGTTGGATGCTTTATCCTGGTGTGAATTTAGACATTCTCCCCCACTCCACCCCTCCAGGGAGCTTTGTGGTTTAATAATGTGGGGGAGTTGAGGCAGAAAGTTGCCCACCCCTGTGCTAGGAGCTTTCAGTGGAACAGGAGTGCTGGGCCAGGATTTCTGAACTTTTTGGGTTGTCTAACAATTTCCAGTGTGATAAAAAAAAAAAAAAATAGTTTGCTCCTAGTGGCCCCAAAGAAATAAGTCTAAGAAGGAAGTGGAAACGGGTTATTTTATGTGTAGATTATATTTGCTTAATTAAATATTTATTTGTTGGGGAATGGAGTACAGAAATAACTGACACCTTCATGCCAAAAATCTTAAGATGGTAAAAGAGGCTGAGCTTCAAAGATCAGAATCAAAAATGTATGAACTTGCTTCTCATTGTAACTGGCATTATGAACTCCACCCCTCCCCACTCCCTAGAAATGTGTATAGGGGGCCCTTAACCCTTCTAGAGGGAAGCAAAGGATCCACTCAAAGTTGAATTCTTGAAAATACATTTCCACATGTGGATTTTTTAGCACTGTGCTTACAACCAGTTCTGGGTGATTAAAGGAAAGGGGAAAAAAGAAACAAATGGTCCAGCATTTTACTTGTGGAGTAAGAAAACAGAACCTCTATGGTCTGGGTTGTTGGATAATGACTGAACTTTCTGTTCCAGTTGGATCCTAAATGCCCCAAATACCCCACATATCAGTACTTTATAGAAATTGGTGTATGGCCTATGTGGGGGAGGGGCTCTGCAGTGGGGAGAAAGTGGGAAGTTGAAGAAGTCTTGCTATAAAAAAGAGAGTAATGGAATATAGAACTCCACAAAAATTGGTCTTAAATTTTTCCCCTGAAGTTTTGATTTTTAAAAAAAAAACAAATCTAAGGAAATTTTTCTCAACTCCTTAATTAGGAGCAGAAATGGTAAAAGTATAAGAGTTTTCAGGGCCTCTTCTTTGTCTTGAGAATAGCAGTTTAAAAACAATCTCTCAAACAAAAGGAGAGGTGTTCTTTGACCATTTTTCTCATGCTTTGCCTGGGAAGGGTTCAAAATTCATTTTGCTAAAACAAAGGGGAAAGAATCAAAGGTAATGACCAGAGTTCATATACTCAAATGAGACAAGTCTTCAGAAGTTTAAACCCCAAAGCTTCGGGCTCCAAAAGAGAAGCCCCTTGTGTAGCTAGCAAAAAGTGACAAAAGGGAGGAGGGAGAAGAGGTAAGTGTAAAATTTAATTCCAAGGTTCAGAATGACGTTACTTTTTCAGTGCTTCAGAACACTTTAGAAGGTTTTGGTGGTAATTTTTAAAATATATTTAAGTGGAGGGGGAAAGATACTTTCTCTGCAGGCGTGTACTTTGGTTCTGTGTCTCCTGAGAGCGGAGGGCAGGTATTCACTGGAGTCCCTAGGCTGAAATTCTGCTTCTCTAAAGTATCATCCAAGCCTTGGTCTTTTGTATTAGACCCTGGGGACAGCTCTTTGTTCCTCCTTGGGGTGAGCCTGGCTCTCAGACTTGCACATGGCAATACTTGAATATCGCCACGTCGGGATATTAAAGATGGATATTCCTGCATTATTCTCATCATTGTTTCTATGACAAAAAGCACAGAGTTCATACATAGTCAAGACATCTTTTTTTCTGACGCCCTCACGTTGAGAAGCTGAAAAGGTATTTTACTGAAGTTTGGCTAAATTACAGAATCAGGTTCATCCAGAGGACAAATTTTCTATTCGATTAGCTGTATTTCAGCCGGGAGGACTGACCTCTAAACCCTTAACCTTTTGGACTCTGACTACCCTTCTCTTCTTTTTTCTCCTCTAACATGGAAAGCAGTTTTGTATGTAGCATTTGAAAAGAACCTCTATCCTTAGGCAAGTTGGAAAGTTGCTGAGATTGTTTCCTAAAACCCAAATCTGTATATACATTGAACTTTGTCCTTGGGAGGGGGAAAAAGCATATATTTTCACAACATCCAAATATATATATATATATATATATATATATATATATATATATATAATAGAGGTTATTATATAGATTTTCCCCCTCTCCAGAAGTTCAGGTTACTCAGCCCAGCTTCAGACCAAATGCCACAGCTGCTTAACTGCCTTCACCCCTGCCCAAGAGGAAAGCAAAGAGGCATGTTTTCATGAAGAAAACCCATGTTCCTCCTCAAACATAGTCCTATCACTTTGGAAAGTAACTTAATCAGAGAAACAACTTCTTTGTTTATAAGTCTCAGCTCTCCTTCTCAGCTTTGAGGGATTGTCTTTTGAAATGTTAATGAGCCTGGATGGCCCAGAGGGCAGCCCCCAACCCTGAGGTTCCACTCAGACCACAGCATCCATTTGGGCCCACCGGAGTGGGCCAGGGTAGGGGCAGGGCCCCTCAACCACCTAGGGCAGGGAAGGAAATGGGTTTCCATCTGGGAACGTGCTCTGGAGAAAATTAGATGTGGAAAGGTTCCAGCACCCATTTGCTATTATTTATTTTCAGTTTGTTCCCCCAAATATGAGCCAGAAGTGTTTGTTTTGGTGTTTTTAAAAAGCCTGTGTTGGGGTTGTGACTGGGGTGTGTGTGTGAAGTGTTTGCTGAGGACACTGCTCCTCAGACTCCCATCTCACTTGTCCATTGCAGCCTTTTGTTGTTGGATGATATTGTCAGTCAGCGCCATGGTGTCTGTTCACACGAGACGCTTTTTTAATAGAATTGACCAATGTTTTGCTGCCACTGATTAAAGTATTATTTATACTAATTGTTGCCTGTAGTTTTGATGTAATTCATTGATCTATATTTGAAATAATAAAAGGTGTAGCAAAATCTCCCTCCTGTTTGGTGCCTTGACAAGAAGCATTCTTCATTAAGTCTTCTAAAAGCTAATATTAAATAGTAACAATTTATATTATTATTTTTCACAATAAATTAGACACCAATTATTTTGGTGTCTAAGGTATGAGGGTTAAACCCTGTAAGGTTTAGCAGTTTTATTATTACCCCTTCCCCATGTATACACACTTCCAATTTGGCCACCACATTTTGTGAGCATGGAGAAGTCTGGGGTTGGATTCAGGTTGCAGGGTGGTGGGCATTATTTTTTTAAATGAAAAGAAGTAATTGCCCAGGCTAGTAAAGGGCTCAAGCTGGCCTTTTGCTTGGCGGGGACCAGCCCCAGACCCCTTCAGTCTCCAAGCCCTCAGAGGAGGTCTTTGTGAAATCATGAGTGAGAGGCCTTCCTATCCACAACCCCTCTCCCCAACCCTCCGGAGAGAGTGCTGGGTTCTGGGCCAAGCTGAGGCTGGCCGGTGACTGCTATGACCTGACCCCGCTGGCCTCCAGTCTTGGGTTCCTTCTACTTTTCCGGTGCTGCTCAACTCCACGGGGGTCTCCAGCACCTGCCCCTCCTTCCCCTGAGCCCCCTCCATCCCTCAGACAACAATAAACACTCCCCACTATAAAAAGTTCCCTGCACTATTTTTTGTCGCGCGGGCTTTTCACATCTTGGCCTCACCTTGAAGAAGGGGCCAAGACAGAAGTCCCAAAATAGATGGGGGGCTTGCTAGAGACAGGAAATGAGCAGAATACATAAAAATCAGACATGTGTCTTTAATATATGGAAGGGCTCTTCCCAGACGCGTGGACATGTGTATTTATAAGTGCACAGACAGAAGTTTAAATATTCAGACACATTTTATGATTGTCCTCTGCTCATCTTCTGCTTAATGGCTCCTCCTGTGCCCACCAATACATCAATACTGTTGTGCGTATTGAATCACCGGCAGGGATGGGGAGGAAGCGAGTCCATAGCCGAGCGCGCTGAGTACAGTACAGTAAATCGGGACCCTCGGCAGACGGCGCTTCCCGCCCGCCCGCCCGCCATGATGGGGAGCCGTCCCTGCCCCCCGCGCCGGGCAGGGCAGCCAGGGCGCGCAGGCAGCCGGGGGAGGGCCCTTCATAACCCGGAGAATTTTCAAAGTGCGAGGAAGATGATAAGAATAGATTTCTACAAGTCCCGACCACGTGATTGGCGAAATAATTAATTCAGCACGTCCCTTAAGAAACACGGAGTCGTCATTAATCTGCCACGCAAAGGGCTCTCTCCGACTTGGAAAGTGCAGGGATCCCAAGAATATCACCCGCCGAGGGGGGCCGCGCGGCGTCCTGGCCCCCGGCGGCAGGCGCGGGAGCGCGGCCGGCAGGTAAATATTTTGGCGACTTTTATTTCATCAGATTTAAATCCTTAATGAACTTAGCTGTCAGGGCCGCTGACAAATAGTTCCCTTTGCTCCCTGATTTGGAACCGCGCACTGGCGAGAAGTTGTTAGTGGCTTGGATGGTGACCTTTGGTTCAGCAAAGCTTTGCGCTTATGAAAAATTACCGAGAGCGGCCGAGTGTGTGTGTGAGAGAGAGGGAGGGTGTGCGTGAGGATGTGAGGGTGTGCGAGGGGCTGGGGTGCAAGGGCCAGGGGCGAGGGTGGGCGCGGGCTGCTGCCAGACAGCAGGACTTGTAAAAATCCAGCCCGGCTGGGGGACGCGCCTGGCGCACGCGGGCCGAGGTTGCCCGGTCGCCTGTGTCTACAGGGAACAATGGTCGCTGTCACGGCATCTGCCGCCTATTCTTAAACTGGTGAGAAAGGGCCTCGGCCCTCTTTTCAAGCGAGGGTCGTAAATTTTTCTTTGCGTCATAATAGAAGGCTATAAAATCGAGTTGAAATTTTACCCCAGGCAGGTTTTAACCAACAGATAATGATTTCCGAGTTGCTTCTCCCACTCTCTTCCCTCCCACCCAAGCTCTGCTGCTTCTGTCACTCCAGCGAGGAGTTTTCCCTTCTTTGCCCTTTATTTTTGTATTTTAATTTTTTTGGGGGGGGGGAGGTCTAAAATACAGACAGCGGGAAGAAGTCCCTGCCACTCGAGTGGGAGACCCCCGGGTTAGGGGAATCCTCCGGGAAAGGGGTATGGGGAAGAGGCCACGGCGAGCTGCAAAAGGCTGTTTCTCCTGCTCGCTCCTATTTCATCTTTTTTTCCCCCCCGCCCTCCAAGATTAGGTGTGCTAAGATACACTCTGTTCCGGCCCCACCTTCCCCCAGCTTGCCAGAGACCTGGGCTGGGGCAGAACCGTCACTCTCTTCCTCCAGCTTGCAGCTCTGACCCTGGCGCCCGGGGGGAGAGCCTCTTTATTCGCCTCCTTCCCTCATGTCTCTTCGAGAACCTCCGTTGTCTTTCAGAATGATTTCAGTGAACTGGGGCTGACTACTTGTGGTGGTTGTTTTGGGACTGTGTGTTTTCATTTCTTTTTTGGTGTGTGTATATTTCTGCGTCAGGACAGAAACAAAGTTTCCTCCGTTATGAATTATACATTCAAACAATGACACATTAATTCAATTATTCAAAGATGACAAATGTTTATGTGCTTTGTGAGTGACTCAGGCACATATTCCGGGAGCTTTCTCTAAGATGCTTGCATTTTTCTCAATGAGAATCGTCTCCCCTCTTACCCCCGACCCACTCCAACACACTCCAACCCACCTAGACATTCCCTTGTAGGCCCAGAGAGGAACCCGCAAAAAGCCTCCCCCAGCCTTGCTAGCAGCCCGGCAGCCAACGGCCTCCCAAGGCCCGGGCTTGGCGGGCACCGGCCTGGGCTATTTTATCAGTGTGACAATTGCCCGGGTTGGTGTGATAAATCATCGTAAGTAATTCCTGAAAGGGTGCGAGTCTGTTGGGGGCCGGACGAGGACTGTAAATCTTTCCGGTTTATTGCTCTATGAACATATGCTCCGATTGAAGAAGGCTTAGATCCTTTCCTAGAGACAAATTCCCGCAAAGCGGCCCCCCTCTTTGGCTGGGGATTAACACTTGCTGCGGGCTGCTGGCTCAGCCCCTGGCGGGAGGCTAGGGGGTGGGACCCTCCGGGTGGGGGGTGGACAGGAGCACCTATGGCCCGGCTTGGAAAGGCGCCCCCAGTGGGCCTCCGGCCAGGCCCGACCAGGTGAACAAAAGGAGGGGCTCGCCGACAGGTCTGGGGGCACGGGCCTGTGACGCATCTTCCAGGACCTTCCCGAGCCTCTGGAGTGGGGATGCGGAGGATCTTATCCCCCTTTCCGGGACTTGTGTAGGGTTGCTGGGTGCTTTTGCCCTTCTGAGACCCTGCAAGAAAAGACAGGGTATTAGCTCCTTGCTTGATGCTGCTGAGAAGCAGAGCTGAAAATGAAAGTGAGACTTCGGGGAGGGGGTAGAGGGCACCCCGTTGTGCAGGATTTGGGGTTCAGGCCGGCCGAGCTGTGGGAGGGCTGTGGGAGCTCACCACAAGTCAGAAGCTGGAGGCAAGCTGCTAGCCCTGGAGCGCTGGACTCTTCCCACATGCTGAATTGTTTTCATAGATCCCACTCGGAGAGTGGTGGGGACCTGTCCTGATTTAATATTTGTAAGATAGAAGATTCCTTGCCCCCTTGGTAAGCACGTCCAGGACTGATTTCGCAGCCCCCCTTGCCTTCCAGGAGGCTCCGCAGGAAGCGGGATGCCACAGCCTGGCTGCCGTTGGGCCTATGAAATCCTTGGGTTCTGCCCAGATCCAGAGGGGCACCGGTCACAGCTGGCAGCGGCTCGGCACCCAGGCGGCTCCAGGCCTCGAAGGACCCGGGTGGGGTCCTGGCCAGCTGCTAGGCACCTTCTCTGTCTCAGAAGTGGCGGCTTGACTGCTGAGTCCGCGCAACGAGCCAAGGCCCCGAGGAGGAGTGGTGATGGTGGTGGTCCCCGGGGTGACCAGCCGGCGCTGAGAACCGGCGGCTCCCACCCTGGGGCCGGAGCCTTGGCGGCGGGATGGGTGTTTTACCCGGGTGCATGAGGATACGGAGTACGGGGCGCAGTGGGAGAGCTAGGGGAGCCCTGGGCCTCTGCTGCTCCATAGCCATCTCCAGAAACGCCTCTAAGAATGGTGGCCTTTAAAATTTTCAACCCTCAGGCCAACTTGGCTGAAGGCAGGGCCAGGGTCAGAGGTTGTTGGGGGAAGAGACTCTCAATGCCCCTATCCCACTGCAGGCGGCCAGGCTGGGGCTGGGTCGGTCCCGAGATGTGAGATGGGGGCTTTCCTTCCGCCCCACAACCATTCATTTCTTTCCCAAAGAAGGTGCTCGGGTCCCGCTCCTCCTGCGCCCCCTCCTCCCAGCCCCCAGGCCTGGCCGCGCTCCGGGGCTGGATGGCGTGAAAGTTTCAGCCTCAATCAGTACAATCTTGCCTGGGGGTCACGTGAACAAATATGCTCGCATTTGAAGACATCGTCTGTATTTCCCGACTATGAGGGGGTTTCCGGGGCTCTCTCCAAATCCAGAAAGGACCGTGTTCTGAAAACAAAACAAACCCCGAGCTCTGGGGGGCCTAGGAGGGCTGGGCAGGAACCCAGGAGTGGGTGGGGGCGCGAGTGGCCGCCGCTCTGGGCCTGGGAGCGGACGGGCGGGTGGACCGACGGGCGCGCAGCGCAGGCGAAGCCAGCTCGGGGACTACGAACTCGTTCCTCCTGCGTTTATTGGTAGTTGAACCTCAGCCTGGTTCCGTTCTACCGGGAATTCCGTGTGCTCTAGTATATGGCCGCGTCTGCGAGCGCGCAAGACCAGGTTTGGGACAGTGTTGTCTGCAGACAAAGGGGGAAGACTAGCTCTGCCCCCCTCTGGCGCCCACTCTGAGGCCGAGGACACCAGGTTTATGATAAATTGGGATCCAGGTAAGCAATTGCATGACAAAAGGGAAATCTTTGGGCACGGGGCTGCTTGCTGCCCTGAGCGGGATACTAAATATGATTTATTTTGTGTAATCTGTGATCTTGATTATTGCCAATTGGTGAGGCAGCCCGTGTAGACCTAGATACACTTCTACATATACATCGAGGACGGTGATTAATTGTAAGGAGGTGCGCTTTGTCGGGAGGTCCCCTGCCTACCAAAAGGTTAGGAGGGACACTACCTTGCCAGGCTTGGAGGGTGGCCGGTGGCATTGAGAGTGGTGGTGGCAGTTTGAGGAGGGGTCCGGTGAGGGGGTTAGGGGCTGAAGGAAGTATTTTGTAGGCAAATGTGCAGTTATGAGAATGTGCTGAAGAATGAAATGAATAAAAAGAAACTTTTTTTTACACTGTCACTGCCAAAGTAAGATGGAGCGTCATATTAATTCCGTGTCTTGGGCTGCCGGGCTGGGCGGAGGCGGGTTGATTCATATGTATTTAAAATAAACTCGGTGGCCAGCCAGCTCCCTGTATTGTTCTGGGAGTGAGCTACAAATACGCAGCCTTTACCGCTTGCTGTTGGCTTAAATTTTGTTGTAGGGAGGTTAAAATGCTACCAAACTTCTCCCCTCAAATTCAAGAGAACCCCCAAACTACCCAGAAGAGTTTGGGAGTCTCCTCCACACTTCACCTCACCAATCCGGGGTTTTGACTGTGATAGCGGCAGAAAAAAGGTTTAGGATTTCTGGACTAAATCATGTATTGGTTCCCATACCCCATCTATCCTTTTGTTTATTCGCTCCCCGTGGCTCCTGGCTGGGAGAGGAGAGGACAACCCATCCCGGGTCTTTCCCGGGCCAAGGGCAGAGTGAGCGGCTCCATGAGCTCCACACTCATGGGAATGCGACAGGGCCTGATAAGACGACTCCATGGAGAGAGAACCCCCAAAGCAAGGAGCACTCTCTTAGCTTAGAGATGGGCTAAGAGATGGGATGGGTCCCAGCAGGAGAGTACAGACTTCCAGGGGTGTTGCCATCAAATGAGAGGAGTAATGCTGTTTTATCAATCGCCTGCGTTTGCTTCCATCAGAACTTAAAGTCGCTGGACATTTTTCTTTGCTCGCTGCCTTGGAGCTGCGCGCCTGCCAGCTTAGTCAGCTGAATCCAATTACTGAGAGCAGCATTTCATTTGGCCCCATGGAGCACTCACTTATAACTTCCCCGAAAATTTCAATAATCCTCACCAAGGCTCCGCGCTGGCCCTTTCCTAAAGAGTTTTCCCGGGGTGCTGCTGGGGGGTGGGGTGTAGGGCCGGGGCTGCCTGGTGCCAGCTCTTCGTTGACAGCTCCCGGAAGGGGCTTTCCCCCATCGCCCCCAGTTTCTACCTGCGGAAAGGATACTAGAGCTGGTGGCCCAGAGCCAGCGGGGTTAAGCCTGTGATTCTGGGCAAGCAGGAGGACAGAGTTGGGCCCGTACTGGATGGTGGGTGGGCTGCGTGGGAGAAGGGGCTGGGGCTCTTCTGGTGACCCAACTTTCGCCAGCTAGGAGTTCTCTTTCCTTTCCCCTTCCCAAGCCTCTTGCACGCAGAGCTCAGAGCGCACTGCGCACTTCGGAGTGCCCAGGCGCTAACTTACCCTCTTTCTGCGCGGCTGGAAAGCAAAATCTAGCTAGAGGCGTCGGAGGATCACGGCCCTACGTGGCCTCCCAACTTAGCTTTTCTTCTGAGGGGACTTTCCTACTTCTAAAGAATCCCTTTTCAAAAAATAAAAAATAATCAAGCGGCGAAAGTTGACGTCCGCCCACGTGAATATATTATATAAAGCGGCATCGGGACCTGCCGGCTTAAGAGGCCCGCGGTACCTCGTGCCTTCGCCGCCCCGCCCTCAGGGCCTGGCCCAGCCGAGCAGGCTGAAGAGGGGAAGCGCAAATGGCGTGCCCCACCCTGGGCCCGGCCTGGCTGGGAAGCTGATGCTGGGATGCGAAGTTAGGAGTCCTACCGGGCTGGGATCTCTCCGCGGCGCTTCCGTTGGGTGTTCATTAAGGGGTGAGTTATTGCGGCGCGAGCCAAAGGTCACTTCAAAGGCTTATGGCTTTGCGCTCTGGTCTTTAGAAGCGCCTGGAACGCTTTGTGTGGGGCTTTCCCGGGCGCGGTTTAGTGTTTGCAAACTACTGAGTCGACAAATTGCACAAGGGCAGATACAAGAGGTGGACTGTGTCTCTCTCATTTCACCTGACCGGATTGGGCACTGGCTGAGCGGTGGCAGTAGTGGGCAGCTTGGTCTGTGTTTGGGGGTGAGGGTGGAAAGGATGTTTGTTTCTTAGCCGGTTTTCAGGCTGATCCTGACCCAGGAGTGGGCAGCCCGGGCCAAGAGTGTGGTGGGTTCTTACTGGTATAAACTCAAGGAAACCGCCCGAGATAGAGATACAATGTACAAGCCAGGAAATAGCACACAGCTCCCTTTTCACTGGGGCTCTGTGGGGGCAACCCCTGACTAGGATCTTCCCAAGTCAGCCTGTGTAGGCTTCTTTCCACCTCAATTCCGCACAGTCCCTCTCTTCTGCTCCTTGGAGGGCGGGCTCAGCCTCCAGGATTGGGACTTGGAGTATTTAGAGCTTGGTGGCGGCAGGAGAAGAGTGGACTGGTTTCCCTGAACCTCTGACCCACTTGGCTCACCCCCTGGCCAGAGTGTCTGGGCTTCCCTCAGGTCTGAAGCTCTCCCCTCCCCCATCCTGCCAAGGATTTTTGTGTTAAAGGCCTCCCTCCTCTTGCTCCCCAGGAGCCAACTGAATCTCCTTTCTGCTAGGGAGAAGGCATCTGGATGGCTGCGGGCACCATATACAATAGTCACATTGATTATGAAACCCTTAAATAGGGTAAAGCCTCTCGACATTAAGTGTTTGTAAGAAAGAACCAGCTGCAACTCAGAGTTTTCCGTTTTGTTCTAGATCCACCTCCACAGAATATCAAAAGAAACCCGAGGAGCCTACAAAAAGAGAGACAAAATTCAAGAAAACACACACATACATAACTGTGGTGAGTGGGTGTGATTTAAAAAAGAAAAAAAAAAATTCCACTGTATTCTGTCCTGCAACTCAAGGTAGCCATCTCAGTATTCATACACCAAGACATAAAACAAAAGGCAGCTTTGAAGTGGATCACCTCAGTGTGAACTGCCGCCCGTTACATGATAACCGATCATCGGCCTTAGAATTTATGGCGCTTTAATGGGGTGAGCCCAGTGCCTTACAGTATTGAGTTATCTGGGCTAAATAAGAGTGATTTAGAAGACGCGTCCAGAGCTTCCCCTAGGGCCTTAGAAGCTCAGGTTGGGAGATCAGGAGAACTTGGGTAGAACGTAAATAAATCCCCTTCCGAGCAAACCCGAAAAGAAGTGGCTTCAAAATCCCCAAGTAGCAAAACCACAGGGAAGGGAGAATCGTTGCTCCGTTCCAGCAATAGTCTTGGCCAGCAAAAGCCTTGGCCACCAGAAGGAGATCACCGGGCTTCTGAGGCTCTGGTTTAGGCAAACCAAGGAGAGGAGCCGCAGCCAACCCGAACATTAGAGAATTTTGAGAGAAACTGACGCAACGAGATTCCATCGCCTCCCCCTTCTCTTTCAACTTGCACGGACTGACTACCGTCCGTGATTTACTAGGATTGCAGCTCTAGTCACAGCCCGGCGACTGTTGCCCCCTCCCTCCCCAAGCCCCCGGACTTTCCACAGCCACAGTGGGCGAGCGAGCGCCAGGCGGGCCTCCGAGCGTCCGGGCGAGTCTTCCGGCGTCTGTGGCCACGGCGGGCAGCAGGTCTTTGGTCCCCGGCGAGGCTGAGCGCGTCCCGTCCGGCCTCCTGCTGCCGAACAGAGCTGCTCGCAGAGGCGAGTGCCTGCCACTTTATATCATCTCCGTTGCTTGCCGGGTGCGCAAGCGGGAAAAGTGCGGAGTAGGGAATTCTTTTGCTGCGCTGCCTCCTACGCGGTGCCTGCTTTCCACTTCTGAAAAGTGCCGGGCCTTGGGAAGTGTTTTTCTTTTCATTCCTTACTGAAGCGTTTACTGCCACCGTGGTCGCAGTCATAAATTTTGTTACAAACCACAATGACAGGTGCATTGATATGCACCGTGAGAGCTCCAGCTGCTTAATAACCCCGTCCCTTGGCCGCTATGTGCGCCTTTTATTTATTCGGTATCATATTAGGTATTGATCCTGGGCAGAATTAAGTGCAGTGAGCTATCCGGGCTCGGCTGCTTCGGAGGCGTGGCGGGCCGGTGCGGCCTGCAAGCAGGCGATGGTCGCTTCCAGGGCGCCTTCCTCCAGGCTGGAGACTTATTCCCAGTCTGTGGATGGGTCTCGGAGCTGAGTCGGTCAGCTTCCCGGGACCATGAGAAAGGAGAAGCCAGACCCCAGTTAGTGCCCCTTCCCCAGGAAGGGCAGGGGTGGCGCTAGCGGGGTTTGGGGAGGCTGCTCTGGCCGGTTCACCGAGCTGGAGGGCGGAGGGGAGATATTGGGAGAGAAAAGGGAGGCTGAGGACTTCGAAGAAATGCCGAGCCCTGCAGGACTGCCCCTCCCCCTACACGGCTTGGTCTATGCCCCAAGGCATTTGGGTCTTGGAACCCAAATGAGCAAAGGTACCAAAGGGCGAGAAAAGAAAGCTTTAAAAAAGAGGGGGGGGGGGTGGTGATCGAAAAGATGAGCCACTGAACAGTTGACCATTGTCCAAGTGATTTATGACCTGTTCCAGCTTTTTAGGTTCAAGCAGAGTTCACAAGGAGTGGGGATTTCTGGAAAAAAATAAGCCTTCTTACCAGTTTTGTAACAATATTCTCAGGGTTTTTTTTGTTTTGTTTTTTGTTTTTAGGAGAGGTGGCTTCTTTGGGATGCTGTATTGGGAAGGGGGGGGGGCTGCAAAGTCCTTCACAGTGAGGACAGCACCACTGCCCTTACTTTTGAGGAAATAGACATTAAGATAGTGAATCATCATTGAGGGGGCCTGGAAATTCCTTAAGACAATGTAAGCAGGCAGGAGACCAGATTCTGTGGTTACTCAAGAAGCTGCCCAGTATTTGTACTTTTGAGGTGTGTACACAGAGCTCTTTCTAGAAATATGCTATAGGAATAAATATGTAAAGCCATCTGTCCCAAAGACCTGGTCAGTTCCTAAAGAAGCTATTTTCATGTGACTGTTCCACCTATCAAGATAAACTTTGTCAAACTGGGAGGCAGGAAGGGGCTGTTTTGCTTCCACAGTTGTAAATGGAGTGACAGAAGCAACAGCAAGTTCTGCTGGTCTGAGCATCTGATGTGACCGTTTAGACATCCAGAGAGTTAAGACTGGAAGCAGGATCCCAGAAAAGCCCTGAAACTTAACCAAACCCAGAGTGCCTGATACTTTGGCCTGGGGACAAACGTATGTAAATATTAGACACAGGATGAGGATTAAGCTGTTCATTTGATAGTTAGTAGCTTTAACAGTCAGAATGACATAGAAAAGTTATGGAAAGAAATATCAAGTCCAGTTTTGTTAGGAAGATACTTTAACTGCATACATTTAAAAACACTAATAGAAGTAATTTCTACAACATAACATCTTAGTTTTATAATACCTTATTGAGAATGGCTTGTCTCTCATCAAGATAAATGGTGTATTTACTTATATTCTTTTAAAAAGTGGGCAACAATACTACCAAAAAAAGGCGAATGTGAATAATTTTTAAAATTGGGTTAGGCTCTTTGGTGAAAGTAGAGGGAAAATGAATGAGGGGGGAGAAGTGGTTTTGGGCCACATAAACTGTCTAGATAATGTGGTCCATCATGATGACCAGGATGGAAGGCTGGGAGTTTGCCTGAAAGACAAAATCAAGAATTAAGACCAGGGAGCTGACCTATGAGTTTTCTTTATCAAACAGACAACAGTGATTGAATGGTATTAGTTATATTTTAACTCCTTAGGAGCCTTTCAGAAAGGGGGGTGGGAGGGTGAGAAGGGAAACCCCCATCAAGAGTCAGAGGATACAAAAGGAGTAGAATTTTTTAGTGTTTTTTTTTTTTCTTCTTCTTCTAATTCTGGGTCCATTCATCATGTCATGAGAGATTCTCTCATTGGTTATGGGTTGGGTGGGAGGTGGGGTGGAAAAGATGATCCAGAGCAGAGGTCAATAATAACATCTATTTATACAATAGATCTAGGGTAAAAATAATAAAGTTATAATACAAAGTATTCTCCATTCACCCATGATATATGTATTTCAAATCCTAAATCTCCTCACACATTTCTAGTGGTGTCTATTTAAAAGTAGTGGGAGGACAAATTAAAGGGTCTAGAAAAACATAAATAAAAGAGAAGATATTTTCTAGTTTCAAAATAAGTCTGGGAGTCTCTAAGTTCTCTTCTTGGTTTTTAACTCCTAGTTTTCTACATTGTAGATTTCACAGTGCTGACCCACAGAGATAACTGGGCTGATTCTCACCTGGTCATTTCAAATTGGACTATCTAGGTCTTCATGAAAGATGCTGTGATTTTGTAACCAGGTACCTTTTTTTTTTTTTTTTTTTTTTTTTTTTGAGAATTCTGGCTCTTCTCAGTGTGTTAGAGGGCTTTCTTTTAAAAGCCCATCAAAACGCTAGGATGACCTTATGATTGGCTGATTGATCCATTCATTCACTTACTTATTCAATAAGCATTTGTTGCAATTATTACACACAGGACACTGCACTGGATGTTAGGAATATATAGATAAATAAGACACAGTTCCTGCCAAGGAGCTCACAGTTCAGTGAGAGAACCAGCCAGTAAAATATATGAGACCATAGTGTTTTTCCATGAAGTTTCAAAGGCTAAATTGACAATCTTGGAGAAAGAAAATTGTATCTGGGGATGGGAGGAAGCCCTTTCCCTTGGCTAGAGTTGAGCTAAAGATAAGGAAAGGTGTTTTCTTACATTTAGGAGAAATTTCTTCTGACTTTTTAAAGAATTCAAATAAGTCAAACTTCATCAAATCCCAGATCCAGCATCTTGCCCATCCCCACCCCCCACCACGAAGTGGGTAAGAAGCAGAGAGCCTTGGCTAGTCCTTCTATACTGACTGGTCTTGCCAATGACAGCCCTTCTGGGGCCTCTCACTTTTCTTCTCTGCAGGTCACCTGGAGCCTGGAGGCTGGCCCACCTCTCAGAATTCAGCAGATATTGGAAGCAATGGTGAAGGAGACAGTGGTAGTCAATGTTATTTGAGCAGGGTCAGCAGGCCTTGGAGCTTCCTGAGTGCAAGATGCAGAAGGCTACTTACTATGAAAACCCAGGACTCTTCGGAGGCTATGGCTACAGCAAAGCCACTGACACTTATGGCTATAGCACCCCCCATCAGCCCTACCCACCCCCTGCAGCTGCCAACTCCCTGGACACCGATTACCCAGGTTCGGCCTGCTCCATCCAGAGCTCTACACCTCTTCGAGCCCCAGCCCACAAAGGAGCCGAACTCAATGGCAGCTGCATGCGATCGGGTACTGGGAACAGCCAGGGTGGGGGTGGTGGCAGCCAGCCTCCTGGTCTGAACTCAGAGCAACAGCCACCACAACCCCCTCCTCCACCACCGACCCTTCCCCCATCCTCACCAACCAATCCTGGAGGTGGAATGCCTGCAAAGAAGGCCAAGGGTGGGTCCAATACTTCTAGCTCCTCAGCCACCATCAGCAAGCAGATCTTCCCCTGGATGAAAGAGTCCCGACAGAACTCCAAGCAGAAAAACAGCTGTGCCACTGCAGGTAGCTCTCTGAGGGGGCTCACCCCTGGATCACATCCCCTCCAGACTGACCCAGGAAGCCTCAATTACCTAGGAACCAAGAGACTCTGGGCTGGAAGTACAACCATGGAGGCCATATGTCTAAACTACTCATGCCAAAATGTCCTTCCATTTTAGTGTCCCTGATGGGGGTCATACCGTTGCAGTGACAGGGTGCTCACTTCTACTTCAGGCTATGGTGCTTTTGTTGGACAGGTCTCATAGTTATTAATAGAGAGCTCTTTCTTACAATGACATAATATCTGTTTTTCTGGGCTCTTTGTCATAACTCAGCTCTCTCTTCCACCCAACAAATCTTCAAGATTTAAAGACAGGTATTATAATCCCCAAGCCCAAGTGGTTATATAACCAATATCACATGAATCCCACTTTCTTAAATTAATAAGAACTAGGGGCTGGCCAGTTAGCTCAGTTGGTTAGAGCATGGTGCTGATAACACCAAGGTCTACGGTTCAATCCCTGTAGTGGCTAGCCACCAAAACAAACAAACAAACAAACAAAAAATCCTATAGTCTAATGAGTCTTATGTTAAAAAACCATGCTAAGTACTTTATAGGCATTATCTAATTTAATTTTCCAAAGACCCCTTTGAGGTAGGTATAAGATAACATCCCCATTTTACAGATAAGGAAACTGTTAGAAATGATAAGCAACTTGCCTGAGATCACAAAACTGCAAAGTGGTGGATCTGAACCCAAGTAGTGTGACTCCAGGGCCTGCAAAGGCATAAGCATGGGACTCTACTTGGCCCACCTCAGCCCAGTTCTCCCCACTCCAGCAAACCCATAATTGGGAGGTACATGTCCCGGGGGGAGAGGATGTTCTGGGAGACAGAAGCAACCTTGGATTTCTGTCCTTGGAAGGGAAGACCTTAGAGCTAAGACATCTTCTCTAGATCAATCCAGGATGTATGAAAGAAGATGGGTATGGCCAGGGGCTCTGAGGCCTGCTCCTTTTCTCTGCTCAGACTGCTTGGTTCCTGAAATTTTCTGGCCTTGTGTTCTCTGATGTGGTTTATCTTAGGTAGATGAAATTGTTTTCAGGTCCAGGGCTAGTTTGAGGCCTGGAATGTGGTTTGTTATCAGGTCTCTGGTTTGTCTGATGCTCTCTGGGGCTGCTGCTCCAAGGGGGAAAGTGTCTTCCTGCCTGCAAGCTCCTTCTCTTGCCCCTCCCTCCTCTGCTGCAAGCTCAGGCCCTCCCTCCCAGGAGAAATCCATTTGTCTTCCCAGGGAGGGAGTGGACAAGCAGCTGAGAGGTGGCAGGGGTGGTGGAAGCCAGTGTTGAGGCTGCTGCTCCTAGCACTGCAATACTCAAAATGCTTCCAACCTGGTCTTGGTCCCCCTAAAACTCCAGGGCAGTATTTTTTTTTTTTTTTTTTTTTTTTTGGCTTATCACCTTCTCGCTTTGGGTGCAGTTGGGCTGGAGTAAGGTGCCAAGATCCCCACTTCCATTCTTTGTTCACTGGGGGTGTTTTGCCCAGAAGCCAGTCCCCTAAGCAAGGCAGGCTGGAGCTTCCTTCTCCCTCCCTCTCTCCTCCAACAGAGGCTGGGAGGAGTGTTCAAAGAAGTCTGACCCTTCTTGGAGGGTGCGGGGAAAGACTTACCAGTTGATCCTAGTCTCATTAAACTTCTTCATCGCTTTTGAGTCGAGATGAGATGATGGGCTAGGCTGGAGGAGAGAGGGTAGGCAGAGTAAATTGAATCTCAGAAGGCAGATGGAGGTTTCAGGTGCGACTTATAGGTAGGCCTGGGGCCGATGTGAGTTCCCCTTTGGAATTTCACCTCTCAAACGCCCCTTCCCTACCCCAGCCGGGACTGAAGGTGGAGGGAGGGATGGAGGAAAACGGAACCAGGGAAGCACCCCTCTCCGGTCCTGGGGATCCTCACCCCGTTCACTCAGCCCTCCTTTTCTCTCCCTCCCTGCCCAGGAGAGAGCTGCGAGGACAAGAGCCCGCCGGGCCCGGCGTCCAAGCGGGTGCGCACCGCGTACACCAGTGCGCAGCTGGTGGAGCTGGAAAAGGAGTTCCACTTCAACCGCTACCTGTGCCGGCCGCGCCGCGTGGAGATGGCCAACCTGCTGAACCTCACCGAGCGCCAGATCAAGATCTGGTTCCAGAACCGGCGCATGAAGTACAAGAAGGACCAGAAGGCCAAGGGCATCCTACACTCGCCGGCCGGCCAGTCCCCTGAGCGCAGCCCACCCCTCGGCGGCGCCGCCGGCCACGTGGCCTACTCCGGCCAGCTGCCGCCGGTGCCGGGTCTGGCCTACGACGCGCCCTCGCCGCCCGCTTTCGCCAAGTCGCAGCCCAACATGTACGGGCTGGCCGCCTACACGGCGCCGCTCAGCAGCTGCCTGCCACAGCAGAAGCGCTACGCGGCGCCGGAGTTCGAGCCCCACCCCATGGCGAGCAACGGCGGGGGCTTCGCCAGCGCCAACCTGCAGGGCAGCCCCGTGTACGTGGGCGGCAACTTCGTCGACTCCATGGCTCCCGCCTCCGGGCCGGTCTTCAACCTGGGCCACCTCTCGCACCCGTCGTCGGCCAGCGTGGACTACAGTTGCGCCGCGCAGATTCCCGGCAACCACCATCATGGACCGTGCGACCCTCATCCCACCTACACAGACCTCTCGGCCCACCACTCGTCTCAGGGACGCCTGCCCGAGGCCCCCAAACTGACACATCTGTAGCCGCCGCCGGCCCGGACTCGCGGCGCAATTACCTCTCTTGCTTTGGTGATGAGGGTGGCGGGCGGGGCCTGCGGGGCAGCCCGGGGACCCCTTCCCCCGCTCTGGCCGAGCTGCTGTCTTCAGGGTCTCGGGCCTCCAGCGGCGGAGGCGCAGGCGACCCGGCCTCCCCTCCAGGCGCGTCCTCCTTTGGGTGACTCGCCATAAATCAGCAGCAAGGATCCTCCCCTGTAAGCCTGACAGTGCCATGTACTGCGGACGAGGGACTCAGATAATCTGGTAATGATGTCCCGAAGGTAAGTCCGAGACCCATCGGCGGCGCGCCCTGCAGAGGGACGGGAGCCTGGAGAGTCCCGGGCCTGGCCCGCGTCTAGCTTAGTTTCTGAGACCTTAATTTATATGCTCCTTCCTGCCCCGTAAGGATTGCATCGGACTAAACGATCTGTATTTATTATTTGAAGCGAGTCATTTCGTTTCCCTGATTATTTATCCTCGTCTTAATGTATTTATATGTATATTTGTAGAATTCTCCAGCCGAGCTTAGGAACGCGCTCCCAGGCCATGGGGGCCACATTTCACCTCTTTAGTCCCCTTGGTCTGAACTAGTTGAGAGAGTAGTTTTGAACAGTTGTAACCGTGGCTGGTGTTTGTAGTTGATGTTAAGGATTAAGACCGCAAATTGTCCTTCATGGGTAGAGTCAGGCAGCCCAGTGGCGTGGCACGACACACTTTAGTCATTTCTCAACGGCCGCAGCCCTCGCCACTCCACACAGTTTATTGATTTCAAATTGTCTGGTACTATTTGAACAAATATTTAGAATAAAAAAATTTCTCAGTCGGAAATGTATCTGTGTTAATCACGCACACTTGCAAGCAGATCACTCTGCCTTTATCTTTTGCACAATCACGATGGAAGGCCCGAAATAGACTGAACCTTTGGGAAAAAATTATTTTATTTATTTGGAATCTTGCGCACAAATTGGTTCTGGGGATACCTGATTACATTACAGTTATCTAAATGGGGGGGGGGATCTGAGGATGCAAATCTAGGAATGTTCTGGGTGAGATAATTTGGACAGGGCATTGTGAAAGCAGGGCCTGCTTTGCTGTTTCTACAGCCCTCTTTCTAGACACAATCAACTTTCACATTGGGGATGCCAGAGCTTACTTTTCTGCATTCAGTAATAATAAAGAAAAAAAAAAAACTTTAAAAGAAAACTGACAATCAAAAAAAAAAAAAAAAAGACACAAGAGAAGTCATAAAAAGAATTGAGCTATGAAAAAGCTAAGGTGCAAGAAAAAAAAAAAAAAAACCACCTTGATTATTTGGTTGCACACCTAAGCTTTTTCTCTAGGAAATGCTGTCATGAATTTTTCCTTTGTAGTAGTGGGTAGTTCAATTCTCAAGAAAACAAACATTCCCCTGGATGTAAAGTAATAAAGTTTCATTAATGGAACATAAGTATAAACACCTTGTTTACTCCTGTTTCTTTGTACAAAACGGGCAAAAACGTCTTCAAGGATTTATAACCATTTTGTAAATATTAACTGGCTTTACCTGGGGCAGACAACTCACACCCGCTTCTGTGGGAGGGGGCACTTGGAAAACGTCTTCAGATAAGGTTCAATTCTTTTGTATTTCAGCAAAGGCAGCCCACGCATCTCTATTTGGTTTGACAAATAATGCAACTCCTACTACATCCCCAGTGACACGAGGTGAAATTCCTATTGTGTGGAAATAATTTAACTTCTAATATTCTGGTGGAACAACAATTGTTTCTTTTTGGATGTTTGTGTTTCGTTAAGTAATGATGACTCAAAATAATATTTAGTTTCCTTGTTCCTTTGTGCTGTTTTTAAAATGGCATGTTAGATTGGGGGCGGGAGGGAGATATCCTTTTGCTAAATTTCACTCTATCTGAGCAGGTTTAAAGTATATATGTTGTAGAAGTATATCAACAGAATAAATGACTTCAGTCAAAGGCATATTTTACCCACTTTCAAGGCTTAACATCGTTTTCTATGAAATTTGCATCCATAGGCAGAATTTCTAATTGTCTTGTTAAAAAATTATTTTTTAAGCTACTAGGGAAATCAAAGAAGAGCTCACTACCTTGCAGGGATTACAACCACCTTTCTTAACTGGCTAAATATTAAATAGATGAATTGTTAGACTGGTTACATTCGGCCTGGTTTCCCTCATCTCCTCTTCCTATCATAAATAATGATAAAATACATAATGCATCATGGCTCCGGGCGTTTTCCAGCGCGGCGTGTTACCGCAGGAGTATCTGCTGAGTCTGCGGGTGTCTGCAAAGCCCCAAGTGTCATTTGCGGCTTAGGGTTTCATGGATTAGACTTTAAACGGTGTCTAGCTTCCTCTCGCACTCAGGCTTCAAGGAAGTGCGGGGCTGGGGGTCCCCTCTCCAGGCAGCCGCAGCCTCCCCGAGGCCCTCCTCTCCAGCAGGGTGGAGGAGTTGGCTTGGACCAAACCTGCGGCTCTCTCTCTCCTCTGGAGGTTCCTGAGACTTGCGAGAATGGCTCAGATCTGTTCCTGCCACTGGCGTGAGAGTCCTCTGATGGGCAGATCCTGGCGCGGGTGGGGGCGGCGGTTGGTCCTGGGAGGGCGCGTTCCCGCGCGGCCGCCCGCCAGCCCGGGAGAGAGCTGGGGCCCGCGGCACAGCCATTTAAAACTTCATAAATTATAAACAAGCCGCCTTGGCCTTCGCCATAAATTCCGCTCCTCTTGAGCCTGCAATTAGTGTTAGGAAGCACCCGAGTCTAAACACAACCAAATGCCCTCCGAAGGGCCTAAGTGCCTGAGGTTGCAATCCTTTATTTATTCCCCAGTGCCACCCCCCTCCGCACCCGAGGTTTGCACACACAGTTGCCTCCTCCCCCGCCAAAGCCACCGCCGGCGGTACACACTCCGCTGGGTTCCCGCTCTGCGAGGGAAGGTCACAATAGCTGCTCTATCGGCGGAGGCGCCTGCCCCTCCCTCCCGGGTCTCAGAGAAGCAGAGAAAGAAGAGAGTGGGGGAAGGGAGCGTGGCTCCGGCAATGGCGCCGTGGGCCCAGGCCTCCCCTCTCGGGAGGAGCCGCAGCGGGAAGGGGAGTTAGCAGAAGAAAGAAACCTTCACCCTAGCTAGCATCTCAACGGGTGCTGGGTTGAGGGTGCCCGGAGCAGCCGTGCCATTGTGCTTACAGCTTCCTCAAGGGGAGTTCCGTGGCAGGGAGGCCATACAAAGGCAGCGCAGGGCCCACACCTGGAAGTGGGGAAGGACCAGGCCTCGCTTGGGGCATTGGTCTCTGGGAGGTCTACCTCGTTTGCCCAAGGGTAGGAAAGGGCTCTTTAGCTCAGGCCCTGGCCGGCTCTTCCTTTTTCCTATAAAGACTGCTTTGGGGGAGGCGGGGTCAGGGAGGTTGGGAGGTTTGAAGAAAGGGGTCAGGGCCTCCAGCCCAGGCTCACGGAAAGGAATGGCAGTCCTTTGGGCATCCCTGGTTGTTCTTTCCAGGCTATCAAATGTGAGTTAAGGCAGGGTAGCTAAGAGGCAGCTGAAATGGCCTGCTGCAAAATGGGAGGTGGAGGTGGGGAAAGAGATTTAGACAGTGGGATGGCTTTCGTTGCAACAAGGAAAAACTCAGAACACAGCTTGTAGTGGAGTGCTGAGACCCAACTGAGCTAGCCAGGAGAGTGGGGAAGTTGCAGAGGAAAGGCCTGGAGAGGCATCCTGGCCACTGCTAAGGAGGTTAAAAAAGGGCACTAAGTACATATTCTGCCTTCTGGCTTTCAGACCTCAGCCTCATCCAGGGACCTGACAGAGAAAAATCTGCCTCTGAAGGAATCATTAAGTTAACCATCCATTTGTACCATTTCTTTGTACAGGCTATCAAATGAGAGAGGAGAGAATGTAGAGCAAGTGCATTCCTGTTGGTGCAGCCCCAAGCCTAGACACATCAGCCTATCAGAGACAAATCAGCCAAATTGGTTTCTGAGGCTCCAGAGGCTACTAACTTTGCTGAACAAGATTTTTCAAATTTCTATCAGTAAGGAGTGTTAAAAGATAGTGATTACCTATACTAGTTACTTGTCCCTTCCTCCCTTCTCTATTCTGTACCAGTTGACTGGCCCTTGAGTGAAGTACATCTCAGCCAGCAGGCTCTGGAGTCCAGGCTGTCCATCTGTTGAGGTTTTTCATTAGGGATGGTGAAGAGGATGTGTGTGGGTGTATGTTTGAATAACAAAGAAGTAACCCTTCATTCTAATAAAAAGTATTCCTCTGGTTGGCCTGGGGGAACCACAGGCTTGACTACATCTTCAGTATTCAAGGGGCAGTCACAGGCCTGTTTTGACTTTACCCTGGTAATCAGTTGAAACTTCCTTCTGAAGTCAAGAAGTGGTTAATCCCAGTTGCAGGTCTAGGAAGTTCCTCTTCATCTGGGAGTTTTTGATATTACTTTGATCCTTCTCAGAAACTGTTAGAAAAGAACAAAAAAACAAAACAAAACAAAACAAAAAAAAACCAGAAGTGAGTAGGCAAGAAGCAGAAGGCTCCAGTCCCTACAAGCCTATAGCCTCATTACTTCAGGACATTGCAAATTCCCAAAGAGGGTATATTCAGGGCCTGGGTGTGCAGACCTATTCCTAGACAATTTGGACACAGGGAGTTAAGACTGGGTCATCATCAGCCACTTACCACCTTTGAGGGCTGGTTCTTACAGATTTTGCTTGCAGAAAGCCTGGATGGATAGATAAAAAGATTGGGTAGACAAATCTACACTTACTGCATTGGTGGGGCTGAAGAGGATGGTGAATGAAGAGGATCATTACAGAGCATGAAATCTTAGTTCTTATTGTCCCCTTGTTTTCTACTACAGCTACAAATGCCCTTATCTTTGGGGTCCAAGGTTGGTGTCATATGGATTTATATACCTGGCCTAAAGCCCATTCCTAAACACTTCCCTCAGGTCTCACACCCACCTTAGCAAGTTTGCAAAACAAAGAATCCAAAAGCCCATTTTCAGGCAAGTGTGAAGAGCAGTGAACAAAAGATTTCCACACGTGAAGGAAGAGCTAAGATGGATGTGTGTCCAATACTTGCAGTAGCAGAGGCAAGGTGAAGGATCCCCAAGAGATCTGAAAGGTAGGAGCGATTGTGTGAGCCTTCTTGTCCTAGATCTTGAGCTAAATACCTTGACTGGTTCCTACAGCTAGTCTGGATCATTTTCAAGGAAGAAGAATACCTTGAAAAGTAGAGTTTTAGCATTAGTAAGGACCAGAGGAGGAGAAATCTGGGAAGCGGGGCTTAAAACCAGGTCTGGAGGGCCTGTTGGGCCAGGACCTTTCCGAAGGAAGGGAGAAGAGTGTCTCTGACTTGTGAGGAGACCGGGAGAAGGCCTTCTGATGGCTCTATTGTTCACGGCGCTGCCCGACAAATACCACACTCCTCCCCGCCTCCTCCGCAAGGGCCAAGCAGGAAAGTGGGTCGGGTGAGCTGAGCTCTAGGAAGCTGGCACCAGCGTTCCTTACCCCTGTCTGCTACCCTTGGGGTAGCAAGGACGCCATCCCCTCCTCCGGCAGAGAACACACAAAGGAAGCCCTGCCCCGCCCTCGGACCTGGGGACACTCAGGGGAGGGGTCTGGCGTGCACCCCGAGTCTGAGCGCCTCTGTCTCCAGTGGGGGACAATAGTCGCCGCCCCCGGGGCGGCCAGGCGGGCGCGCCGCACAAAGGCCGGCTCGGGTCCGCGCCGCCACGTGACGCGCGCGCTGGCCGGAGGCTCTGGGCGCCCGCGGGAGCGGCCAGGCTGCGGGCGGAGGTGGGTGCATGTTCCTGACTCCACCTGGGACACTTTCGGAAAGACAAACGGTGAGTTAATCACCCTACCGGCTGGCGGCCGCGTCCCCTCTCGCCCGCGAGGAGGCCTGGGGAGGGGACGAGGGTGGGGGGTTTCTCTGTGTGTGTCTAGGGTGGGGGGCGGGAGAGGTTAGTCCTATTAAGAGTTCATCAATCACCCGGTATGCACTTTTCGCTCGACAGCAGTTCCTCCTACTTCGGAGCATGTCTGGGCCAGCTGGGATCCGACCAGAAACCGCAAGCCGAGGAGACGCAGGCGCGAGGGCTGAGCGCTAACGGAGGGCGCGACCCGCAGCCCTGCGCCCGCTGGAGAGCGGCGCAGCCGGGGCAGCACGAGGCCCGTCGCCAGCACTGCCGCCTGCCAGCCCCGCCCTCGGACTACCCAGGGCGCCAGGGCCTTCCCACCAGGCCTGCACCCACGCCCGCCCCTGACCCACAGTGACCCTGCAATCCCCAGTCCCCCCCCCCACATGACCCTGCTTGCCCAAGTGACACCCTGAAACGCTGCTTTACCCCGAGAAAGGGACGAATCCATCTCTGAAGGCAAGGCAAGAAAAATCCCAATGGGTCGGAAGATTTTTACAGACAGTTTTATTTGAGTCTCTGTTTACCTGCATGAGTATTTGTGTGGGAGAAAGCAGGGTAAGACGCTGTTGAGGGCTGGCCGGTTAGCTCGGTTGATTAGAGCATAGTGCTGATAACACCAAGGTCCAGGGTTCCATCCCTGCACTGGCCAGCTGCCAAAAACAAAACAAAAAAAGCCAAAACTACTGTTGAACTTGGAACTAAACTTGGTGCCATTTAAAATAACAATAAAAACAGAACACCAACCACAAAGATATACCTCTCTTCTCTTTTCTAGTGTGAGGGAAAGGCTTGAGTATTTTTACTTCAGCTCTTTTGGGTTCATTTTAGAAACACCATAAGGGAGAGACTGCAAGTTTCTGGGGGCAGTCATTAGCTTAGAACTGTTTACAGCAGGAGGGTTTGGGTGGGGTGAGTGGTGAAGCGTTTTTAAGTGGTATGTGCTGTTCTCTTTGTAAATCCTAAGGAAGTTCTGGCCTAGTTCCCCTTTTACCTTTTGGTAGGGTGACATCAGCTGACATGTTTCTGAAGTTAAAGTGTTGCCTCAGCCCTTAGGAAAGGGCACCTGAAGGATGCAAAGTCCCAGCTTTGTCTCCTCTCCCCTCAGCCACCTTCTCTTTCCTCATCTTCCTGGGTGGAAATAAACTTGCTTTGGAGAACTGTTCTATTATAATTTTGCTTCAGATAGATATTAGCTGAAGCATTAAGCCTCATACTGTCCTGAATTCACTGAGCAAATGAAAATACCAGACCTGTTGTCCTTGGTTCAGTCTGTTCCTCCCTCCTTGCCTTTCACCAATACCTGCTGAACAGCTCCCGTGTGCACTGTGCTGGGCTCTGGGATACAAAGATGAGTCACTAATGGCTTGTGCCCTTCAATCTAGTATGGGAGAGAAGTAATTAATCCTAAAACAATGTGACAGAAGTGTTGTCAAACTGTTCCTGGAAAAAAGAGAAGGAGCCACGAACAGTACTAATGTCAAGAAAGGATTCTCAGAGAAGGTGAACTTGGATTCCTGAAGTATGAGTTTTTCAGGCCAAGGAGGGAAAGACCAAGCAGACAGAGAAAGCACATCACACAAAAGCAAGGAGGGAAGGAAGAGCAAGGTCTGGACATCTGGACTTGGACCAGGGACAGTAGGTTGGACTGGGACATCCTGGCTGGAAAGAGAGGTTATACGGGGTTCATGAAAGGGAGCCTGGACCTACTCTCTAGGCAGTGGGGAGCCACTGAAGGTTTTAAGCTGGAATGTGAGGTTATCTATTTCGAAAGCTAAGTTTGGGGGGTATTGTGTCTGATTGGAGAAAGGAGAAATAGGAAGGAGGACAGAAAAGAAGGCTGTTGCAATACTCTATCATAGAGAGGAACTAACATAATAAGGATGAAGAGAAAAGACATTTAGGAGGTAGAATTCACATAACTTGTGATCAACTGGATGAGTGAAAGAGGAGTTGTGTATATAAATCCCTAGGTTTCTATTTTGAGGGCCTGATTGGGTAGTTAGGCTATTCACCAAAATGAATAGAGAAGGGGGATGAGAAGACTTTGCAGAGGAATCTAATGAGTTCAGTTACAGGTCTATATTGTATTTTCTGCTTTACTAATGATACATTGTGTGACCCTAAGCAATCCACTTCATCTTTCTGGGCTTCAGTTTCATCAGTGAAAGAGTCAATAAAGATATCTACCTCATAGGTTTATCATTAGAGCTGTGTGTGTGTGTAGGTGTGCACGTGTGTACATGTGTGTTAGGTATTATTTTCACCAGATCCAAGTGAGTGTCCTATATAAAGCTAAAACCTAGGAAAAACATACCCCCACCCCCACCATGCTCATCAATACTTAGAACCTGGGTGGCCCTGAGAAATAAATCTCAGGGAAATTGAAAACAACACCTTACTGCTTTCCAGATACTGAAGCCAAGCTAATGCTTAGGAGTAGGTCAAATTGGATTGCTAATCACAGTCCCTCTGCTTCCAGAGTGGTACTCTCTGGAGGATTCATGCAGAAATGCGGTCTTGGTATCAGACCACTATAGAGGAAGTCCCCCTAGCAGATGTCAGAAAGCTTCTGTGCTTTCTTATATCGTGTGTCTTTCAGGGCATGCTTGAAACCATCTGCTCTCTTTTGAACCTCCTTAAGCCCTGCGTGGAACAGTGTAGTATAGCAAAGAGGGTTGGAAATCCAGCCTTGGCCATTTACGTAGGGTATGACTACAGCAAGTTGTTTATCTTTTCTGTGTCGGTATTATCATTTGTAAAGTAGAATTATAAAAGGATCAAATATGATAAGAAGAGTGACATGTTGGGAGATGCTATAAGTGTGAGTAAAAGGTATTATTTTTCACTCATCATCTTGGCAAAAATCAAAAAGTTTAATCTCACCAACTTGGCAAGAGTGAGAAGAAACTGGAACTCTCATGTTTCTGGTAGAAGTGTGAATTGACTCACTTCTATGGAGAAGAGTTTGGCAATATGACCTGAAACTACCAGTGCTCATACCTTTTGACTAAGTAATTTTACTTCTAGAAATTTTTCTAATAGGTAAAATCTTGAACATGTGTTTGTAATAGCAAGAGGTTGAAAACAAGCTAAATGCCCATCAATAGGGACTAGCTAAATAAACAGTTGCAGTAAAACAGTATGAAGTAAAAATAAATCAGGAAGTTCTGTGTGCATTTATATGGAATGATCTTCAAGATACAACAGGGGGGAAAGCATGGTGCAACAGAGTTTGTCTAGTATGCTACCATTTGTGTAAAAAACTGTGCAGATTATATACATTATATATATTTATTTGTATTGTTCAGGTATAAAGTATCTCTGAAAAGATGTACAAGAAACTGATAAAACTGGTTGCCCATATAAAGGGGAAGTAGGTGCCTGGGGACAAGTGTGGGAGAAAGACTACTGCATACCTCTTTGTACCCTTTGAATCTTGAAATGCAAATTTAAATTTATTGCCTATTTTTAAAATAAAGGAACAAAAAATAAATGGTCAGTGCAAGTGTAACTGACCTGGGTGTGCCTTTGTATGTTCATAAATGTCCTTATTTGTATGTGCTCTAACCAGCAAATTTAATCCAAGGTCACCTCTTGTTTTGTCCCCCTCGGGCCCTGATGCTGATCAACCTTAACAAGAAGTGAGGGGATCCTTTACCCTTGTTTCTTGGAGGAGGGCTGAGGACCCAGGTCCATCTCATCCTTTCTTGTAAGAGTTGCTCAAGGTGGGGCTACACAAGTCTTGGACACAGGTTTAGCAAACATCCCAGAAGGAAGGCAGCAGTCAGGAAAGCCTTTCAGTCAGCCCCACTGATTGTGTGGTCTCCCAGAAATGAGGGTGCCTCCTTGAACCCTGCTCTGCTTGCTCAGGATTGAGCCTGCCACAGTGCAGAGGAGTGGATGCCTTACTTTTCTTTCTTTGCAGACTGTGGAGAGGCAATGGACTGTGGAGAGTCAGGAGACCTGAGTTGGTTCCCTCATTTTTTGCAGGATGGCCTTGCCTTTTAACCTCTGAGTAAAGTGGTTTCCTCTCTAAAATTAGGGGTTTGCTGTAACTTATCTCTAAAATGCCTTCTAGCTTTCACATCTTAGGCTGTGAAAGGTCAGCCTTAGCCAGAGGAAGAATTATAGCTTAGGCCAAGGGACATTTCATCCCATCTGGATCCCTGGGGCTTAAATGCACATTCCAGACAATTTGGGAGAGATGGAAGGAAAAGAGAGTTGAATCCTCTCTCTTGAGACCCCCATTCCCATTCCTTCCCTTCTCCCTTTGTCTCAGAACCACTCTAAGTTTTCTCCGAAGAGACAGGAAGAGACAAATCTTTTTCACTTCTCACCCCACTGGCATCATCAAAGTCAAACTAGGAAAGTGGCAGGGAGCAGCAGTGAGCCCAGTCTCTGCAAAGCACTAATTGGTCAGTGAAACTTAGGAAACTCCCACTGACCACTTCTTAAGGACATTTCCTGGAACTTCAGTGCAACTGGACTTAAGTTTGACCTTGACATTGACCTCTCCATCCTGCCACCCAACAGACTTCTGGACACTTTTCAGTTATACTCATGTGCCAGCTAGCCATGGTTTCTAATCATTCGTGGTCCCTCTGACAGAAACATCTCCTTTCTCCCCCACACTGCAGAAATTTTCAAAGCATGGTTCTGAAGAACCTTGCTTTAGGATCACCCAAGAGGCTTACTAAAAATAAAAATTCTTGAGACAGACCTATTGGATTAAAATCTCTTGGGGTGGGCCAAGGAACCTGGACTTTTCTTTTTTTATTTTATTTCTTATTTTTATTTTTATTTTTTTCTAAAAGATGACCGGTAAGGGGATCTTAACCATTGGCTTGGTGTTGTCAGCACCACGCTCAGCCAGTGAGCCAACCAGCCATCCCTACATAGAATCCGAACCCAAGGCCTTGGTGTTATCAGCACCACACTCTCCCGAGTGAACCACGGGCCGGCCCGGAACCTGGACTTTTAAACAAGCTTCTATGGTGATTCCTAACCTCATGAAGTGGTTTTACATGCCAATAATCTAAGGATTCCTTTAGACAATATTGGTCATAGTAAAGACACACCATTCTGTCCATTCTTTCTTTCTGTCCAACAAACATTTATTGAATGCCTACCATGTACCAAGCACTGGCTTGACCTGTGAGACTTGCATCCCTAAAGCTCCCAGGGAAAGGCACAGCACTATAAACTGCTTTCCTTAGAGAGGGCCATATTATCAGACTTCCAACAGGTTTAGAATTCCTGTCCTTGGGACCCCTTTCATCCCCACCTCCATCCTGGGATGACTGAAGGATGCTACTGAGAACTGCATCATAATCTGCACTTTCCCTTAATCTGGTTTAAGAGAAAAGACCCCCCCCCCCGCACCCCCAACAGGCAGGAGACTTTCTATGCTTCAGGGTTATGGAGCCAAGAGTATGAACGTACTCAAGTGTCTCCAAGGGGCGACACAGTCAGATTTGTGAAGGGGGGTTGCCAGGGGCTGCTTAGGAACAACTTTAAACACACAGAAGAGTAGACCCTCCATTACTTCTGTCTGCAGAAAAGAAGCTTGTTATTAGAATGGGAGGGAAAGGTAGTTGTCAGGGCTAGGGTGTGGGTCAGGGGTGGCTACTGTGGTGAGCAGGATGGGAGAGATTTCAAAGCATTCCTACATCAAACACAACCTGGCAAATCAGGCCCCTCTGCTGTTACCTCCCATGGAGAACTCACAGCACCAGAACCCAGCAGGGCAAGTGACCCTTGGGAATTCATGGCTTGAACAAGTAATAAAAATTAGTAAGACATTTCTTCCATATCCTGTGAACATCTAAGAAACAAACTAAAATTATTCAAAATATCCTATATTCACATCTTTCTACACACATTTTCCCCAGAATATCTTCTAATCTCTCCCTAGAGAATTACGTATTAAGAATCTTCTGGAGTAGATTTATAGTATAGCTAAGACCTGTCACGAATTAATCTTTTGTTTCTTTGGTTTGAGATGGTTTTTTCCCCAACCTAAGCTTCCCCTAAGAAAATGTCCTTACACAGTAGGTGGTTGGCAAATGTCTGTGACTCTGAGATAACCAGAGTCTTGACTTTCAACATGAGTAAATCAAAAATTAGCCCAGGAGTAAAGATGGCAACTCTGAGTCCCAAAGTGTGGGATATGCTAAGGACTTGGAGATTAAAAGAAGTGGACAGAGCATGAATAGAATGTAGCTCTCTGTATGCAATTATCAGGGAACTGCTATTGGATCTGAACAAATATTGGACCCCCCAACCCCTCAAACAGTTGTAAAAACAAAACAAAAATATTTTTAAAAAAACTCATTCTCTTCTGGTACATTTCCTTCTCTCAGCAAAGGTTAAATCTCCAAAATTTTGCTTCAGGGAAAGAGTGTGGATAGCTCATGGGTGCATCAAAGTCAAGGTTTAATTGTGTCAGGAAGGACCCAACCTTTGCCCCAAATGGTTGGCAGCAACAACCTAGCCTTTGTTGCCATGAAAACTGCTAAAGCACCTAGGTTGCCTGTTTTTCCTGAAACCTTAGAGAAAGGGCCTTAATTTGATAGGTTTTGGTCAGACTTACTAGACATCAACCTGGGTTTTCTGTCTTAAATCCTGGTTTGCAGCTAGCTGGGATGTCTTTCTCAAAATGGTTTACAAGGCCAACCTTCCTTTGGCCCTAGGAGTTGTGATAGGACAAGTACCATTTGAGAGAGGATTGTAAGAGCTGGGACAACTTGCAGGTAAAAACTGGTTATTAAAGTCTAGTCAGGGGTGGAGAGGGGAGTATTGTGAACTCAGCAGCTTCTTATTTGCTGATACTGTTGTACTGAAGTCACAGAAGGAGGGCAGTAAACAAACGTGTCACATTTTAAGGTTGAACTAGCTCTGAAGAGCTCTAACATTTCCTAACCAGGTTGAACCTTTGTTTTCTCTTCTTAAAAACTATCTAGGACCTTTGTCATATGATTGGCTACAGGACAAAACTGAAGTAGCAAAATCAAGGGTGAAGGGCCTTTCAGCACCATATTCCATTTCCCAATCAAATCCAAGAATTCCAGCAGTACAAGAATCCCAGACCCCCTTAGCTGGGTGCTCATTCCTAGGGGTACACATTCTACTGCCCCTCACCCCCACTCCATCTTGGCTCAACTTCAGTCTCACCAGCAGTCTACGGTTTCGGTGTGACTTTGTTTATTCACAAGTCCACAACCCTGTAAGGAACTGGCTCCCGGACTGTGATGGATCCAGACTTCCTCAGAGTGGAATTTTAGGCAAGGACTCAATCGCTCTTTCATGACAAGTGGATCAGTAAAACAATAATAAAACCTCGGTCACCATAACTCAGAGGCTGTAATAGATCAAGTTTTCAAGGGCACTTGAATAAACTAAAAGTAGACTCTCTAGAGTCTTCATTCACACAGGTTTTTAGGAAAAAGAAACGACCCTCCTTCATTACTACTGTGTGTAAATAACCTAATTATTTACTTATTTCATTTGTTACTTTCCTACAGCCCCAAAGAGGGAAACATTAAAAGAAATGCTTAAGGAAGTTGGAAAGTTTGTCAATGTAAAGCTTGTCTTTGTAACTCATACTCTTCATTTCCTGTGCCAATTGCACTTTTATTTCCCGTCTCTCTACACTCAGTAAACAAAACCGTATTATCAAGGGAAAGATGTGAGCCCATTAACATTGTGAGCCCTCAGATTTCACTCACAAGAGACGAAGCAGCACTTATCTGATGGAAAAGAAGCTTTAATTGCTTCGAGGTACAAGCCCGTCCAAGCCTCTGAGATCTGACTTGTCCCTGGGAAGCCTTTGCGCCCTCGAGCCAAGAGCCAAGCGCCTCGTCGAAAACGTGCGCAGCGCGGGTGCATGTGCCAGCCTCCCAAACAGGAGCACAACCAACGTTCCTCCACAAGAGTGGATTCTTTACTCTGACACCCTAGCCAGAGGGGGAAATCTGCTCAACTTCCCCACAAGGCAGAGACTTTAATTTCTGGGCAAATTAAAACACGGCACAAACACTTGCCCTCATCATACCGCAACAAATTGGAAAGGGTAGAAGAAACTAAAGGGAATGCTGCGAAGTAACATGAAAAGAAAACCTAGTGAAAAAGTGAAAATTCGTCCCGTCTTAGGTACACAGGCTTTACAGCGTAAAATGTAGTGCCGTTAAGTGCTAGGGAAGGGGGAAAGAGAGAAAACCAAACGTCTCCGGGTTTAGAAAAGGGATAACACCAGTGTCAAGAAAACCGAAAGCAGGTCTCAGAAAAAGGGAAGAGGAGTTAACTTTGCCTTCCCTGGAAAAGGGCTGGGAACAGTCCCCACAGGTCGAGTTCCGTGCTCCCATTTAACCCCTTCCGCCCTGCGGCGCCTACAATCCGCACCCGAAGGACTAGCCACCCGCGATCCAGAAGACACCCTCACCCGAGCGGCCAGTCCTGCCTTTCTCCCCCACCCACCTTGCCCAGTACCTGCCCGGGGTGCAGGCGTCCTGCGCTCTGGCCGCGCCCCTTCCCAGGCAGCCCCAGGGCCGTGCCGGCTGTTCCCGGGGTCGGGGGAAGCTGGGCGGCGGCCCCTGGCTGGTCTGACTAAGTTGGCGGCGGGGCAGGCGCGAGGAGCCGCGCGCCAGTCGGGACCCGGGCGTGGGGGGAAGGCGCCCATTGGGCGGTCTGCGCCACGTGGCCGCCCCCGCCGGTATATTAGGCCACTATTTACCTCCGTCCGGCTCGCTCGCCATGGCTCGGCGAGGGCAGCTCGGGTAGAGGCAAGGCGAGCGGCGCAGACGGCGGCGGTCCTACCCAGCCCCTGCCTGGTCCCGCACCCCGGCCCCGGCCTGCGCCCTCAGGAGCGTGCTCCGGAACCATGAGCTCCTACCTGGAGTACGTGTCCGGCGGCGGCGGCGGCGGAGGGGCCGGTGGCGACGTGGTCAGCTTCGCATCCAAGTTCTGTCGTGCGGACGCCCGACCTGTGGCCCTGCAGCCCGCCTTCCCTGTGGGTCGTGGCGACGGCGCCTTCCTCAGCTGCTTGCCCCTGGCCGCCGTCCGACCCGCGCCTTCGCCGCCGGCCACCCCCGCGCAGCCGCCGGCCGCGCCCCGGTACGCGCCGTGCACTCTGGAGGGGGCCTGCGAGTCGGGCGCCGCACCTGCGGTAGCGGCGGCGGCGGCGGCGGGGGGCGCGGACTACAGCTTCCTGGGGCCCGGGCCCGCGTACGACTTTCCGGGCGCTCTCGCGCGGCCGGCCGACGACAGTGGGGCGCACGTCCACTATGCCACCTCGGCCGTCTTCTCGGGCGGCGGCTCCTTCCTCCTCAGAGGCCAGGTGGATTACGCGGCCTTCGGCGAGCCCGGCCCCTTCCCGGCGTGTCTCAAAGAGCCAGCCGACAGCCACCCTGGGGCCTTCCAGACCGCGTCGCCGGCCCCGGGCGCCTACCCCGAATCCACGTCTCCCGCCTCCGGCCTCCCTGCCGCCTTCAGCACGTTCGAGTGGATGAAAGTGAAGAGGAACGCCCCTAAGAAAAGTAAGTACTTGGGCCGTGGATGGAGGCACCTGGGGATGGGGACGGGGCCTCCTCCGCGGATTCACGCTGGGAGCGCGTGTAGCTGTCCCTTTAGACAGCGGTTTAGGTTTTACGGAGGAGACGTCTGGTGGCGTTATTACAGCAGGCGAATTCCACTGAGCGTGCTCCGAGTTCAGGCTCTGAAAATGTGCCAGGCACTGAGAAAACTGCAGGGAGGAGCTCTCTGTGGAGCATTTCTCCTGTCCCTACTGTGTTCCTAGAGCAGGGAGGCCTCGCTGTAACTTCGAGTCCAACTCTAGCGCCACGACTCGCCCGCGTCTGCCTCTGCGTCCTCTCGCCCAGCTGATGCTCTCTGTCGTTATGTTGCAGGCAAGCTCGCTGAGTATGGAGCCGCTAGCCCCTCCAATGCCATTCGCACGAATTTCAGCACCAAGCAACTGACAGAACTGGAGAAAGAGTTCCATTTCAATAAGTACTTAACTCGAGCCCGGCGCATCGAGATAGCCAACTGCTTGCAGCTGAATGACACCCAAGTCAAAATCTGGTTCCAGAACCGCAGAATGAAACAGAAGAAAAGGGAACGAGAAGGGCTTCTGGCCACAGCCACCCCTGTGGCCCCCCTCCAACTTCCTCTCTCAGGAACAAGCCCCACCAAATCTGGCAAGAACATGGGATGCCCTTCTCAGGCCCAGGACCCTTCATGAAGTTCAGTCTTGAGGCTGAGGAACCTTGGCCTGCAGAAGACATAGGCCACCCCCACGCCTATCTAGATTTAGGAGCTTAGCCTGGGATGGAGGCCGGCATGGGCAGAAATTAATACGAATTTCACTTGGGAAAGGAAGTATCTTAGTTGGCTTCTGAGTTCCAGGCTGTGTGTGTACAGATTTTTGATTCGATGTCTCACTTGTTTACATATTATCTGTATCTTATCAGGGAAAGGAAAGGTCCCCAGCTGCCAGCCCAGCTCTGCTGCTATGTTGCCTAACAGTCATATGCAATTCTTGGGTGCAGAGTGTAAACCATTAGTTGCTGAGTTCTGCCAACCCTCTGATGTGCTGAGAAGCACACCTGCCCAAAGTTTTTTTATGGTTTTAATTTAAAGAACAAGGCTACAATGTATTCAACTTCTTAAGATGACCAAGGCTAATAAGGGTCTTACTTGATGTGGCTAAACTGCTTCAATGATGATCTTCACATTTGCACTCCAGTTTTGCTTTTGTCTTTTCTTTAAAAAACAGTTTCTACCTCTCCACGTGCCTGAGTGAAGATACAATCACTGTTTAGTTTGTAGCTGAACAAATCCACAGGGTGGGTAAAGTTTAGAACTGCAACTACACCTTGACCTCAGTTATTCAAACTTGAATGTAGATATATACAGTATGTTTATTTTTTAAGAGTTTTGCTTGCAATGAACTTATATATGACATTTAATGTCATAGCATGTAAAGGGTTTGAACTTTTTTGTAATAAAAATTACAGAATCTGCTACTCTCTGCTTTTCCTTACACTCTTTCATCTTGATTCTTTCTTTAAAGTTCATTCAGTTTCCTCTATTTGGAATTTCTTGATTCTGCTACGGGGATTTATGTTGATAACTTTTAAAAAATAACACTTCTTACAGGTTGCGTACCCACACGGCAAGTTAGGGACAATTATCTGAACTTAAGGGAGAAAACTACTCTGCCAAATATCCAAGTTGCTAAGGAAATACTTTTCTTACCTTAAGTGTCCTAGTTTTATCGCCAGTATGTAGACTGCACATTAATTCAGGGGTTAGGTGCTCACTGTGGGAATGTTGTAAAGCCAAGGAGGAAACACTTCAGGGAGATCTCATTCTCCTGTCTCCTATTCTCACAAAAAGAAGAGGAAAGGTGACCTGAAGACTGTTTCTTGCTTAGTGTTCTTTGAGAAGGGCAGTTACACATCAAAAAGTTCTCAGTGCCTGAATTCCCATCTCCAAAGTCAAGAATTACTAAGGAGGCTGGGAGAAAGCCAGTGGGCAGAGCTTTCCAAGGCTCCTAACCCAGGCTGAGCATCTGTCTGACAGAGAACACAGAGGGTGTCTTTCTGTTTTCAAAAATGAAGTATTTTCAAATGAATTCTTTGGAAGAGGTATAAGCACAAAATTTGAAAGTTGGCAAGGGCCAACTGCCACCCGCAGAAACCCTCTATCTTATTTCCACCCAGCCCCCTAATTCTCATCCCTGGAGTCACCCAGAGTTGACCAGGCTTTTGTATTTAAAAAATGCAATATAAGTACACAAAATCAAGTAGATACTTGAGACAATTGTTGAGAAAGGTCATTTTTCTTACTTTATGGCTATATCTTAAAATTCTCTGTATAGTTCCACAGCAAGAAATAATCCAGATAAGAAATCCGGCTTTCCTATTAGTTAGATTCCTAGATTCCAGTGTAATGCTTCAAATCTGATATTTCAGAAGTCTAAACAATTATGGAGGATTACCTTTCCTATAAAACAATGTGATTACTTGTTTTAGAAGATTGAAATTATGCTTAAATTCTTGTCCTATTCACCCCTGGTTTAATGGTGTTGAAGAAATAAAATTATCAGCTCTAACAAACTTAGCTTACTAGAGGGAAAAGATATCACTTAAAAAGCAGGTCTGTCAATATTATTCTTATGTTTCACCATCTGCCCTTCAAGAACTTGATGCTAATTGGATCTGGTTGGAAACAACAGCCCCCCCCCCCCCTTTGAGCTCTGCAGCTATTTGAAAGGACTTGTTAAAGGACCTGTGATCTGCTCCTTTGCAGCCACCTCTGGGCTTCCCCTGCAGTGATCTTTGACATGACAATGTTTCCTTTTTGATAAGCATTCAAATGTACACCTAAACAACAATAACAAAAAAATACCAACACAGTTGGTCATTTCCTTAATCTTCCACCCTTTTCTCTGAGAAAATAAAGCTTTTCCTTTTGAAGCTAGTACTAACACTTAACAGCTCTGATGGATGTCTTCCTTGATGAAGGTAGCTATTTTGACATATGTATAATGCTGTTCTATGAATCAGGCCAATATTAGCTATTTTTTGACCAACCCCAGGGATCCTTAAAAGCTTTCTTAATGCAGATCACTACACAGCTATATTCAATAATATATTCCTAATATCTTCCTAATATATTCCTATATTAGAAAGAGTGCTGGCTGGAAATTGGGGTGAACTAGGTGACCTCTGGAGGTCCCTTCCAGCAATGAAAATGCTACAGAAACAACTCAATGACTTCTGCATATTTTATTTTAGGCCTATCACTAGAAGAGTGTTTGGTTCTAAGACATCAGATGTAGTCTATAGGGTTACAATGATAATTTACAGGAAAAGTGGATTTTTAGCATTATCAAATACATCTTGTCAGTGGAGGTGCCTAGCCCAGGAGGAACAGTAATGGAACATCCCCTTCCCATTATTCAGAGCCTTTTGTAATTTTGAGTCAGATCTCCATGAAGTATGAGGTTACTACACAAATTCTGAAACTGCTAAAACAATCCCATTTCTATTTTACAAGATTTCAAACTAAATATGCTAATTCACTCTCCAGCGATCTGTTACAAGAATGAATACACAATGGACAGTTTTGGCAGTTGTATGTAATTAACTATTCAATGTTCCTTTGTCTTCACATAATGACTATGTGTCTACTTTTCTGGATTCAGGATAATTGGGAGTGAGAAAGAAGAAAGAATTTAGTAACATATAAATTTTCCATAATTCGAGTACTAGCAAATGAAGGCCTTTCTGATACAAAAACCTAAAGTAATGTCACCTAGATTTTTGAGAGATTAATTTCACATAATTTATTCTGCCTCAATCTCAAATATGGTTAGGCCCAACACTGGAAGAGATTATGTCTGATTATCATGTCATCAGAAAAAAGAAGCAGGCTCAGGAGAGTTGCATTCTCTCTGAAGTTTTTAATTGTTTCTTATAGCTAAATAAATGCTCTATATTTACCGAATATTGAATTTGAAAACCTCAGAGTCTAATCAGGTTCAGAGAGATGTTTAGTCTGACCACAGATCTCTCAACAAGAAAAATGCCCATTGTTAAAACTGTATTTGTGGTTTTAAAGTGAAACCATAGTGGACATATCTCACAGATAACGATAAATCTCCACCTAAATAGAAATCAAGATTTTCATGGTTTTTACCTCTATATTATGTTTCTGAGATACAAATATGTAAAATAGTTATATTTCAACATCTCATTTATAATTGTTTCTTAAGTCATACCTGTTATTTGGAAATATAATTTCAATAGAAACTGCTTAACTAGGTTTAATAATGAACCAAGAGGAAAAAAAATCCTAAATATTGAAATAAAAGGAAGTTCTGTACTTAGCTTGAAAGGTTTCAACATTATCTCTGGTACTTGTAATAATCTTATTGATATAATTTGGAAAGGAGGGCCAATGAGTGGTCATTTAGACTACTAACAGCTTATAGGGCAGGTCGCTGACAATTTTGAGGCATTTTTAGAGGGCAGTAGACTATTTCGAATATCCCATTCTTAGGGGTTTTACAAGTCTAAGCTTACACAATTTGGGGACCTCTACAAAATCATTAGCACAAAATTGCTAAGCCATCTCCCAGGACCAGGAGAACCCACATTAATGAGGCTTTAGTTCTGCTGGGTTCATGGTAAATTTATCTCTGCTCCTTCCTTGAAACCATTGCTTTACCCCCATTGCCCAATCACTGCCTATAAGATGATAGTAATGATTACTCTTCTCCAACATCCTGGAGTGTGAGTCACTATTTGCTTCTCTTCAACTGCATCAAATGGCAGATAATGGGGACAAGGGCAGGATGGCACCCTGTTCCACTCACCGAACATCTCATTCCCACTCAGCTCTTCTGAGCTACTGGCTGGCTGACTTCAGCCAGTGGGCTTACTTCGCTGTCTTAGAATGGGAGCTTTATCTCATCCTGGAGTTCCTCTTCTGTTGCGCTTCCTTCTCAAAGATACAGAGAGGAAGATATAGCTGTAGACAATACAGCTACACTGTTAGCTTCTAAGCATTTCCCAGAAGGATGAAATCAGTAAGGCTGAGGTAAAGGATCTTGAAACAATATCATACTTAATGGAAGAGACTTGGATTGGAAGAGAGCTGGATTTTAGCACAGTTGTGTTTTCTGATTAAAAGGAAAAATAATTGCCCTGGTCTCAGTTTCTCCTGTGAAATAAAGGATGATCTGGATGATCATTAGTGTCCTTATTATCTTAGTATCCTTCCATAATCCTTTACTCTGTTGGTTCTTACTGAAAAGATTATTTAACAAAACCATAGCCCTGTAAGATTAGTGTCAACAAGAGGCTGTTATTTGAGTAATATCTGAGTTCTTAAACATTAATCTACCTGGCTTTAGAACCTGTGTGTGCATGTGGGTATGTGAACTAGGTAATGTTTCTTGTTGGTCTTGACTTGATAAACAAAAAGCTAACAATGGTGATAGCCTCCCCACATTTACCACTTTGAACAGATAAACTAGGGTCTGATAGGAGACTTTTCAAATGGGTGTCAGCATTTCACATTCAGATTCTTAGTCTTCTTTTCCTTAATTCCATACTTTAATTTGACATCTTTCGGAATAGAGAAATAATTTTGAATCCTTTCTCTTCTTTTAAGACATATGAGATTCCAAAATGAATACTCTGTTCTGTTGAAGAAAAGAAATATGAATAGTCAAATTTCTACTTTTATCCATTAGTCACCACATCCTATTTTCCCTTCAAAATATCTGGCGCCATTTTTCCTCCTCCATTGGCTCAGACTTTATGATCTCTCACTCAGCAATGCAATTGATGCCTCACTGTTCCCCGTGCCTCTAGTCTTCTTTCCAGTCAACCCATTTGAAAGCCCTGCCATCGTCATGTTGTGCTACTTTAAATGCTCTAGCTCCTTATTGCCAGTGGGAGAAACTCAAATTTCTTCAGCTTGGGACTTAAGGTCATCAGCATCTGTGTCCAACCATCCTTTGACTGTTAATCTTACGCCACTGCCTGACCCAAAAACTTCACCCCAGTCAGTGTGGTCTGTTTATTCTCTCCCAAAGGAAACGTGTGTTTTTCTGCCTCTGAAACTTTTCTCATGCCATTCCTCTCTCTCATAATTACTCCCACCTTTTCTCTGCCTATCTAAAGTCATCCTTTTTGGCACAGCTCAAGTCACACCACCTCTGTGAAATCTTTTTGCACCATTTAAAGTTAAAGTGAACTCCTCTGAGCTTCTATAGGCAGCATTTGTTGTTTGTATTACTTGCTCAGCCCTAACAATCTCCTACCATATTATGAGATCTCTCTCCTTCTTCCTTCCCTTCTCATTAGTTCTCTCTCCATGGGTATACATTTTATCCCTCATAATATAACTATTCTGTATAGGCTATTCTTGAAACCTATACACAATAATGGCCCATACTATTTGACAAATGTTGGATGTGGTTTTATTAAATCAAAGACAGTGCTATTCATCAAGTGCCTCTTCTACCGGGTAAAGAAAACTATAACAACCTATTTGCGAAGTATTCTTGATATTTTATTATTTACCACAGAATATAAGTGATTCTTGACCACACAATAAAATACAAATAGGAGGCTAGGAGGTTGAAGGAGAGAACTATAAACTTCCCTCTTTACGTTTAAGGCACATACTTTTGACTGAATATCTTGTAAACCACAAAGAGTGTGAATGTTATCTAAAACAATCCCTTTTATCCTTTTAGAATATAATTTATAGTGCACTTTGGCTGTTGTTTGAGACTTTTTAATACATTACATTTGTTACTTGCTACAGTCACTACAGTACCTAATGAGAACAGAACTGCTGGAGCAGGACTGTTGAGACCAAATGAGGTCTAGTATAGGATTTCTCAAGAGAGGTCTGGAGACAATTAAATGTAGTGGTTACAAGAGTAAACCTTGGAAGCAGACAGGGTTGGGCTCAAGTCCTGGGACAGATGACTCAATGTCATTCAGCTCTACATTTCTCCCTTAAAAATGGAAATAGTGACATCCCTACTTCATTGATTTGTGAAGATGAACAGAGATAATGCATACAAATTGCTTAGCACAATGTTTGATGCTTAATAAACATTTGCTAATTATTAAGACAGGATGGCTTATGAGCATTGTAACAGGCGGCTAGGATGAAAAGACAGGAGCTGAGGGAAAGAAATATTTATACGTGAGACAAAGTTCCCAGGTGCCATGCACAGACTATTAACAATTAGGATTGAAGAGATATTAAGAAGGATACAAGAACTGCAGGGAATGAGGCTGGAGAGAATAAGTAGAGGTCTAAGGTTATTGATAAATTTAGGAAAATATTGGTGGTACATGATAACGGAGAAAAGTCAAATGGAAATTAATGTATATTTGATGAGTGCAATGGCTGAGCACTCACTAAGCTAAGTCAGAGTCCAAGACCTTGGAAGATGCCTGGGGAAACAAAGGACAAAAGGAACATCAGATCATTAAATGTTGCTTCTAGCTTACTTGGATCATTCCGGGCAACACAGAAAACTTAAATCTATCACACTCTCTTCAATTTTTTTCTATCCAAAAGGACATGTGAATTCACATACATGGTATTTTGGGGGTCAGGTGTCACAAATTATAATGCAGTGATGATTTACATGAGTTTCCTACTTCGTGACAATTCCCCAGAGTTGAATTGATCATCTTTAAAAATAGAGAGACTCGGGTTGCTCTGTTCTGTGAACATCAAAGTTAAAACAGGAACAATCAACGACATTCTTGACTCTGTTTCTGTAGAAGGAAGAAATTCCTCCCTCTACCCTACTCTGGCAGTGGAGAATGATGAATTTCCTCAACTGTGCATAAAACTGTAACTATTTCCATTGCTGGTTTATAAAAGCCTGCCCTTAAACTGAAATAAATAAATGAATAAAAGCTTGCTGCAAAAAGAACACATCGAGGTCTACTTAATGGGTAATGGACAGTTTTATGTAAATAGCAAGTATTTTACCTTTCCTAATTGCCTATGACTTAATTGTCAAAATACTGTTAGTATTCAATTGCTTTTATGAGTGATTATTCTATCATATGTAAATGTTTACATCTCCTCTTACATTTGAAACCTAAGACACATTTCAAATATATAAAGTATGTTGGCTTTATATAGGAGTCAAGAAATGAAACTACTAGCTTATGGAAGACTTGTAGAAAAGATAGACTTAATGTAAATAAATAAAATTAGCTCCAAAGGATAAATTAAAACTATAATATTTGTCATCCAGACAAGGATAGTGTACTATTTGTCCCTATACATCTTAAATTGACTTTAAAAGCAATTTAAACTTCCTTGGGTTAACCTGCCAGAAAGCCCAATTTATCCTTCTGTTTTGACTGCAGATAAAAGCACACATGCAACCAGAGTAATCTATTTTTCTAGCAGCAGATGGTTCCTTAGCAAACTTTAAAAACAGCTGTGTTTGTATCTCTGAAGATGTTTCGGAATTTGTCACATGGAGAAGCTATCTGAGAATTGTCAAAGTCTGCTTTTATTGAAGATTTGTAAATTTTGGCTTGGCCCTTGATTTTGAAACATTTATAGTTTTATAAGAAAATGTTATAGGTTTCTTAATTTGTCCCATATAAACACAAACAATTGCAACTTACATATTTTATCACACCATTAAACTGAATAAACTTTGTTCTGAATGAATAAAATTAAAAAAGGTATTGCTTTATACCTGTCCCTAACTCAATAAGCATCACAATGACACAGGTAGATTAGCTCCAGGTCATATGTAAATAAAGATTAAAGGTTTCAGATTTTCCAGTTCTGCCCCCTTCCAATTTTAGTTATAAGACACAATTATCATTTGGAACTCAAGACAATTAGAGATATTTAGCTTAAAGCTTTCTTGATTAAGATTATGTAGAATTAGGGACAGTTTAACAAAATTCAAAACTACATTTGGGTTCCTAAAAAATTCAAACTTTTAAATATTTTCCGCCTTAATCTTAGAAAGCTCTTTTAGAGGCCGTTCTCTTAGTGAAGAAGTAACGGTTATCTGTTAGTTTCACCTGTTTTCTCTCCCTCTTGTTAAATTTATGTAAGTGTAAAGTTAACATTTTTATTTTTCAAAAAGCATGCATGGTATATACCCAGTTTTATAAAATTACTTCTGTGTACTAGCCTTTCTCTCTATGTGTTCATCTATCACTCCTCATATCTGAGTGTCTACATAGAGAGAGATGTCAAGAAAGATGTTAACCTAATGTTAATGATGGTTACTTTTATATAGTAGAGTTTTGATGATATTTTTTCTTTGTCCTGCTCTTTGGTATCGCTTAAAATTTTAAAATAATGAATCATTAAATGTAGAGATAGTAAAGTCATTACTTTTGAATATAAGAAAAAAGAGAAAAAGGCATTTGCTAGCCACAGTCTTTGCATTTATTTTTGCCTGTGGAAGGCCCCAGAGGAATTAGATAATGCATCTCATGTGCCAATTCTTGAATAATTAAATAAAAATGTCTGTAATATACATGGGTTTACACATGAGTCAAACAAATGATAGATAAGGTCTATCATTTATTTCTTCAACAGGGGATTCAGCATTTGGGTGTCACATATGTTCTCTTTTCATCCTACTGGTTGGAAACAAGTTCTGAATTGTGCTGATAAAAGCAGAATTTATGATTAGTAAAGGAATAAGAAAAGAATACCTTTAGCTTAAGTAAAATGGAGAAATCAAGAAACATAGAAAACTATATTTCTAATTATCATTTTTCCATACCTATAAAACAAAACTAAAGAAATGTTACTTTAAATGTTAAAAGCAAGTTTATAAAAACATAGGCCAATTTTTTATAAGAGTGCATATTCTTAAAAAGCTTCACACTTTTCTAGAGAGCAACATTAAAATATTCTTTAATTTCTGTTGTAGGAAAACTTAGAAAATCTGATAGTGGTGCGTAAAATAAACACACACACAAAAACAGGTGTAGTTAAACCTCAAGGAGGCTAGCAAGGGCTAGCTAACTATGATGAGAAAATTTCACTAGCAACTCGATACCTCTAGGTATGTGTGGGAAGACTTAAAGTAGATATATAGTTTTTCTAACTGTATGAGGTGTCTTCGCTTGGTTGAAATTACTTAAATTCTGTGGAGCATCTACTCCATGGCTGCCATTGTTTGGCTTGTTCAGCATCCATTACCTATTCCTCTAACAGCCCCTCACTTTTTCTCTGGGAAAAGGAACAACTGATTCACATGCCCGTAGTGGTGATACCACTGGGGTCTGCGCCAGGGTTACATTCAGGGTGTTGTTGCTTGCTGCCTGTGGGTCTCCTCCAAGCCTAGTTCGCTGGTCCTCCTGGAGATAACCAAAGTTTGTAATTTTCCCCTCTGTTTAAACTAGCTTTAGTGGGTCCATTGTTTGCCACTGAGAACCCGGTATGATGCACTGCCCTCAAGGAACTTAGAAACTCAGGAGTAAGGGAGACCGCACAAGTCCAAAAATAACATTAAGTGTTTAACGGGAGCTTCACGTGCTTGGGACTGTGTCTGCATAGCACAAAATGAATTGGCAGTCTGGCAAGCAACCAGTCGCTTTAACAAATTTGGCAGCCCATTGAATACATAAGGCTTTAAATCTGATCACAGGATCTCTGGAGAAGGGAATTCTATAACTTCCACGGGTAACCCACTGTTAGTTGCTTCATCAAGTGGCAATGGAGAAGGAGAGTGGGTTTTTCCCTCTATCTCTTTTGATTCCCAGAACTTCCTCTCTCAGCTCAGAGTGGGAATTTTGGTCTAAATGATAACAAAGATTCCAATACCAATTGCTTCATTGTTTGGTTAATTTTAATTCTTTCTGTTTCTAAACCCGTCTGTGCTCCATGCTGGACTTTGTACACATCTTTATTATAGAACGATTGCTGTTTATTGCAATTATCTGCATCCATGTTTATCTCCTCCAGGGCATGAGCTGTAATATATTCATCTTCCTAACTCCGGATTCTCTGCCATATTCATTTTTGCTATGTTAGTATTATGCTGGTTTTATATATCACAATTACTGAAGAATTTTTTTTTTAAAAAAAGAATTGTCAATGTGCCCCACTCTCGTCCTGCTAGAAGGTCTGCATCCCATGCTTGGGTTAAAATGATAAAATAAGAAAGTCTGCCTCTATCTCTTCTTTTTCTGAAGCTCTTTTTTTTTTTTTTAAACTGCTCCCACGTGGACTTACCCATACCTTCCAATCAGTAGTGGATTAAGTCAGCTCTAAGCACTAACTAGCAATGTTCTATCTTAACCTGGTTACACAAGTGGTAGCTTATGGTTATTTTTTCAACTATACATAAACATTCAGTGTATTATTCTGCATGTATGCTATATTTCACAACAAGAGAAGTGAAATAACACACATTTTAAAAATATGTCCACCTCTAAATATATTGGGTTTCGCTGTGAATGAGAATATGACTGTTTTAACATGTTTTAAGCTTCTTCTGGAGAGATGCAAGAGCAAGACATTGAGAGTGTTAAACCAGGATGACATAGAAAGCAGTGTTGTAAGATGGATTAGAGGGGAAGAGGCAGAAGTCAGCGAGGCCATTGAGGGATTCATTTCAATAGCCTTAATGAGAGATGATGAAGGCTTGAGGTGATGAAGACAGAAAAACAAAACAGGCACTTTAGAGGAAAAATGAGAAGGAGTGAGTGACTGATGTAAGAGGAGGGGATAAGACCAGATACAGACTTTGGGCCCTAAGAACGGAAAAGATTTAAATTTTTTTTTTTATCCTGGGACCACATAAAATAAAACTTACCACTTAAAATGTACAATTTAGTGGCATTAAGTACATTCTCATTGTTGTGCAATGATAATCACGACCCAACACCAAAACTTTTTCATCATCCCAAACTGAAACTCTGTACCGACTAGGCAATAACCCCACTACCTCCTCCCCCAGGCCCTGGTAACCACTGCACTACTTTTGGCCTCTGAATTTTACTTCTCTAGGTGCCTCACATAAGTGGAATCATACAATATTTGTCCCTTTCTGTCTGGCTTTTTTCACTTAATAAAACGTTTTAAAACAGAAATGATTTTGCTGTGCCACAGCTCCATCACAAGTCATTTAAAATAAAATTGTATTTTTCAAAATGACATGAAATCACATGCTTAAATTAAAATAGCATATTTCTGGGTTTCTGGGTTTTCTGGTTGCAGACTTCTGGATTGTTGAAGTCAAACTTTTCTCTTTTCCTGCATCTAGGGTGTGCATGTGCGTGTGCGTGTGTGTGTGTGTAGGAGGGACCCCTCCACTCACCTATCGGGTACTCCTCCACTGCTCAAGTGGCCTTTCCACACACAGAAGTGCTGTATTTTCAGATCTTTTTCAAATTCCCCCCAGATTCAAATGTATCTGCCCAGTCTCCTATTCTTTTGGGGCTCTTTTCTCTGCTGATGGTGACAAGGAGTTGATGTGCGTTTCCCAGATTTATATTTTAAGCAGAGATTGAAAAAACAAAACAAAACAGACCCTAGTGAGTCCTAGAGACAATGTGGAAATGGAAACTTCAGGAGATCTGCAGGCTGATGGAGGAAGGGGTAAGACACTTATGGCTGGGGCTGGCTTGGGGTTCCCCCAGACCTGTGCAGATGAGCACCCAGTGTGACTGTCTGGCCCCAGCATACCCTGCTAAAGATGGCTTGAGTGTGGCAGGAGGCAAGGAATAGAAGAGGAACTTGTCTTAGCCCAGAATCCTGTTTGGGCTGGAAAGAGTGTTAGTGATTTTCTAGTCCAGCCATGGAACGTGGGCTTGGAAGTCAGGGGGCCTGGGTTCGAATTACTGTTTGACCTTGGCCAAGCCATTTGACTTCTTCTGTGTTTCAGTTTCCTTATGGGGAAATGGACAAAATGCTATCCACCTCGTAGAGTTGTTATGAAGATTAAATAAAACAATATGTAAAAAGTATTTAAGAATAGTTTTTGGCATATATTAAGCATTAAATCTATGTAAGTCATCCTTCATTTTAGTCTTGGAAAAAATGAGGTCCAGGGATGTTGCACTCACTGATGGATCAAAGTAGAGCTGGGATTGCAGTTACAATAACCAGAACTTTTACATGCCCGTTAGCATTCTGGGTTTCTTGAAGCCAGGAGGAGGGGAGGACAGCAGGTTATAATCAAGGATCTCTCAGTCCAGGTCTGTAGTGGATTGAATTATGTCCTCCTATAACTCACTGAAGCTTGAATTGTGTCCTCCAAGTTTTATGTGTTAGAAACTGGCTCCCACCGTGACTGTTAAGAGGGTGGGAAATCCTCTTATGGTAATTGAAAGGTGGAGCCTTGAAGAGATGATTAGATTGTAGGACCATGCCATAGTGAATGGATTAAAAATGGTGGTCGTGGTTCTGAGGGCTTTAAAGAAGAGAGAGTCTGTCTTTTTCTCTCTCTCTCTGCTCTCACTGCTCTGCCATTTTCACAGTGTGATATCCTGCCATCACTGAAGTCAACACCAAAGAAAGCCTTCGCCTGATGTGTTCCCTGGGCTTTGGACTTCCTAGCCTCTGAAACTATAAGCAATATATTTCATTTTCTTAGAAATCACCCAACTTCAGGTATTTTGTTATAAGGGACAGAAATAGACCATACAAGGTCTGATGTAGAAAATGTCACCTGTTGCCAAAAGCACTGGGTTTAATTTCTCCACAATAGAAAAAGGCTGGACTTAATGAGAAAGCGGAGCAGGGAAGGGCTGTCTGGTGGTGAAGGGCAGACTGCCAGTGGGGCCCCTTCCCTACACCCACACTCTACCATCATTTTACCATTTTTTTGTTTTGGTTTAGTAAAAGGCTCTGGTTAAAGTAGAAATGTCCTCAAGAGGGGTTATATATAACCTCCCTTATTAGTTATCCATTGCCTTGTAACAAATCACCTCCCAATTTTAAACTTATTGGCTTAAAACAATAATAACCATTTGTTAAGCCTCACAGTTTCTATGGGTCAGGAATTCTGGGGTGGCTTGGCCGGGGGGTTTTGGCTCAGAAGCTCTCACAAGGTTAGTCAGATGTCAGCTGCACTGCAGTAATCTGACAGCTTGACGGGGCCTGGAGGATTCACTCTCAAGGTGATTTACTCACATGGCCGGCAGGTCAGTTCTCTTCATGTGGGCCTCTCCAAGGGACTACATGAGTGTCCTCACAACATGGCTATTGGCTTCGTCCAAAATGAGCAATCTAAGATACCAAGGTGGACACTGTAATGCCTTTATAACCAAGTCTTTGAACTCACATGCAATGGCTTTGGAATGTTCTATCAGTTACACAAGTCAGCTCTGACTCAGTGTGGGAAGGATCTAAACAGGGGGGTGAAGACCAGGAATTGAGGATCACTAGGAGCCATCCTGGAGGCTGGCTACTACATCCACCTTCACTTCCACTCTTGCACTCTTATTCTTCCCCAGGAATAAGAGAAACATGGGGTGGGTGGGGTCTGGAGGCAGACTTCATAGTAGCTTTGATGGAGAAGGCAGGAAGACCAGAAAGTGAGCTTCATCAACCCCACCCTGCCCTAAGAGAGGGTCTGAAAGGCAGCTTGAATCAGGAAAAAGCAGCCCCTGAAGGAAGGAAGCTACGAACATCACAGACACAACATTGCCTAAAATATATAGATAACATGATTCCTCTATTAAGCAAATTGTGTCCAACTTTTAAACTCTTGACAAATTTCCTGATAATCACTGTCACCTGGCTAGGCCAGCACTTTTAGATAGTGGCTGCTGCTGTTCCTACCAATTTACTGTGTACAATAGTAAGTTAGTCTCTTCGTGCCTTACTATTTCTGTCTTCAAAATGGGTTGAACCATATTAGTTCATTGGTGGTTGTTTTGAAAAACAAGTTTATCACATATACAGCATATTTATTTTCATGTTATTATTTTACCTTAAAATGTTCATTAGTCTGTTTAAAGGATAGTGTAAGATCCTGATAGATGCATTAATCAACACATTTGCTCATTTTTCCTTTTAATTTTAGTTTTCAAAAATACCTAAAGTCTACATCTATTACAGGATAATGGACTGAAAAAATCTTCTTTAATTGCAATGAACATATTTACTGGAGTTACAGAAAAGAAAAAATATAAAATTCTATGAACTTCTACCAATTTAGAAAATCAACATGGGGCTGGCCCCGTGGCGCACTCGGGAGAGTGTGGCGCTGGGAGCGCAGCAACGCTCCCGCCGCAGGTTCGGATCCTATATAGGACTGGCCGGTGCGCTCACTGGCTGAGCGCGGTGCGGGCGACATCACACCAAGGGTTGCGATCCCCTTACCGGTCACGAAAAAAGACAAAAAAAAAAAAAAAAAAAATCAACATGACCTCTAGTAATGGGCAAGAGGGCGCTTCCTTCCCTTCTCTCCTCATTCTAGGTCTGCAAATCTTGAGAAAGCAGGAGACCCCGGGCCAAAGCATGTACTGTACCAGCAGGCCTTGGAGAGCTGTGTTCAGAACTTGTGTCTCGGAACTCTTGGGAGATAGATGTATCTAACATGATCCTAGTTTGATTCTGATACAGGGCTTTAGGGTGGCTCACCAACGGCAATTTCCAGAGCCTCCTCTGCAGACTGAGAATGCTTAGCAGCTAGATTGCTCAAGCTATGAGCAATCCCACTGGCTATGAGTTATTCTTTTTTTTTTCTTTTTCCACAAACATTAATTTTATTAGTTATATTATCATCTATTTTCTCACAATTATTAAATGTATGATAATAACGATCTATTTTAACTTCAAAAATATATGTTTGTTTTTTTAAAATATTTTATTTTATTTTATTTTGTCAATATACAATGTGGTTGATTATTGTGACCAATAACTGAAACCTCCCTCCCCCCTCCCTCTCCCCTGGCTATGAGTTATTCTGGTGAATTCTCTACTCATCTCTAAGGTGGTGTGAGCTTTTTTTGAGGTGACTAACTATGGCCTTGCTCAAACCAATGGTCTTAATTGTGATTCTTGAATTATAAAATAGTTGAATGCATTATTTTCCCCTTAAATTGAAAAATAATTATAAATAAATAAAACACACAAATTCGGGAATACTTAATACATCCAAATTTTCCTAGCAAATCCTGATACCATTAAAGATATAACTATATTTAACTCAATTTAAGAGAGTTGCTTCAAACTGAATTCTCCTGCTGTCTATTTCTGGTTCTTGAGGGATCCCATGAAAAATCCAAGGAAATTCCTTGCTGATTGGGAAGATATTAGACTGCAACATATGGCCCACACATGTCATTAGTATTCCTCTAAGGAAAAATGCAAAGGATTATATTTAGAATAAAGCGTATGTGCTCAGTGGTTTGAGATGACCCAGGGGATTATTAGATTCTTCTTGTGGAATTTTCTATAGTTAAAAGATGAATCTAGAATTCTGTCTGGTGTGGACGTTGGGGCCCATCTATAAGTTTTTGCAGGTGTGAGGCCTGTCAAATTTTCACTATTGCATAGTATCTTGAAAATTATTCCTACTGCTCTTCAGAGAAGATTTTCTGAGTTTCAGGGTCTCTCAGATATATTTTTGAGAAATCTTTTGACACAGGTACCTTCTGAAATAAAAAATTAATTATTCATGTATAATATGTCATTGCCCCTGTATTAGTCCTTTTTTGTGTCGCTATAGAAGAATAGCCGAAACTGGGTAATTTATAAAGAAAAGAAGTTTATTTCGCTCATGATTCTGGGACAGCTTCATCTGGCGTGGGCCTCAGGCTGCTTCTGCTCAAGGCAGAAAAGAGCAGGGCAGCGAGGGGGTGCAAGCAGATCACATGGTGAGAGGAAGCAAGGGGACGAGGAGGTGCCAAGTTCATTTTAACAACCAGCTCTTGTGGGAACTAACAGAGTGAGAATTCACTCACATACATCTTCCCCCTCCCCCCCCAGGGATAACATTAATCTATTCATGAGGGATCTGCCCCCATGACTCAAACACCTCCCAGCATTACCACATTAGGGATCAGATTTCAGCATGAGCTTTGGGTGGAAAAACATATCCAAATTATATTGTTCCACCTCTGGTCCCCCAAAACTCATGTCCATTTCACATACAAAATACAATTATCCCATCCCAATAGTCCCAAAAGTCTTAGCTTGTTCCCGCATCAACTTAAAAGTTCTAAGACCAAAGTCTCCTCTGAGAGCAAAGGCAAAATTCCTTACAGCTGTGAACCTGTAAAAATCAAACACAAATTGTCTATTTCCAAAATACAATGATGGAATTGACATTGGGTACACATTCCCATTCCAAAAGGGAGGAATAGGCCAGAAGAAAGGAGAAAGAGGCCCCAAAGAGGTCCAAAACCCAGCAGGGCAAACATTAAATCTCAAAGCTCCAAAATAATCTCCTTTGACTCCAAGATCTGCATCCTGGACACAGTGGGGGATTTGAGCCCCCAGAACCTAGAGCAGCTTCACCCCCATGGCTCTGCTGGGAACAGCTCACTGGGCTGCACTGGTGCCTGCAGCTTTTGCAGGTGGGCATTGCATGTTGCCAGTGGCCCTACAGTTCTAGGGTTCTGGCACTGGTCCCTTTCCCATGGCTATACTAGACATTGTCCTGGTGGGGCCTCTCTGTGAGGGATCCAGCCCCACATTTCTGCTTGGCATTGCTCTAGTAGATGCCCTTTATGGTGGCTTCACCCCTGCAGCATGTCTCTGCCTGGGCCTTCAGGCTTTACCATATGTCCTCTGAAATCTGAGTGGAAGCTGCTACACCTCCAATGCTTTGTGTTCTGCAGACTTAATACCAAGTGGATGCCACCAAGTTTTCTGGCTTGTGCTCTCCAGAGCTGTGGCAGGAACCACACATGGGGCACTTGAGGCAAGGCTGTTTCAGCCAAAGTGGCTGGGATGCAGGGAACAGCTTCCTGAATCGGAGCAGGGCAGTCTGTCCCCTGGAACAATTTGGAACAATTTGGTCCTCCTAGGCGTCAGAGCCTGTAATGGGAGGAATGCTCCCCACCCCTTAGACTTCTGAAATGCATTCAGGGTCTTTCTTTCATTGTCTTGGCTATTGGCACCTGGCTGCCTTATAGCCATGCTAATTAATGTCTTTAGCAATGAGTATATCTGCTGCACCCTTGAATTTTTCTACTGAAAATGCTATCATTCTCTACATGTTCAGGCTGCAAACTTTCCAAATCTTTACACTCTGTTTCCTTTTTAATTATAAATTCTGGCTTTATGTCATGCCTTTGCTGCCATAACTGAGCGTCGGCTGTTACAAGTGGCCAAGCAGCTGTCTGAATGCTTTGCTGCTTAGAAATTTCTTCTGCCAAATATCCTGGTTCATAACTCTCAAGTCCCACCTTCCACAAAGCCCTAGGGCATGGACACAATGCAGCCAAGTTACTTGCTGTGGTGTGGTAGGGATGACCTTTTGTCCAATTCCCAATTAGTTCCTCATTTCTATCTGAGATCTTATCAACAAGACATTTACTGTCCACATTTCTGTCAGCATTCTGGTCACAACCATTTAACCAATCTCTAAGAAGTTCCAAACTTTCCCTCTATGTTTTATCTTGCGTCCAGCAATCTCTTCCAGCTTTTGTTCGTTACCCTGTTCCAAAGCTGCTTCCACATTTTCAGGTAACAGTATAGCAACACCCCACTCCTCGGTAACAATTTTCTGTATTAGTCCATTTTTGTATTGCTATAACAGAATAGCTGAAACTGGGTAATTTACAAATAAAATAGGTTTATTTGGCTTATAATTCTGGGACATCTGCATCTGGCACAGGCCTCAGGCTGCTTCAACTCATGGCAGAAAAGGGCAAGGCAGCCAGCGAGTGCAAGGAGATCTCACGGCAAGAGGAAGCAAGACAGAGAAGGGAGGTGCCAGGCTCCTTTTAATAACCAGCTCATATAGGAACTAATAGAGTGAAAATTCACTCACATACACACACATCCTCAGGGATAACATTAATTTATTCATGAGGTATCCACCCCCATGACCCACAAATATACCTCCCAACACTGCCACATTAGGGATCAGACTTCAACATGAGCGTTGGGGTCACAAACATATCCAAACTATATCAGCTCCTGAATAAAATGAGTTGAACCTGTAATAGCATTGCCAGTTTTGCACCTACCTTAAATAATTCTAAGTTTCATGCCTTCTTGTTTTGATGTTTCACTGCAACTGTGTTTTACCACATATTTGATGGTAGAACTGGAAAATTGGTGTTTTAGTCCATTTAGGCTGCTATAACAAACATACCATAAACTGGATAGCTTACAGAAGCTTTTTGCTCACAGTTCTGGAGGCTGGGGAGTCTGAGATTAAGATGCTGGCAGATTCGGTGTCTGGTGAGGGTCTGTTCCTCATAGATGGTGGCTTCTGCTGTGTCCTTAACAGTGAAAAGAGAAAACAAGTTGCCTTTGGCCTCTTCTATAAGAGCACTAATCCCATACACAAGGGCTTCTGCCCTCGTGACTTAATTATCTCCCAAAGGCTCTACCTCTTACTACTATTACACTGGGGATTAGGTTTCAACATATGAATTTGGGGGGGACACAAACATTCAGACCACAGCAATATGACATGATTTCTGATGAAATTCTGATACTCATGTATTGGTCTTGGGAGGCCATAGGCTGATAAGACAGGATCACTTGCTGCCTTGGTCCAAGGCCTTAGCTAACTTATCTCAGAAGCTCCACAGTCCCTTCCCTATCTTCTGATAAAATGTCCTGTGCTGCAATATGACCCCCTTGTTTTGTATGTATCTGACTTAAGCCATTAAAGTCCTGAGTAATATATGGGTATTACAACAACATATACTTGGTCTTTCGTCCTGAATATCCTACTTTCACCTCAAAATCAATATCCCCTGCCCATCTCACCCCTCCAGTAAACTAGCTGTCCTCCCCAGTTACCTGACTGCTGTCACCTGAGTGACTCCTGCTTCTCTTCACTTCTAGTCACTCAGGTGAGAAATGTTGGGAATTAACCTTTCTCTTCATTCTCTTACACTAACTTCATTTTAAGTCCCTTTATTTTTCTCTCAAGTGTCTGGCTTTGCTTTCCATTTTCTTCTTCTTTGACATCACATGTGAAGCTTTGATTATAGCTATTTTCCATGACAATGTCCTCTCATGCAATTCAGCTTCAATCCTGCTACCTCTGGTTTTTCATGAACCATCTCCTTCCCTCCATTGCGCTACTGCCCTGGGCTCCTGACATACCACAGCAACCTTTAATTCTTTTATTTCACACTCAATTTTCCCCTCTAATAAGAATCAACTCAACCCATTGAGCCTGATTTCCTACTATTGCCAAAATAAAACTACTTCAGTCAGGTTAATTTCCTATTGCCTTTTATTCATAGTAAGATATTACTTGGTTCTGTTTCTTTCATCAGGCATTATTTTCTTCGTGAAATATTCCTTTCTCTACCTTCCAATTCCCCAAATTCAGACCTCTGATTATCCTACCTCACAGTAGCTTCTTCTTTCCTTGCACTTAAAATCAACAAAACAGATAAAAACCTTAAAAATGTGTTCATATCCTTTGATCTAGTAATTCCATTTCTGAAACTGTATCCTAAGAAATTAACAAATTAGAAAAAGCTTTTGTACACAAAGTTTCTCCTTCCATTAAATATTAATGATGATAATATTGAAGAATTGAAAACAAATTACATGTCCAACAATGAAAGAAATAGTTACCATACATCTCTCTATAAAAATTTTGAATGCACAAAATAAATATGATAAAGACTATGTAGCTATACAAATATTCATGTTTATTTTCTTTTTTTGAAAATTAAAAAAAAGGTAACTCAAAAGTAGAAACAGAATGTGATATGGTATTTATATAAACATTCTAAATCAATCCTTAATATGCAAGTTTTACACAAGCTTGATTACTCTCCTTTTTAAAATGGTGAATAAAGATAATTTAACACTGAAGACATTCCTGACAAAAGAAAAACATCTATTCACAAGTTTTTATGTAAGTAAATTTGAATTTTTGTTTAAAAAAATCTAACATTTCTTGTGTGTCTATGACATTCTAGTTACTTTATATGTGATTTAACCCTCATAATATACCCAGTGAGGCAAGTATTTATTAGGTACATTTTACTGGTGAAAATACAGGCCCAGAGAAGTTAAATAATTTCCCCAGTATCCCAAAGCTAGGACATGATAGGTTCTGAATGTTCACCTGATTCTGTTACATGATAATCTGAATCTGAAACCAATTTAAATATGTCTTTATTCCTAATAAAATGTTCATTGTTGAAAACTTGACTAAATAGTGTGACTATTAAACCTTAAAAAGTAGGGGACAAGAGAAAGAGAGAAAGAGTTTTGGAATTATTTACCTGGACTTCTTCCTAAGGATTATCCAGAAACATCTGAGAAGTTAATGACAAAGACCACATTGGTAGACAGGGTGTCTTCTGAGAGTTCTGGTTCACCATTTTTAGCTGACAGTTTATGATTCAGAGATGATAATGAAAAAACTGTTCAAACACTTGAATGATTCAATTAGGAGGCCACATATCCTCAGTATCAGACAGAAGATTTGATGCCACCATCTTTCTGTACACCGGCAACACGGATTGGTGCTTCATGACACTTTGGTTTCAGCTCCAAAGGTAGTTGGCTCTCCAGACTCAGGTCTATTTCTGGAATGGCAGAGAATCTTACACTTATCTCTCACATATGGATCATAAGAAGCTATGAAATTTTGGCAATCTTGGGCTGCAAGTAACACTTTGATCTGCAGAGAATCTTGTAAAAATAGTGTTGGCAATAAGCTAATTTTACTGAATTCATAGAATTAGTACCCACTCGGGGAAAGAGTACTACAGAGAGCCATGTGTTTTCCTCTGGGATTTAAAAGCATGAATTCTTGATTGAAGAGAACAGGTGAGATGTCATTAAACTTCTTCCATGCATTTCAAGCAGTAAGGGATTGCCTAGGCACCATGACTGAAGTGCTAATGAGAATTTGAATCTCATAGGAATTCAGTTATTAGGTTAGCCTTTCTCTCCACCCAAACTGTCCTGTATTTCTCAGAGCCTACTAATAAATAATGCTATTAATCAAAAAGATAAGTTCGTTCATGCCTAAGAGAACTCAAAATTTATTTCACATTTCTGAGGGCAGAAAAAAGTTTGGTGGTCAATTTGCTTAACCATTAAGCACCAGCACATACTTCTCCGAATGGTCCGTGGGGATAGAACTAATTGGGGCAACAGTTCTTGAAGAGCCCTTTGTTGCCGGATTAACCAAGACGAGCAAGGAAAGAGGGGGGATCTGTTGTGTGGGAGAAAGGTCGAGGTAAGAAGATAGCACTGAAGCTTACCTATGGCAACTCTTATCAATGTAAAGGGGAAGGGAACTGCCTCTCCCTGCTCCCATGCACACAATTCAGGTATTATGTAGCATTGTTTTGACTTGTTTTTGCTCTCAAGTCTGCCTGTACTGTGCATTTTTACTTGAAATTCACTGTGGAAAAAGTCTGGGGTGGGGAGGTAGTGGGAAAACTTTAACTTCCCCAGACATGGTCCTAGATTTTGTATCACCCTTCGCGGGACAATACACCCTTTAAAATCGCTAGTTTTGTGAAATCTTTTCCTTGGTACAGCGTGAGAAGTTCAAGGTTTGAGAGTGCCTGATGTCCACCAGGACATCTTAACACTGTTGCCAGTACCTTGTTAAATAATTCAGTTGTGTGGCAATTGCTAATATGTTACTAAGATCCCAGATAATTTAAAAAATTAAAGTTCTTAATGTGAGTAGCTTCAGGGAAACGGGAACCAAAGGTGCATGGGATGACTAAGAACATCCACCAACCCTTTTATCTGAAAAACTCCATAGTAGAAAAGAGAGGACCACTAGATTTCTTTCTTGTTTTATTTTATTTTACTTTATTTTATTCTTTTTTTTTTCCATGCAGCAGGCTGGTGCTGGAATCCGAACCCGTGACCTTGGTGTTATAAAGTTACACTCTAACCAAATGAGCTAATTGATCAGCTCTGGATCTCTTTCTTGTTTCTTTAAAAAAATAGTTTTAAAGAACCATGGTTACTAGAGGTGGGAAGGGGGGGGGTAATGAGGAATTTGTTAATGGACACAAAGAATGATTGCATATTGTAATGATGAATAAGGTAACTATCCTAATCTGACCATCACCCATTGTACACAACTAATTGATAATCAAACGTTGTACCCCACATGTATATATAATAAATTACCTTAAAAAATACTTTTAAGACTACCTAAAGTCACTTGTTTCTAAGGAAGTTTAAAAACAAATATAGATCCTAAATTTATTTTGAGAATTCTTCTTATTTGGATGATTTTCAAGCTAGATAATTAATGATTCAATTCGGATATTTTCTCAAAAATAATTCAATACTTTATTTTTGATGTATATCAGATGAGCAAAGTATAGGTTATATGGCTACATATGCTATTTAGGGACTTCGTTATGGAGAAATTTTGGTTTGTAATGTCATATTGATTGTAACATTGAATAGTGTTATTTTTAATAAAAGGATGATTTTGGGCCATCATTTTATTTCCCTCTCACTGGGATATAAACAGCATCAGATGACTTTCTTAAGACTGTGAAGAAAAAACCCTATTATTCCATCAGTGACCTTTGGCAAGCAACTGCTCTCTTGGACTGCTCTTGTCTCTGGAGTGTTTGACTAAGGTTCCTTCTGGTCAAGCCATCGACAATCCAAATGTCAAACAACAGTGTGGTCATTTTTCATCTCAAGATAAGTGCTTCTCCAATAAGATGATCAATTAGTCTTATTCACATTACAACACACCTCCCCATGTATTTTTATGCTTTATAAAGATCTCCATGGTCCTATTACCTTCTTATTAAAAAACCTCTTCATTTATATCTCAGGTTATTAGAACACTTAATTAATTCAAGCATACCTCATTTATGACCCATGCATATTGACATTTTCATTATCCAAATACATACTACAAAGGTGGTATTATGAAAAAAAAATCTTTATTCTCAAGAATATAACCTGAAGTCTTTCATAGAAAATGTCAAACACTTGATGAGAATAAAATTCTGAAAATGCTCTTTTTACTGAAGCAAAACATATTTCATTACAATTCCTTAGATTTTTTTTTCACTTAGAAAAAGGGCATTTCATGGAATGCTATATAAGAAAAATTCTAAAATTTGTTTTGTTTTTGCTGGAAAGGCACTTATGATTCTGTACTTTCCTTTAAAGAAAAGCCTAATGTGGAAAACATTGGGTGTACATTTTGAGAAGAATTCTCAGAGCACCACTGCATATCACTTTTGAAATTTTTTTGACTGCTCTCTGGAGTTGTATAGATACAGCTATAACCATGGCTTCAAACAAAGCCAGATTTAAAACGTGAACTACTGTTTTTGAAAAATTTCTTGTTAATGTTAACATCATCCACATTTACCCAAGTTTTTGAAGTTATTTTCCATTGCAGTTTGACACTTTATGAATCCTACCTAAGAGGGACCTGCATTTTAGAGAGACCTTTAAATGCTATCATTTTAGATATCTCTTTATTTTAACTTCATGGAATTTAAAGAGTCCCTTTCTGAGAATGTTATTTGGGAGCTCAGAGTGCTTACGCCTCTGAATTTAAATAGTTTCAAAACATTTTTGGAAGCACAAGAAAAATATAGAACTAAATATATATGCATATGTGTGTCCATGGATAGGGAGAGATAAAAAGAGCCCATGTCTTTCATAACACAAGTTGAAATTTTGAAATATTCAACATATTCAAAGCAGCTGGCTTAAAATAATAACAAAATACTTTCTTACATTTCAAAGTGAAACAGCGGTTCCAATAAGCATTATAAATAGAACAATCTTCATTAATTCATTATTTTATTAATTCATTCTTTCTTTCATAAGAGGAGCCAGTGACAAGCACCTATTCTGGGCCAGGTATTGTACAAGGCACTGGAGATACAAAGATAAATGACAATCTGTGCCCTCCTGGGGATTTTTTTTCTCCTGGAGTTTTAAAGTTTAATTTCATCAGTGCTTTTATTAGGAAGGAAAGGCAAGGGAGGAGAGAAGGAAAATGATTGTCCAAAAATTGGATGGAAGCTTGAGTCAGAAGCTATTCAGCTTTTTGGGGGAGGTTCTGAACCCGTACCATTTATCATAATGGTCTCATCTTTATACTTTCCCAACTGAAGTGAAGCATACACACTCCTTTTCTCTCACACCAAGATAGTGTTAATAGTAAAAAGATAAATGCGTGGGATCTGGAGTCATGTAGGTAGGGGCAAAATGTTGATTTTGATACCAACTTGATTGTACCTTTTCATAGTTTCCTTGACTAGCTCTCTGTGTATTGGTTTCCTTACCATAGAATGGGAATAATAATATTAGTTGGTCCTTGCTAAAGAATCAGCCTTGCTGAAGGCTGATTCTTTCTCCTTCTAGTCCCTTCATTTCCCTTCAAGCACTGAATATCATTGATCAAAAAATGAGGCTCCAAACAAAAAATTTAAAATAATTGAAATCTGGGAATGGTATCTTTCAAATGATGTAGCAGAATTGCTGCTAACCTTTTGTTTTATAAGATACTGGAGTAAAAATGATGTCAGGGCCCCCTGATCCCTTGGTCTGGCTATGCATTTCTGGCACTGATCCCAGACTAAATATAGCAAGTCTTGCTCTTTGGGTCAATATAATTTCTAAGCCTTAGGTTGAATAAGCAAACCATCCCAGACAGGATTTAATTCACCAATGCATTTAGGTAGACATTGGAAATATCTAACAGTGCATCATCAAGTGAAAACAGGTCATCAGCATTAGCTCAGCTAACTGAAAAGAGACTTGCATTAGGATGCCACTGATCTCGCTAACAAATCCTGTTGGGAATTGACTAAACATAAATGTTAGTTGAAAAAAAAATTAAAAATAGAGTATTAGGGATATATTCTCCCACTGATAGTTGCACATAATTCCCCTAAGTGTTAATGGAAGCTCGGCAAGTGCATCATCGGAAGAATGTACCTCTTAGCATTCTTGTTCCTGTGTCAGTCTTCCATTTCACAGACTGTTGAAGGGGGGTGGAAAATGAAAGACAATCCCATGGAATTTTTAAGGCCTTCTAAGTAAGAGTTCATCTCTTTACACTTACCAGTTCACCACACCACAGTCTTAGCTTTAAAATGGCTAAACTGTTTGGAATCACAGGCTCCCATCCCTGGAGATGGAATTTGCTTTTTATTTTTCTAGAATAGATTAACAGGATTTCATCTAATATCCTTTGAAAGACAAGCTTTAAAAAGCCAGGCCTCTCTGATTTACATGAACATTAAAAACTTTTTTTTGGCCCTGGCCAATATGTCTCTGAATTCTTGGATTTAAACAAAGCTGAGAACAGGCTTTGTGCTCTCAGAGTATCACTAAAAGTTAAAAGTCTTTATTTTTCCATTCATTTTGATTTAAATAAACAAGACTGAATTTTCCACTTTCTACACTAACTGAAATCAATTTCTGCAGTAGATGAAAGTTACTATCCCAACTCAGTGTGAAAAGTCAATAAGAAATTTACGACTGCTGTTTCTACGACCACTTCTAATGATCAGAATGGCAGGCTTAGACTGCTTTCACAGTATTCCTATAAGCCAGCCTAAACCAATCCTTATATTTCTGTGCAACCTCTCCTAATAAAACAGCCATTCAATATGAGAGTGAATAAGCTATACCTTAGCAATTTGTTTGGCTTGTGGCTTCTATTAGTTTTCTATGACTGTCTTAGCAAATCACCAGAAACAGTTGTATAGAACAACTCAAATTTATCTTAAAATTCTGGTGGTCAGAAGTCTGATTTGGGTCTCACTGGGCTTAAAATCAAGGTGTTGGCAGGGTTGCATTCTTGTCTAGAGGCTCTAGGGAGAACATGTTTCTTTGCCTTCCCAGCTTCTAGATGCATTACGTTCCTTGGCTCATGGTCCCCTTCACCTTCAAGGCCAGCAACATTCAGGTGAGTCTTTCTCACATCACATCATTAGGGCACTGATTCTTCTTCTGCCTCCTGCTTCCACTTTTAAGGATCTTGTGATTACTGTATAATCCAGGATAATCCCCTTATTTTAAGGTCAGCTGGTCAGCAACCATAATTCTAGCTGCAACCTGAATTCCTCTTTGCCCTGTGACATAATGCATTCACAAATTCTGGGGATTAGGACATGTTTATCTTTGCCTACCACAAGATGAAAAAAATCTTCCAATGTTCCCATTAAATGAAACAAAACAAAACAAACAACATCAACCACAAAGACTATAAATTTCTCATTTTCAGGACAGTAAAATTAAAACGCTCTCGGTCGGAGAGATTTGTCATTTGGTTTGAGGATTGGGTGCGACTGTTTCTGAATCACAAACTCTGAGCCTTGTCCAGGAAAGGGTGAGTTCCAAGATTTACGACAGTTACAGAAGCATCTAGAAGAGAGTTCTGAGTCCTCAGGGGGCTCATCTCATGTTTCCAGTAGTAAACTGGGGTAACCAATTACTGTCTTGCAGGTATCTGCAGGAAACATTTTAAAGACTTATCATTCCAGTCTGACTTGGGCTGAAGGAAGCTGGATGAGTTTCCGCTTTCTTCAAAGCTTACATTGCAATTCCCTGTTCTAAATTTGAGACATTGACTACAGCACTGGCAAACCCAGGGAGCAACTTTGCAAGCAGTGGCTTTTGTTGGTAGCTGGGGCAAAATTAAATACTATCACCCCATAATCAATGCATCTTTTTCTTTCTCTTTCTGATCATTTGGTGGGAGGGGGACACTTTTATTTCCCCTTCCTCCTCCCTCCTTTCCCCTGCTTATGATTTTGGTCTGCCAGGGATACTCAGTACCTCCCAATGGAAAGGTGTTATAAGTTACCATTGTGTAAAATGTGTGCAGCTTTTATAGTAGAATCTTATGTAGCTGTGACAAACTACCAGATTGGGCTTGGCTAGGGTTGTTTTTCTCTATTGTCTTTTCACTCTCCCTCTTACCCTTTAAAAAATATCAAGGGTCTTTCTCAAGCCAAAAGATTCAAAAACATGTTGGTCAAGGACAAAAATGTAATGAAATCCTTCAGAATTTGGAGGTTAAGAGGAGGAAATCCTTCTGTTCTTAGCCATCAGCAGCAGCACGTTTGTGCACGCCTCCACCCCCAGCCTCCACTTCCATTCCAGCTCTTGCAGAAACAGCCCCAGTGGGCTCTCTACATGCCTGGAAGCATAAACTTGTCAATATTCTTGGCTGCTTCTGATTTGTTCCTGCTGATACTTGTGCTAAAAGGAGTTGCTAAATCCTGTTCCCAGAGAATAATGGGTCATGGGCTGATTTTAGACCCTGCTGGATGATGAAAAGAAAAGAAGAGCTCTTATTTCATAAGCCTTTTATTTAAATGACAATTGTGGTAGGCAGCCTTTAAGATGGCCCCAGTGAACCCTGATTACTTGAGTGTGGCTGGACCTAGCGACTTGCTTCTAATGAAGAGAATAAGGCCAAAGTAATGAGATTTTGATTCAGAGAGCAGGCTACAAAGGACGCTGGCTTCCATCATGCTTGCCCTCATGTGCTTCCCATGTGTTTGTTCTTTTTTTTTTTTTTTTGTCATTTTTTTGTGACCGGCACTCAGCCAGTGAGTGCACTGGTCATTCCTATATAGGATCCGAACCCGCGGCGGGAGCGTCGCCGCGCTCCCAGCGCAGCACTCTACCAAGTGCGCCACAGGCTCGGCCCCCATGTGTTTGTTCTGATGAACATCAGCTGCCAGGTTTTGAGCTGCCCCACTGAGAGGCCATGTGAGAAAGGAGCCACAGCCAGGGAGGAACCCAGGCCCTCGAGGTGACAACTGAGGAGGAACTGAATCCTGTCAACAACCATTAGAATGAACTTGGAAGTGGATCTTCCCTTGGTCAAGCCTCAAGGTGATCAGTCTTGAGTCTCAAGCTGTGCCTGAATTCCATCCACAAAAACTATGAGAAAATAAATGCTTGGCATCTTAAGCCTCTTAGGTTTTGGGGTAACTTGTTCCATAACAATATATAACTAATACAATACTGAAAAAAATCACCCATAATTCTACTGCGCAATCACAACCACTGCTTTAGTTTTTGCATGTTTTATTTCAGTCTGCACACATATTCACACATGTAATTATACTGCCAGTGAGCATAATGTGAATAAAATTTTGCATCCTATTTTCTTTTCTTTTTTTTTTTTTGTCTTTTTCGTGACTGGCACTCAGCCAGTGAGTGCACCGGCCATTCCTATATAGGATCCGAACCCGCCGTGAGAGCATCGCTGTGCTGCCAGCACCGCACTCTCCTGAGTGCGCCACGGGCTCGGCCTGCATCCTATTTTCTTATTTAACATTAAGCCATAAGTATTTTCTTGTTGCTATAAGTCTTCATAATTATCATTTTTAATGGCTACATAATATTCTTTCAAGTGAAGTTACTATAAAATAGCCAATTTCCTCATTCTCTTTGGGCATTTCAATTACTTCCTATTTTATTTGCAATTAAAAATAACGTGGCAACCAGCATCTTTGTTTATATAGTATTGTTTCTTTTTTTCTTACCATTTTCATTTTTCCCATGTCATTTCTGTTCCTTGGGTACATTTCTCAATTGCTGAATAACTCCTCAGATAATCCTCAGTGGTCGATGGATGGAAAAATTTGAGTCACTTTATGTCCAAAATTATCTTTGTTTTCCTGTTCATTAAATATTCATTTAGATGGCTATTCATTTTTGATTGGAAATTGCCATGCCCAAATATATGGCAACATCAAACTTAGAAAAATTCCATTCTCCAACAAGATAATTTAAAGGTTGAACAATTTTACACATGGAAACAAAATAGATAGTGTAGATTTATAATATTTAATTTTGTCATTAATTTTGTAACATAAGCATTTAAAGCAACATATTACAAAAATCACTTTTTCGGTTTGAAAAATATTGCTTTCTTTTTTGTTTTTTTGAATTCTTGTTTCTTTTTTATTGTTGTAAAATATACATAACATTACCTTTGCCATTTTTAACCATTTTTAAATAAACAGTTCAATGGCATTAAGTACACTTAAATTATCATGCAACCATTTCCACCATCTAAATCCAGAATGGTACTGTCTTTCTTTTGGAGTAGGAAATATTCTCATAAGTGTGATTACTGGGCCAGAGGGTTTAAATTATGTGCAATTTTAACTCTTGAGATTCAATAACACTGTAGCATCTATGAGCATGGGCTATAGATTTAGACAAACCTGTATTTGAGTCCTGAATCTGAGCAATATTTTTCAGTCTTGGGGAAATTATCTAACTGCTTTAAGCTTCATATTCCTCCTCTACAAAGTGGGGATGATAATGGCACTAAATAGTATCTAATAATAATGGTATAAAATTAACATGTGCAAAGTACTTAGTATGGTGCCTGGCACATAGCAGACACCCATTATTCGTTTAATAATATGTAAACATATGTAATTTGCAAAAACCTATTATTTTTATCATCTTCATCACAGTCACAATCCTATAGAACAGTTTGTTCTTTGAATAATGTGGCTTCTGGCATTTTACTGTCTCTGTCATATACTGCACTGCAAGGAGATTTTGAATAATATTTGTGTTTTGAACAAGTGGGGATTAAATTGTAGAAGATGTCATTGGGATGATTCACCTTAAACTAGAAGGATCAGCTTTTTTCCAGAGCTGAGCAACAGATATAGCAAACATGGAATTAAAACACAACAGTGTTCAGAGTACACCACAAGGCAGATTTCAATATCAGATGAAGTACAGTGGGAAAGAACATAAAACAAAGAAGGTGGGGGGAGGGGAGGGAGGGAAAGAGGGGCAGAGGGAGAGGGGGTGGGGGGGGAGGGAGAGAGAGAGAGAGAGAAGAAATGAATAGGAAGAGAACCAGGGAAGCTCCTGGTTATTAAGCTATTAAGGAAAGCGATTGTAGGGGGGTGGAAAAAGGCAGTCAACATATAATTAAATGCTGCAAATATCCTCACAATACTTTCAAAAGATAATCAAAAGGAGACAAACAAGAAAGCTTAAATGCAGGAAACACTTCCCAGCATCACACAGCCAATCACTGGCAGAAGTAGAATTAGAATTTAAAACCTCAATTCCATGATTCTATTTGCTTGTGACTTGCTGTGTTAGTTTGATTAAGGACTAATTCTAGAAGAAGGTCCTTTTTGTTTGAAATGAGTGGGTCTTTACACAGACACAGACTCGTGGAGAATGGACAGAGCATGGCTGTGTGAAGAGCTCCCACCTGCCCCTGAGATCCACTCCCACCATTCTCCATCTTGCTCTCACCTGTAGGGACTGTTTAAAAGGGCTCCCTGGCCCTGCAGCTTCCTGTTGGTATTGGCAAAGGACACTGGAGGGAGGACAGTGAGTATTTACTCCTCTCTGAGGGGTTTCATCAGCCTGGCTGTGCCCTGGCTTCCATCTTGCAGTCCTCTGCATACAGCCTCTCTATCTTCAGGTTCCAGTAACTTCTCTATACTCTTGCTTGTATTGCAAGGTGGTAGCAGTCCCAGGGCACTACAGTACTGTTCTTTGTTGATTCCCTATAACCTGCTCACAGCTTTGTTAAGTAGTCCCCTTAGCAAACTCTCCTCAAATTATCCCATTTTGAGTGTGCCATCTGTTTTCTGCTGGGACTCCAACTGACACTCAAGGTTTATTGCCACTAACCATAAGTTTTGTGGAGGAAAGAGGAGTCACCCTGGCCAAAGAGGGATGTAGTTCCTCCCCAGTCCAGAGTGGGTTTGGCATATGCTTATGGTAAAGGAAGATGAGTGGAGTTATTCGAACAGCTGTGAGACTTCAAGAAAACTGGACTCTTCCTCTTCCAGTCAAGGTGAGATGACATCTCCATTAGTCTCACCAGATCATGAAGAGAGGCCTGGACTGTGTGGGCTGCCAAGGGTGGTCTTCCTGGGGAGAAGGCTGTCAGGTCCCTTCTCTGGGAGTAGCTTGGACTCTTGTCAAGAGTGGTGAGGCAATCTGGGGCTGGACCGCCCAGACATCTACTGATTCTTAAAAATAATAGAGCTAAAAGCCAAGAAAATCCTCACATTTCAAACCTATCATTGGCACCTAAATTACAATATTATTAACAGACTTTGTAGCTAAGGCTTTCAGGCTTTGAATACTTTAAGTAACAGTCTATGACTAAAGAAGGTCTCATTACACAGTATCATTTATTTGGAGGTCCTTAAAATCCAGAGAAGAGACTGTCCTGGGAACCCTTACCAAGATACCTCTTTTGTCTTATATGGGGAAGACAGCCTTGACATTGGAGTTGGGGCATTTCCTGTTGTATATCATCACTTGAGAATGCTTGACACATTTGATAGGTCACAGTTAAGGCCCCAAAGTTAGGCTCCAACCAGCAGCGAGAACTTTAATTTGTGAGCAATGGGAAGGTCCAACTCTAACCTTATCTCCAAACCCACTAACTGTCCACTTACCTATCTTCACTTCTATAACTGCTTCTACCTTTAATTCTCCACCCCTCTTTTTGGCAACTGACTATGTAGAGGCTGTCTTTTATTACTTCAATGGTTCATGTTCATTCATTCATCTATTCACTTATCTTTGGAGTTGGCAAGGACTGGATTATAATGGGCAGCTGTGAATATGGTGAATGAAAACCCTACTGTGATGGAGCTTACGTCTAGTAGAGGATACAGATACACAAAAAGATCATTACCCACGTTTGTCCCTTGTTTTGCCAACTTTGTAAGCAGAGGGCAGAATTCGTATCTATTGTTTCATATCCATTGAGTAACAAGTACTTAGGTAACATTTGGTAAATATTTTTTAGGTTTTCTGCTAACAGGTCAAAGTTTGTTACTCTGCCTTTCTTGGTGTTAAAGGCATTAGGTCTGGCCTTGAGGCCAAGAGGAAATCAGATTGGGAACTGATGTCTGCTTAGCTCTCTCTATACACTCAGGGACAGCCATCAAATCAGACTAGATAGCTCCAGATGTCTAATAGATTGAGCAAGCTCCTGCATTCTAGTCCTTCTTCCCAGAGACTCAGGTGCTCTCCTTACTGATGAGCCTCCCTAGACAGCTGCAAAGACCTCTTTTCCAGTAAGGAAAAGACCAAAGAGGAAAGAACAGGGAGCTCTGTGGCTAACCCAGCTTCAGCTCTCAGCGTTAAGAAACTTCTCCAAACCACCTCACTGAAGGGAACAGGAAAAGACTCTACCTGAGGCTGACTGGGGTTCAGTCACAATCCATTAATTTAGTTTTCTTGCTAAATTCTGGATATTTATTGCCACTGGCTGATATATTTAGCTATTGCTTTTTTAGGAACTAAAGTGCCCAGTTATTCAAGCCAATATATTGTGAGGTTGTTTGGGAACTGTTCACTTCAATTATTAATTTAATTTCCAGTGTTCTTGGTCTTTTTTACTTTTAGTTAAGATGAATTTTATTTATTGAATGCATCAAATTTTTATGATGAAAATGATTCTCTGCAAGAAAACAGAAGTTTAAAATGGCCAGTGACCCTTGTATTTGGCCACCATCACTTGGTATTAATACCACCCCTTCCATCTAGATCCCCCAAAATTCAAATTAAGCAGTTATTTTAATTAAAGAATGATAATTACATTCATAATCTTTTCCAAAACTTTTATTTTGATGTAATTATCTATTTATGTACCTTAACTTTTATTCCTGCCAGCATGCCCATCCCATATTTGCAGTAATTTGCTCATGATCTTAAGTCTTTTTTAAATTTTTAGGCTATTGGAACTTCTTTCTTCACATGCGTCTGCAAAGCACTAGGTAGAGAGAGCCCCTGATGCTTACTCTGATGCTAGACTGAGTCTTACTGCTCTTCTAGACCCAGTCAGATGTTCCCCCATCCCATTGAGACTTTCTCCTGGTGACTCTGGAACTTATTTGTCCATCTAGTTCTCACCTTGTCCTTCAGACTAAAAGTACACCAGTTGTCTTCTGGCTTATAACTTTGTCATCTCCTGACTCCTCCATTCCAGAAATTCCTTCAATGGTTGCTTCAGGAAATGCTCTCCCAAGTTCCACTTAAGAAGGAAAATGAAGCATACATTAGACTTGTTCCAGGCTTGAGGTAGAATCCAGATGCCCTGTTCCTTGGAAAAATTGTTTTTGCTAATTAACTGTTGTATAAGTTGGTGTGATGGATAGGATCAGAAACCAACCTAGAAGTGGGTTTAGTGCTGAATGCATCAGATAAGTCAAAGTCTTAGCAGAATTAAAATATGCATTGATGGAAAACCAGTAACTGATATTTACAGCTATTACTTTATATTTGAAGCTATTATACTATTTAAATCATTTTTATAATTAAAATAAATTAAATGGAACTGTGAAAAATATAACTTTCCTTAAGGACTTGCTAGCAGAAGGAGCAGTAATTTCCAAGGTAGAGAAAAAAGTTTAAGTATTAAGATTTGATCTAATTAAGAATTAGGTCTAGCTGCAATTAACAGAGACATAAAATAATAGTGGCTTTAACAAGATAGAGCTTTATTTTTCTTTCATGTAAATGTCTAGAAGTAGACAGTCCTTAAAGTCATCACAGATTCGGGCTCCTCTTGTCTTTTTGTTTTACTACATTTAGTGTTCTATCTCATGGTCCAAAGTGGCTGCTGAAGTTCCAGCCATCACATTTGCATTTCAGCCAATAGGAAAAAATGATATTATACGCATAGTTTTTGCTTATATCACATTAGATAAAACTTAGTCATATGACCATACGGTAGGGAAGCTGGGAAATGTCTTTATACCAGGTGGTTGTATGCCCAGCTGAGAATCGGGAATACTACTGAAAAGAAGAAGGAAAAAATAGATGTTGGGGGCCGACACTGTGGCTCACTCGGGAGAGTGCGGCGCTGGGAGCGCAGCGGCACTGGGGAGTGCCGAGGCCGCAGGTTCGGATCCTATGTAGGGATGGCGGTGCACTCACTGGCTGAGCGCAATGCCGGCGACACCACGCCAAGGGTGGTGATCCCCTTACCGGTCCCCCCCCCCCAAAAAAAAATAGATGTTGGGGAATAAACAAATATGATTCAACTGGGAGCTATCAGGGGCAAAGTATCCAAAGCATTTTATGGAAACAAGTCCCTAAAATTTCTGTCTTCCAACATTACATAAATAACTTAAACTATATATTAAATAATTTTCAGGAAAATTTTTATAATCAAGCCACAAGTACAACTCTCCCGAGTACCGGTAAGCGGAACGTAACCCGCGGAACATAACCCTTGGCTTGGTGTCGTCTGCACCGCGCTCAGCCAGTGAGCGCACCGACCATCTCTATATAGGATCCGAACCCGCGGCGGCAGCGCCGCACTCTCCCGAGTGAGCCACGGGGTCGGCCCGTTATTACTCTTAATGTAGGTGCCGAGGATGAAGAAGAATGTGAGTGAATGTTGAAAACAAAGGACCTCAGAGACTTATGAATAAATGGACTCTGGAGGAGTAACAGCACAACTTGAGGAATGATTTTGATGATTGCCAGTGGAATTGCTCTGAATCGCAGATTTGGGACTTGGAGAGTTTTGTTTTGGTCAGATTCTCATAAACAGCACTTCTGTACCTGGCTTCACAAATCAGGGAAACTGACATTTCAGCTCAAAAGGATGACAACACTTTTTTTAAAGGTGCATTTTTTCCCTCCAAACAAGTCAGTTCCAATCCCTTTTTTGTCATTTCCTGCAACAATAATATATTTACCAAGTGTTGCTCTAAGTTAACTTAATGTATTTAACTTGCTATTATGAAGTTATTTATGTACCATAAAAAATAGAGTTCAGTAGGTTGTGCGAAAAAAAAAAAAAAGAACTTTCCCCATTAGCCACCAGATCACTGAACATCACGTTTTGGTCTCACTATTCCCTCTGGTGGACCATTAGACCTAAACCCCTTGAGAGTGGGGATTCTTTCAATTTCACTCAGTACCCCAAGTGCCTAGCACAGCATTTCTAATCTGAAGATTGTTCATCAGAGAAAATGAGAGAAAAGCACATTATAAAAATTAATAACACAGCTTTTGATTAGTCTTGGGTCATTTCTAGTAGTTCTAAGGGAAAAGAAAATTCACAGTAAGACGGCACAGGGAAGTCCTGAGCTTTTGTAAAGAAGTGATGAAGAAATAATATTTATTTGACATTTGCTCTTCAGTGTGAAAAATCCACAGCTGTAAACCACAGTGAAGTAAAGAAAACCTAATCTGTAAGAGCCTAAGCATTTTACCATACTAGGTTTCAGGACACCTGATCATTCCTTTTGCTACTTCTGTTTGCCAGTTCTGCCCATTTGCCAAAATAAAGATATTCTTTCTCCAGCCAAATCTCAGATGTGAGGGTGAACTAATGACTTCAAAATGGAAGACAGATGCTTCCTACAGGAGGATTCCTGGGGCAGACAAAGAACTTGTAACCAGTACTTGTTACAGAATTTGTGAGACCCAGTGCAAAATGAAAATTTGGGGCCTCTTGTTTAAAAATCAGGGGGAAAAGTGACATTAAAGGAACTAAAATATAAAGCTTTTTTCTTTCTTCCACAGTCTCTATCCTGACCTGTCATTTTTTAAATTTGTTATTTGTTGATGCTTTAAGTAAAGAAAAATTAAAAATTTAAATTATTGGCATATTTTTTTATTTTACCATTTATGTTTATATTGTGGAATGCCGGTTTTATATGCAAACATGGGAACATTTAACTTGTAAGCAGAATCATTGATATCACACAGTTTGCAGTGTGTTGCTTGTAAATGCATATGTATTTTATTCTTACCAGAACACTGGAAATGCTACAAAAAAACCTAACAATTGTTTTTTATTTCACTTCTCAATACAAGCACATTCTACCAACACTCTGTGGAAGCCGATGGCTCCCATAAAATGTTTACCTTGTAGTTGTGTTGAGTCTTGCTGATATCCCATGATTGGTCCAGTGGAATTCTGTGCTTATGCAGAATCAGGAATGCTATATGCAAATGGAGTGGCAAGGACTGATGGACACACATATTGTGTGTGACTGTTCATGTACATCCACCATTGTCTCTTTGGACTTCACTTACAAAACACAAGTTCTAGATAAAATTATTATGAATTTCAAGGTGGTGAATGGAGAACATTAAACCAAGCGTGGGTCCCTTCTGAACACAGGCCCTGTGTGACTGAACAGATCATGCACCTGTGAAGTCAGCCCTGCGCATAACCAAAGAGTTACCTTTCTTACTCTTTTTTTTTTTTCTTCTCCAGTAATTTAAAAAATTGGTAATCATTGCAATAGCGCAAACAAAACAAGTGCATGCAGGTAGGGGCAGCATTAAAAAACATCGTAATTGGTAACTCAAGCCTCAGATAAATCTTGAAATGTAGTTAAAGAGTTAACAGAGAAAAGGAACTTGCAGTCAACATTCAAATGAGAGTCATCTTAAAAGAGTGCAGTAATTGCATTATCATGTGGATTAATTTATTTTTTGAATTTAAAAGTTTATCATGTCAGAAAGTGATAAAGAAAACAACTTAGCAGAAATAATAGTAAAACTGCATAATACCAAGAGTAGAAAAAAGTGAAAATAACTTAAAAGCAATGTGAAAAAGGTAAACTACAAAGCTAAGTGCAAAATCTCCACATCTTTAATAGAAGCCAGAGGACAGAAATACATACAAAAAGTAACAAAAGTATTTAGACCTATTAAAGTAAGGATGAAATATTTTTGTTCATTGCTGCAACCCTTGCAACTTTTAAAAAATAAAGGTTAAAAATTATGGTGGTAATATAAAAAAATCTACTCTTATAACCTCAACATATTTTGAAAAATTGTTGCATATTACTATAACATAACCATTTTTACTGCTAATTCAGGCAGATGATGTAAGAATAAACAAAGATACAAAGATACCAATCTTGTTTTTACCTTTTCATGTTCTAAAATTTTGTATTACTTTGTTGATATCAGACAGCATCATAATAAGCCCCCAAAGAAAATCTATCTAAACAATTTCATTTTGAAGTGTTTGAAGAAACAATGATAAATAAGCCCTTAATTTGTTTTCATTTTAATGTATCTTCTTTTATATTAAGGTGAAAAATCAGCTATATTTTCAAATGATCAATAAACATATAAATAACTATTTTAGAATGATATGAAAAATAATATGACAAAAGGACTGTGATTAAGCTGTATGCTTTCCTTGGGAATATAAAAATGTTGCTGCAAAATAAAGATGTATTATATATTCACTAATAATTGTTTATAACAAAGTTAACCGAAAGCCAGATCACTCCATTCTTAATCAAATACTCCTTAAAATAACTTTTCTAAGTGCACACACATACACATACACACACACACACTTGATTATCCATTGAAGGTTTCTGAAAGGACACTCAAGTATGTTAATTAAGTGGTTCCACACCTCTGGGAGTAAGACTGGCTGTTCAGAGGGAAACATTTTACTTTTTGTCTTCCCCATGTTCTGTACTATTTGGATATTTTGCCATTAATATGATTTTTACTTTGATAATTAATAAATCTGGCTAATTAAAAAGGTAATCATTCAGTGAGTATACACTAAAACACATATTATAGTCTACAGCACACATTGTACATATGTGTCTCTACCATGCTTTAATTTCATTTTCTTAAAATTTTTTTTAAAAAATTTAAATTTTTATTGTAAATTGACAAATTATAGTTGTATATATTTATAGGGTACAAAGTGATGTTATGATTTATGAATACCATGTGGAATAATTAAATCAAGCTGATTAAAATATCCATCATCTCAAATGCTTATCCTTTTTGTGGTGAGAACATTTGAAATTTACTCTAAGTGATTTTGAAATGTACAATAATACACTATTATTAACTATATTCACCATGTTGTGCACAGATATGAAAAAAAAACACACAAAAAAAACCTTTTTCTTCCTGTCTCATTGAGGCTTTGTAGTTTTTGACTATCATTTCCCCATTCTCCCTATCTCCCAGCCTCTGGTAACCACCATTCCATTCTCTGATTCTATAAGTTAGAGTGCTTGTGTTATTTAATTATTTATTTTTAATTTTGTAAAATTTATTGGGAGCCAAATGTGAGGATCAACCCAGGAAACACCCTCTGACAGAGTTAGAGAAGTGCCCCAAAGTTTATCACAAATGACAAAGGCTTTTGAGTTTGATTGTTTTAAATTTCACAGATAAATGAAACCATTCAGTATTTGTCATTCTATTGTCTGGCTTATTTCACTTAGCATGATGTTTTCCAACTCCACCCGTGTTGTTGCAAATGACAGAATTTCTTTCTTTTTAAAGGCCGAATAGTATTCCATTGTGTATATATACCATGCTTTCCTTATGCATTCATTTGTTGATGGACACTTAGGTTGATTCCATAACTTAGCTATTGTGAATAACTCTGCAATGAACATGGGAGTACAGATATCTCTTTGACATACTGATTTCAAATCTTTAGGGTAAATACCCAGGAGTGGGATTGTTGGATCTCATTTTATTCTTAAGTTGATTCGAGCCACTCTCTAGCTCAGGGGGATCTTTGCACTAATAACATCATTGGGAGGTCTCCAAAGAACAAACATCTGCAAAGGAAGAAAGGCTTTTTGCAACAGCAGGGCTTGTCAACTATGAGGAAAAGCAGCATCCATAAACCTTTTTCTGTTAGCTGTTGTATGTAAATGATATTCTTCTGTACCTTGAAAACATTTTTTATAAATGGAAAATCTCAGTATGTACATATACTGCACAATGATTCACTTAGGTTAGGTAGCATAGTTTTTGTTTCATACTGTACCCCACAAATATGTACAAATAAATGTTAAAATAAAAAAATAAAATGGAAAAATTCAAACATATACAAGGTAGAGAGAATAACATATTAAACTCCAATGTACCCATCAACCACCTTCAGCAATCATCAATTCATGTTTGATCTTGTTTTGTTTATATCCCTACCAACTCCCCCCTCCTAAATGAATTATTTTGGAGAAAATCCAATTATGTCTTTTTATCCATCAACATTTTAGTAAGTATTTCTATGAGGACTCCAAAAAAAAGTAACCACAATGCCATTATCACATCCTTAGAAAAACAAAACAGTGATTCCTTAATATTGTTAAATATCCAGTCATTGTTCAAATTTCCCTGATTGTTTAATCAATGTATTTTTTACAGCTGATTTTTCTATACACTATTGACTGTCTTTTAGTCTATAGATTACCCCTCCCTGTTTTTTTTTTTTTTTTTCTTACCCTTTATTTGTTGAAGAAACCAGGTAATTCGTCCTGTAGGGTTTACCATAATCTGGATTTTGCTGATTGCAACCCCTGTTATTGTTTAACATGTTTTCTGTCCCTCTTATTTCTTGTAAATTAGTCATTGGATATGAATGCTTAATCAGAGCAGGTTCTATTTTGGGGGAATACTACTTTCTCAGTGGTGTTGTGTACTCCCTGCGTACGACATCAGAAGGCACATAATTCCTGTATGTAACATCACGTAGTAGTAAAAAGGCTGTCAGAATAGCACATTGCTGTAGCCTTCTCATTGGTTTCCACACTTTGCCCTTGTTCCCACCCCATGAGGGATATTCTCTGTGGAGGGACTGAGCTGTGTTTTCACTGGTCAATTCTGCTGATCTTTGCTGAGCTTGCCTGTATGGTTTTTCTGCTCTCAGCTAGGGCTCGCTCACTAGCTGGCCAGCTGTTGTCTGATCCAGGATGACCTCCACTGGGACAGCTCATCTGCTCTTTATGTCTTATCCTACCTCAGGCTAACCCAGGCATGATCTTGTGGCAATCACAGGGGTCCAAGGGTCTTCCATATTTTAAATCATTCAACTCATTAAATGATCGTCCTTTCTTAGCAAGCAAATTCTTCATTAGACTTTCAATTAGTTTTCAGTATGAACATTCAATACAGATACTATATATGATAGATCTAACCTTTCGGAAGTTTTGGCAGTTAATTTTGTCTCTTATGTAATAGGATAAGGTTTATTATTAACATTTTCTAGTCCCTGTACTTACATAGTTTTATAGACTTTCTGATGTGATTAAAGGTCTTTATCATTTTGTTCTTGAGCTTGTCAGTTCAATCCACACCAGAATTCTTTATTTCCTTTAATTTGTCTCATTGACTCTTTTACTTCCTGCACAATTCTTCTTCTTTTCTTCTTTCTCTTGACAGCCCAAGCGGATTTACAGAGTCCTGTTTCAGCTGTGCTGATGTATTTACTCAGTTTATCTCTTGGAGATTCAGGAGAAACCTGCTGAAGTTAATGTTTATAAGCTTTTGTGATATTTACTTAACAAATGTGGCCTTTAGGAGATCAAGGTAGGCATTGACTGAGTTGGGAAATAAGAAAAATAGAAGATGGCCAACTCAGGCACAGGTAGATGAAAGTGTCACTCTGGAAAGTGCTCATGTGAGATATGGAATATTTTTTCCGCAATATCAGAAGTCTTGCCAAATCATTCATTTCATCAATAATTTATGCTATCTTTGGGCTCTTAAAATATGCAACTATATACATATTTCTTTCCCTTTACCTGACCAAATATAACATCATATATTTTATTTATTGTCTCATACTCTACAAATTATTTTTTAAATGTTAATTAATAAAATCTTGTCGGATTTTTCAGAATGTATTAAATTTAATTTTAGACTAAAAAAAGCTAAAACTCAGGAAGATAGCTTTCCTCTAACTATTAGTAGAGCAGAGGACTAGGTGAGAACACACAAGACTAACTCTATACTCAGAGGCAATCCCTTAGTAACATGTAACTTATGTCACATGATAAAGTATTTTATGGAAGTTAAGAAATGAAAGCCTGGGATAAATTTTGCAAAGCAACACAGTGATTTCCAAATGTAAAGGCAGTAGAAAATAAAAAGAAAAATATTTTTTTAAAAACTTAGCCAGCCTTATGTGGGTCACTACAGTCTTCTGTGGGACAAGCTCAACAATAATTACAAATTTAAATGGCTTGAGTATCTCACATTTTACCCGTCCTTACAGTCTATCTTGAAACTACAAAAATGCTCCATGAACACAATTATACCAATCAGTTAAAAATATTATTAGTTTAACAGTGATTATCAGTGAAACATCATCAGTTTAAAAATATTTCTTGCATGTCTAAACACTGTGCTAAGTACTTCCAAGGAATACAGATGAAAATAAAATTTGTCCTAGCATCTTCTGAAAGAGGCAGGAACTTCTTTTGAGTCATAGACCACTGAAGGATCATTTGAAAGCTATGAATTTTCTACTTAGGAAATGCACATTTGAACATATACTCAAAATCTTACATTCAGTTTTTGGGGTTTTATGGGCTTTCCAGAAGCCTGCCCATGCATCCCCTAGGAGTGAGTTATGGACTTCACTTGCCCTGAATGTAATGAGAAGAAACTAAGTATGGAGTCAAATATTATCTTAACTTGCCATCTGACCTTGATGAAGTCACTCAGCATCTTCAGGACTCAGTTTCTTCATCTGTGAAACAAAAAGTGTGGGCTAGATAACCTTTCAGATATAACTGCCTCTGTCCTCTGGAGCTAATAATCAGGCTGGGAAGATAAAAGGAATGGTCACAAAAAAATTTTAAGACAATATTTTTTGAAATATTTATTATGAAAATTTTCAAACAGCAGAATGGAACATTTTTTTTATAGTGACTATCACTTAAATTCTACCATTAAGTTTTATCACATATGAAGGGTCTTCAAAAAGTTCATAGAAAGATGTGTATTAGCTTTTAATTTTTCCATGAACTTTATGATTTTTTATTTTTAACTTTTAAAAAAAATTTCCATGAACTTTACTTTCCCTGGTTTTTATCCATTTACCCATTTTTCTACCTATCCATACATCAATTCCTGTTTTAAAAATGCATTCCAAAGTAAATTACAGACATCACTCCTTTCCCCCTAAATACTTCAGCATGCATAACAACTTCAATATTTGTTCACAGTTTTCTTTTTTTTTTATGTAAAATTTATATACAAAGGAATGTACAAATCTTAAGTTTACGTTTGTTGAATTTTGGCAAGTTATAGAGACACTCTCTGTAAGAGATTCCTTCCTGTACTCTGACTCTTGCTCCTTCTCCCTTTACCATACTCACCTGGAGAAATCAAAACCCTGCTTAAATCCAGCTCTCCATCCAATAAAAATGTATCTGTTTTGTTGAATAAGACAAGACAAAATATGACGACTGTTTTAAAATTATGATTTCTAACATCAACTGAGCCCTTAATGCTTTCCAGCAATTATACTATATTTGCTTCGTCCACTTTTTAAACCAGTATTTCCCAATTTATCAGAGGTAAAGGAACAGCTTCTTATAAGTTTAAATTCATCTTGGAATTATTCTTTTGTAAAATTCAACAAAACTGAGCTACAAGAAAAATAAAATTTAAAAAAAAGACATACAAAATCCGAGTCCCAAAATTTTAATATTAAATTTAATAGTCAAAAAATTACTCTGTCAAATTGCAATAAAAACTTCTAAATGCTTACTCTTAATTTCTGTGCTCATCTTTTCATGGACAGATAAAGAATTTGCAAAAAAGCACTGGTCTACAGACCATCCTTTGAGTAGTGCTGCTCTCAATGACTGAAATATTTCAAACCTCCTCTCTTCTCAACCTCCATTATTTCCTTGCCCTTCCTTACTCTCAGCTGATGACTTTGCTTCACCAAGACACTTGAAGAAACTACAAGAGAACATTCATGAGCTCTCTCTGTCATTTCTACTCATCTACCAGTATCTGTGCCCATTTGGCACTACCCTTCCTCATGTTACTTATGGGTGAACCACCATGCTCCTAGCAAAGGCCAATCCCTTCAGCTATATACTGGTGTCATGCCCTTCAACTCAAGGATGTTGCTCTGGCAATTCTCCCCTTCTCTTTTTCATCATTTCCCTTCTCTCCACTACACCATTCTCATTAGCTTACAATCATGCCTTTATTCCTTCCATTGTAGAAACCTCTCTTGCCCACCACCCCCTCCAATGATCACAGTTATTTCTCTGTTTCTTTCCTGAAAAACCTTTTGAATTAGTTGTTTATATTAGCCATCTCCAATTTCTCTCTCTAACTCTCTTGGACCCATGTTAGGCAGGTTTTCACTCCCACCACTGCATTGAAACTGCTCTTTTTAAAGGTCACCAATGGCATCCAGATTTTCAAATCCAATGGTCATTTCTCTGTTCTCATCTTACTTGACCCATCAGCAACATTTGATAGCTGATGACCCTCTTCCTTGAAACACTTTCTTGTCTTTCAGGATACCATTCTAGTTTGCTTTTCCTACTACTTTTCTGGCCTTTAGTTTTCAGTTTCCTATGGCTGACCTGGAAATGTTGGAGTGCTCAGTCTTTGGACTTCTCTTTCCGGGCTACACTTATTTCCTATATGATCTCACCCAACTTTATGACTTAAATACCACCTATAGGCTGATAGATTTCAAATTACTTGACCTCTCTCCCGATCCCCAGACTGCCTAATTACCATCTCCCATTGGATGAGATGTGGGTTGAACATTTGTCCCCTCCAAAGCTCATATGGAAGATTGATCCCCAATGTGGCAGAGTTGAAAGGCGGGCCTTTAAGAGGCGATTGGATTGTGAGGACTATGCTCTCATAAATGGACTAATCCATTCATGGAGTAATGGGTTGATGTTTTTGTGGGTTATCACAGGAGTGTACTGGTGGCTTTGCAAGGAAAACAAGTGAGCATGTAAGCAAGTGCCCAGTCTCTCACCCTATTTTGCCATGGGACTCTGTGGAGAGTTCCCACCAAGAAGAAGACCCATATCAGATGTGTTCTCTGGACCTTGGTCTTGCTGGCCTCCAAAACTGTAAGAAATAAATTTCATTTTCTTAAAAATTACCCAGTTTCATATATTCTGTTATGAGTGACAAAAAACGGAGTAATACAGATGTCTAATGAACATCTGAGCATCTCAAACTTAACATGTCCGAACATAGCTCCAGGTATTCCCTTCTACCCCAAGCCACATTTTCAGTCCTCTCTATTTTAGTTAATATTAACTCCATCCTTCCAAAGCCTAAAACCTGGGCATCATCACTGACATCTCCCTTTCTCTCATACCCCGAATCCAATTTAGCAAATCTTGTCAGCTAATCTCAGTTTACAAGAGACCTAAAGGATGGAGGGTTTTTGCATAAATATAGAAGAATAATGCTATTTAAAATGGAAATACTAGGAGAATGTCAATATTGCCTCTGGGCCCATTGAATGAGGGAGATGGAAAATGAGCAGCCTCCACTCCACAGGCTGCAGGGGGTTGGTGGGGCACAGAAAGTTCTCAAGCTCTCCACCGGCAAGAAGTGAGGCAGATTTTGTGAAAAGGTGTAAGATAAGAGGACCTTGCTAACAATGGAATTACTGTTTCAGAGGACACAAAAAAGATGGCTGGGGAGATAACAGCAGAAGCATACGTCATTGTTATCATCATCATGTATTCTAATATCCCATTAGAAGGATAGTAAGACACATACATATATAAGTGCATCGGGTTGGGCTCTAACACCTTGAATGCAATATGTATGTGGTAATATTAACTTAATAATTTAATGCTATGAGAAAGTAATCAATACTTAAGTCCTGAATTGTAGCTAGCTTATCAGAATTGAAGAAAAAGGACAAATATTGTGTGATTCCACTTACATGAGGTACCTAGAGTAGTCAAAATCATAGCAACAGTAGGTAGAATGCTGGTTACCAGGGGCCAGGATGAGAGGGGAATGGAGAGTTAGTGTTTAATGGGTACAGAGTTTCAGTTTGGGAAGATGAAAATGTTTTGGAGATGGATGGTGGTGATGGTAGCACAACAGTGTGAATGTGCTTAATGTCACTGAACTAAACGCTTAAAAATGGTGAAATTTTAAATTTTACATTGTGTATATTTTGCATTAAAAAAAAGAATTGAAGCAGTGTGTATTTTAACACTGACTCATCAAAGTGAGTTCAGAGAATGGCAATTGCACACCTTAACAGAGGTGTGACACTGAGGGAGGTGTTCTATACATGCCTCTCATTCAATCCTCACTACATCCTAATCAGGAAGGTATTGCCATCTCCATCAGAGGAAAAGGAAAACTGGGAGTCAGAGAGACTTCTTATCCAAAGTCATACAGTTAGTAAGTAATGGAGCTGGAAATTATATTCGGGTATATGTGTCTCCAAACTCTGCATGCTTTCTAACTACAGCACACTGAAATAGGGGAGATGTAACGTCTGCTTTAGAAATGTTCTGAAGTCCATGTTTTAAGCATGTGGCACAGTAGAAGACCACTGGCAGACACTAGCAACAGATGGTTAAGGCACAATTCCTTTTAAACAAAAGACAGATTGTGCTCAAGTGGAGGAGCCAGTGGTGTAAACAGGAGCAAGCTCCATAAGTGGCTGAGACTTTGAATGAAAGAACAATTCTCACTGAGAACACTGTGGAAGGACGCATTATTACACATGGGGCTCATTGGCCATTTCTGCACACATGGGCAATGACTGCTATCATGGGGCATCACCTTCTGGATAATGCACAGCTGAAATACCATGCACTCAGAGACAATATTAAAATTTTATATCTGTACTTTAGAAATATGAGTGTTTCACAAATAAATACAAGGCATTAAAATGATTTAGATTCTACAGAGCAGTCTGGGAAGAGGAACAGTTTTATCAGGCTGGTCTCATAAAGGTTACTGATTGCCAAAACAATCATGCCAAAAAGAATTTAGGAAAGCTTTGTATACTGCCAACTTAAACTTTTCTTCTTTTCCCACTAAAGCATGTTTTGGAAAACATGTATGTATGTATCCTATTGTATAGAGAACTTCAAAAGACTGAAGTGGACCACTGCAGAAACCTCAGAATACTGTCTTGAGAATACTTCAAATATTTCCAAAACACATCAGTATAAAACATCTGCACTGTAAATTATAGATGCCAATTACAGATACCAGTAAAGGCAAAGTTTAATGTTCCCAGATGTTATTATATGGTATCTATGATATGTTGACCGAGTAGGGTATGCATATTTGTACATTATGGTATTTTTTCAAAATGTAAATTTAGTCCCTGGTGATATAACAATAGCAAGGCTGAATAAATTGTCTGTAAAGTAAAATTCATATTTCTTTTTTTGTTAGTTTAAAGATGGGGGAATGGAGAGAGCAAGAAACCAAATTACTCTATTAAATGTCATTTTAAAAATGGAGATAGTACCCTCCATATCTTAAAAGCACAGATAAATCTGAAATGAATAGTTTTAAAAAAAATGTTGGCAGTGATTATTCTCATTACCAGAACTTTGAGAGGATGCAATGGAAGCTAACTGTGCTCAATTACTTAATAAACTCTCTTTTTGAGAGAGTATCATAGCATATTCCATTTTTAAAGTACTCTATTTATTAAGACAATTGATTAAATTCTATTTAGAATGTTCAAAACAAAATGAAGCATGATAATTTCCAAAGAAGCCATACCTACATTAAAAAAATATTTTGAAGAATTTAGTAATCCATAGCATCCTTGCCCTCGTGGGAGTTGGTAGCAAGGATAGAATAGTGAAAGCAGTTTCATTCCAGAAGCCTTCTCCTACTTTACTCTATTTGGGGTTGAGCCTCTGTAGTTACAACCATAAGGAGCATCTTTATGTATAAAGTTATTTTGGTTAACCCAAAAAACAATTTTTATCCAGTGACTGTCTAATTCAATTATTTAAAAGATTTTGAACTCAAGCACCATAATTGAAAGCAGAAAGGGAAAGTTGTCAACTATGCATGTCTTTAATATAGGTAATATAACTGAGGTACCAGTCTCCAAACACTTTGGCATTGTGCAAAACCTTCAAGGGAGGGGGTCAGTAAACTAGGTTTCTAGACTCTATCACTAACCAGTTGTGTGACCTAGGGAAGTAATTTCAGCTCTTTGGAACTGTGTTCCCTCATTCTCAATACAAGAAGGTTGGGTTAGACTAGTTTTTCTGACCTGCTTCATCACTGGAGGACCTCATTTCAGCACTTATCTGGGAACTACTAGTTGGGACTTCTGAGTAGCCTATGTGGTCAATTTGAGGACAAACATACACTGTCTATTAGGCATTAGGCTGGGATTACTGTATTCCAATAGTTTCCTTCCAATTCCAATAGTCTATGATCCTGTGGCTTATTTGGTGCCTATCCTTCAATCATCATTAAAAATGAATTATGGAGTATTTTACCATACTGTGCTAGGAAAGGGGAATACTAAAAAGATTAAAAGAGTTCTCTTAAATCTGTCTGGGAAAATGTTTTCAATAGATAAAATTAAGGAAACAATGTATACTAGGTTGGAATAATAACCTAGGGCCAGGGTGTTCGGGAAGTCTTCACAGATGGGACTTGAGAGAGGTTAATAAAGTAAAAGAGGGTGATAAGGTCTTAGCATATGAGATAAACAGAGTCACATAAGGAAGGGCATTGGAATACTCAATGCCTGTCTTGGAATAATGAGTAAGGCAGTTTGGCTGGAAAGAACTGTATTATTATTTAATGAGCCTTTAATCCCAAATTGTGTACAGCAGCTTAGCTGTTATTTTAGCAAAATGTGGTAGCTATTATTGCTATATTTAGCCAACCTGTGGTACATCAGACTATCCAACTGTTTGCAATTACTTTTATTAACCCTAGGGAAATTATTGATGTGTCTCAGAATGTAACATTGACACAGTGGAACAATTGACAAATATTTATTGAATCCATATAGTGTGCAAGTCTTTATGGGGCATAAAACTGGATTGGCAAGTTTCTTGCTCTAAGGGAACAAACTAGTTGCTGTTATAAAATGGCCTCAAGGAAAAAACAAAGTAAAATACAAGACCACATAGCCAATTTAGCAATTTAAAAAGGAAACCTTCAAGCAACTCACATTTTAAAAAATGATTTTATCCATACTCTTGATGAGAAAGATTAAAAGATTCCTAATTCTTAGTGCACGGATAACTCCTAAACCTCTAGCTCGGGTCCATATCTTTTGTCCCCACAAGCTCTGGGACAGTATCACTTTATTTTTTTTCACACTGTAGATCTCTACCTGGTGTCCCCCAAACATGCCAAATTTTAAGTTCCAAGTAGATAGAATACATAATTTTCTTTCCCCAACACACCATCTCCCCCCATCCAACACAAACAAATATAGGGAAAGCAGAAACCACTTCCACTGCCACCTCTCTCTCTCTCTCTCTCTCTCTCTCTCTCTCTCTCTCTCACACACACACACACACACACACACACACACACACACACACACACACACACACACACACACACACACACACACACACACACCAGAAAACCCCAGCTGAACTCAGCCTAACCAAACCAAAGCATCCTTTCTCTGGCAATTCCTACCTTAGTGAAAGACACTATATCTAGCAACCCAGTCATCAGGTCAGACACTCTTGTTCACTGTATTTCTCCAGGAACTAGCGCAGTACCCAGCACTTACTAATTGTTCAATAAATATCTGTTAAAGTAAGTAGATACTTGCCCAAGTGTAGAAATTATTGCTTTATCAAAAGAAGAGGATACATTAATATCCATCCTTTTGTTCTCTTCTGGACAGCATAAAGTTGATCTGCAGATTCTTTTACAGGATGACAGTTTTTGTGTTTTAATAGTTGTAAGTTCATTGTTTGTGCAATGCCTGGATCGTCTATTCTGCCATCTTGGCGATGTCACTGTGATCCAAAGATTCTCGAATTGGTACTATTAGTATTTTGGTTGATTTCATCAAGGACTGAATAAACCTTTGGGAGCTAACTTCAAAATTTAACTAGCATTTATTATCTGACTTCTGAGGGAAATAGTAGTTAGACACTGAAGGTGCACCGAAGAGGGCAAGATTGCTTCCAGTGGGGTAGGTGAGAGAGCTTTTCAAGATGGAAGATTTACACAGAACCTTTTAAAGAATAGGTAGGAGTTGGAAAGACAGAGAGAGGAAAATCACAAACGATAGCAAGAATTAAAGAGTACAGGGGGAGAGTGAGTAAATGTTTAAGCTGTGTACAGAAATATCAGATATGTAGAAAATATGTTACGATGACAGCAGCATTTTAGCAAGATTAATCTGGTGGTTACCTTTGGTATGAACTGGAGTTGGAAGCGACTGGAAACAGGAAAATCAATTAATAGTTTAATTCATAAGTCCTGATATGAGATAATGGCCCATACCAGAGAGGTAGTGGATATACAAAGAAAATGGAAAAAGATCAGAGGAAAAGAATGATATTATTTTACAGAGCACAAATCATATCTAGGCCTTCTGATTTATAACAAATATATAAACTTCAGTGAGATGTTTTCTGAAATATTTATTAGTAAAGTCTTGTATTATTTTTCTTGAAGGTACTCTGACGTAAAAAACAGATATGTAATTACACTGATGGAGCTATCAGTTGAAATTTTCCTTATTAAAAAGGCACCCTAACACTTCTATTCCAGCAAAATTGTGCATTAGATAATGGGCAGGTTGTTGGGAAAGGGGAGTGAGTTGGGCACAAGCAGGGCTAAGACTAAGAGTTGAGAGCTGTCAGCACTCCACATCATAGTGTCCGAGGGGCTGGTGTGAGACTTCCATCCTGTTTAATTAATGCTGATATTACCTGTCAAATTTTCTGGATGAAGCCCAGTGGCAAAGATCTTCATAAAGTTCTGATAATTTAAATCAAATGGTGAAAGAGTAGTGGTTGTGAGATTTTGTCCAGCTGGAAGCAAGACCCTAGCCACTAGGTAGAGTGTGGGGTGGTGGAGGTGGGAGAGAGGGTAGAAAACAGTAGGAGACAGGACTAGGGTGATTGTCAAGACCCTGGTCAAGGGGGCTTGAGTTTAGGGCAGATGTATATCCTAGGAGAGACAGGGGTTACAAAATAGATTGGGAAAGAAGTTCTGTAATGCAGATTAGGCATGCATGAAGAAGGTAGGGAGCAGGGAAGACATATTTCAGTTTCAGCTACAGGTGCCCCGGATACCAGACTTAGAATAACAAGACTAATCCCAGATCCTACATACTGATAGAAATGGGGTTTTAATATGCTTCTGGGATTGGTTAGGACTTGCTCAGAATTTGGGTAAGTTTAGGGCCTACAGCTGAGTGGAATTACATGAGGCAGGAGCTAATACAACTGACTGTTTATATATCCACTTATCCCTAGACTATGTAATGTGTTTAGAAATTAAAAAATGAAGAATCTTACATTAGTATTGGATAATAAAACAATTGTCATCCCCTTTAATTTACTACAAAATATCATGCAAAATATTTTTTTGTATACACCTTGTATTTAAACGAATGTTGCATCTGGTTGAATATATTTATGATAAATCCAACCAACTCTGCTACCTGACTTCCACTGTCACAATTTATTTTAAGATGCTTATGAAGTAAAGCACTTTTTCCTTTGCTAATAAAGTATCTTTGAGGAATGATTTTTCATTTTAGAAAATTTTATTTTACCTTTTCTAGAATTTTTTTTTCAAGTTTAGAATGTCTTTTGTTTAAGAGATAGAATCCCAGGCAGCCCTGACCCTACCCTTACAGTCTGCCATCTTTTTGCCCATCTGCGGGCTCAGTCTGGATGAACTGCTCCCTTCTGGAAAGAGCATGTATCTGCCAACTTCCATGACTGAAGTTCTGCTTCTGAGAGCCACAGGGTCTCTCTGACCCTCTTTGGTCAGACCTCTCAGGAACTGTTGCTTCCAGATTGCATTTGGGATTCCAAATACTCCCAGACCTTTAGATTCAAATGGTCCCTTGTTCTTCTCCCATACCCTCGACAGAGCTCCTTCTCTTCCTCAGCCCACATACTTGCTGTCTCCATCTCACTCCCCAGCTCACAGTTGCCTCTGGAGGAGTTTTCAGCATGCTTTTCAGCTGGGGCTGTGCAGTGCAAACGCTGGGAGCATTTGTGGCAATCTTCCAGAGTTTGAAAGTGTTATATCCTATAAAATAAAAATAAAATTTCTATCTTCTGTGTCGACTTTGAGGGCAGAAAGTAGGCTAAGAAAAATTAGCTTACAATGTGCTCTAGAATTTTCAATGTGTATTCTATGATACATCTTGTCCTGAGAAATCCTTCTGGAAAAAAATGTTGGTTAAAAAAACTTTAGGGGCCGAGCCCGTGGCGCACTCGGGAGAGTGCGGCGCTGGGAGCTTGGCGACGCTCCCACCGCAGGTTCGGATCCTATATAGGAATGGCTGGTGCACTCACTGGCTGAGTACTGGTCACGAAAAAGACAAAAAAAAAAAAAAAAAAAAAAAACTTTAGGTGAGTTGGTTAAAGAAATTTGTGGAAATCTGCATACTATTCTTTGTCATGAAAATTCGTAATTCAGCTAAGTATGTTAATAGCTCTGAGGAGTCCTGTAGTAAACAAACCTGTTTAACTTTGATTAATCCAGTGATTTCCAAACTTTTTGACCTTTGTAACATTTATTATTGAATAATACATATTATCATCCTGAAAGAAATTGAATGTAGGGGACCATACTTTGGAAAACACTAGAATCACCCGCATCAAATAGCATTTACTCAGACCTCATTTTCCATGCAGCTTCTGAAGTCTTTGCCATAGAGGCTCATTTTTACTCCCTAGGTCTTTCTTTCTTAGCCTTGGTGATTTCCCTTATTCTGATCACCCCCCTACCTATACCTCGATGTCCTTCAGGGCTCAGGCCTCAGCTCATGGTTCTTTCTTTACACTCTTTTCTACACATTTGATATATTCCATTTCCTGGTTCCAATCATCACTCACAAATGGACTTTAAAAAAATCAATCTCTAATATCTATCCTAGCTTTAGTCCTACATCTCAAAATGCCTCCAGAAATTTCGTTTGTATATTATGTTGCTGCCTCAAATTCAACACATCTACACTTTTCTTTCCACAAAATACGTCCCATTCTGACTTCCCTGGGACCGGTCATTTTGACTATCATTTTAATTTTTGGTGAAAAAATGTATTTTTAGAAATATTATAACTCTAATATAACTCTGTCCTTTGGCATTATTTTCATTGCCATAGACATTAGGAGAAAGAGCCCCTCAAAACTACTATTGTCAAGCTTGCATAATGTACTATGGATGCTAGAATAGAGGAAACTATGATGGTAGAACTGTTATCCTGAATGTACACTTTTATCACAATTTAGTCACCAAGCTTATTGTTTAACATTGGAAATGTAAGTTAAAATGCCAAAATGAACAGCCTTCATATACATGAACAATAACCAGTTACAGTCAATAAAGTTAGAGAAAACTCCATTTTAATAGCAGTAAAGAAGACTAAATACTCAGGAATAAACATAGTAAAAAACTATGCAAAACCTAGATGTAAAAAATTTAAAACTCTCCTGAAAGACAGAAAAGTAGACTTGAGCAAATGGAAAGACATTCCTTTATTCTAGTATAGGATGAGTCAACATTATAAAGATGTCAGCTCTCCTTAAATCAATTTATAGATTTAATGCAATTCCAATAAAAATATCAAGAAGCTTTTTTCAATGGGGCTATATAAGTTGATACAAAGTTCATGTGGAAAACAAACATGCAAAGAATAGTCAGGATAACACTGAAAAACAAAAACTGTGAAAAAAGAAAAACATTGAACAGGATAAAATACATCACGTAAAAAGGGAAGGTATTTTAGAAAAATAAACATTTATCTGCTCATTTGTGCAAAAGAAACAAGGGAAGGATAAGCCAGAAATAATGAGATCAGTTACCTACAGGGAGTGGATGGGAATGAGGTGGAAAGAATGTGTAGCAACAAAGAGAGGGCCAACACTTCTCTGTAGATCTTTTTGGTTTTTGTTTGTTTGTTTTGCTTTTTTAAAATTTAAAAAAACTTTATTTAGTTTGCTTCTTTTCTGTAGATCTTTTTGTATAGCTCTGATTCTTAGAGCCTCGGTCATATTCTCCATACTTCTGCCCCTCCCCCTCAAATAATTAAAGTCCGCCAGGGTGTGGGAGGAATGACAAAAGGAATATGAAGAGTAATAAGTGAAAGTAAGTGTTAAATGAATAACATAATCACACTGAAGTGAGTGGTGAAGAAAAGAACTACCCCACGTAACCTTGGGAAATAGTATTTTGACTGTAAACTATAAGGCTAACAACAAAAAAACCTGCACAGAAATACTATTCTCTAGTTAGTAAATTTGTTTCTTCTGGGGAGATGGGTTTGTAATTCTGAAACTACATGTATACTACCACATACTACCATTGCACTAGTGTATACTACTGTTGAACAAATAAGAAAATATATTGTGGATAATGAGAGCTGGGTTTCTTATTATCAGAGAAAGAAGTTACAAATAAGGAAAGGATGGAAGGTTAGAATGAACTTTGTGGTATTGGACTAAAATCGAAGGTATTGGGGCTGGCCAGTTAGCTTAGGTGCTTAGAGCACAGCCTTATACCACCAAGGTCACAGGTTCAGATCCCTGTCCTGGCCAGCTGCTAAAAAAAAAAAAAAAAATTGAAGGTATCAGTATGAACTCATGGTTTTTTCACACACACATACAGTTTTAGAAATAAATGCAGATGTATGTGCACATTTGTTAATATACACACGTATATTTCCTGTTTTTGTCTGCTGAGAGGCCCAGGAAATAATGACAACCCAGTAGCATCAGGCATACCTAGCAACCAGATCTTGGTTTCTAAATATCATTCTCCACTAAAACAAACCAGGGCTCCTTGGAAAATGGTTGATTCTGTGGCTGGGGCAGGGAAAATGCAAAATGAACCTGGAACATCTTCCAGTGCTAGAAAATGAGGAAATGTGAAAAGACAATAGAGGTATTTTGAAAGAACACAGAAATCAACTTGAAAGATCTACTAATAGACAAATCTGAGAAAATTTGAGCAAGAAAAAAAGGTAGCTTTTTTATTATAACCAATAGAATAAAATCAACATCCATGAATCCATATTGATATAAATAAATAAGTGAATAAATAAATAAGGGGGGAGAAGGCACAGATCTTCATTACAGTAGAATTCTAATTAATGAATATAGAGGAATGATGAAAATAAAAAACTACCATTAGGCAAGCACCAAAGTGATCATTATTGCAGATGAGAACCAACGATGGATACTAAAATTAATGGACAAAAGTATGACCAGGAACAGGAGTTTTGCATAGTGTCAAAGTAGCTCTTACGATGTGCTTATTAATTACAAAGAAAAAAAATAGTAAGTTTATAGTGCACAAACCTGGCAGACACTACCTTAACCAAGTGATCAAATTTAACATTACCCCAATATGATATATTGACATGTACCCCATCATATGATGTACTAGAAAAGTCACAACATCACTTCTGTGCTGTGTTTGCCAAAAACACATAACCTCAATTTATCATGAGAAATAACAGGCAAACCCAAATTGAGAGACATCCTACAAAATAACTGATCACTATTTGTTAAAAGGGTCAATGTCATAGAAGACAAAGAAAAAAGAAAAACTGAACAACTGTCACAGATTGGAGAAGACTAGAAACATGACAACTAAATGCAATGTGGGATCCTGGACCAGAAAAAGGAAGTTAATGGGAAAACTAGAGAGATTAAAATAAGCTTTGTAGATTGATCAACTGTATTGTATCAATGTAAATTTCCTGGTTTCAATAATCTTACTATGTTATATTCTACATCTACAAATACACATACATTTTCAAATACAAATACATTACATTTGTAAATACAATTTGGTATTTACATAAAACACAAAATTATATTTCACTATTAGGTATTAATATTAGACTCATATAATTAATATTATATGAAGACTCTACAATTTTTGCCACTTTTCTGTAAGTCTAAAATTATTCAAAATAAACGTTAAAAACAATTCGATAAATTAGGACACAACTTCAGCTATGAAGAGTAAATATTTTAATACTCAAGAATCAAATTTTTAAAAACTACTGGGAAGGCTATGATATTTAATTTTAATTTTAGGCCTGTTACAGTGCATTTTAATCCAACTTTTCTTTAATTTTCTTTAATGTGTTTTCTTACTACAACGTAATCTGGTGGGGCTGGAAAACTTAAAGTGTTTTTCAGTATGCCAATCTTTTTCTAAAAGCCTTTTGTCTTGCTGTTGACATATACTTCAACATGATAATGGACATTAATGAAAAGTTGAAAGATATATTGTTAGTTTATCAAAAGAAAAAATAAATAGGCTAATTAAATTATCTTTAAATTGTTAGAGACAAAGGATTTTTTTTTTTTTTTTGGTCTCTTTTCTTCTTTTTATTTGTTTTTTTAGAATTTATTCTTCTAGGTATTATCTTTGTTCACCCTGACTTCATTTCATTTTAAGACACTGAGATTGTTTTTCATATTTGTGTTTCTGTATATGTGAAATTATACTTATGTAGGTATGTAAACTCTTTTCTCAGCTATATGGAGATCTAATTACAAATGCCCTGGAGGAAAACTGGATGAGAGGGCTGGCCCGTTAGCTCATTTGGTTCAAGTGCAATGTCATAACACCAAGGTCAAGGTTTTGGATCCCCTTACCAGTCAGCTGCCAAACAAACAAACATACAAACAAACAACAATCAAAACCCCCCAAACTGAGAGAGTAGTATGAAGAAATTGAATTCTTTTATTCCTTCCTAAGCTAGTGAACTGCCTTCTTACTTGAGTTTTTAATACTTTAGCCTTAGATTGTGGTTTACATGTAACTAATGTGCTTTGAGTGCTCCACACACAAAATCTTTTTTTCCTGAGTTAGAGTAGCTTGACAGCACTACTAGCATTACAAATACAACTTTAAATAAAGTAGAGGCAGATGTGACTTATATACTTAGAATTAGATTATTTACTTGCAGTAAAATACAGGCAAAACTAAATAGAAGACCTAGACAAAATTCATGCAGATTCATGTGCATGACTGGGGTCAACAGAAAGAGAGGAATATTCAGTCACTTAAAAAAAAAAAAACTTTTCAGAGAGAAAATGGGAACAGTTGCTGTGATTGGCAGGAGGTGCTGCTGTCTGATATAAGTTGTTTCTACTTCTTTTGATTCCTGTGTTTTCTTTCTGGGATACTGTTATTAAAAAAAAAAAAAAAAAGGAAGCTTACAAAATGCCAAATATTTTCTACTGACCAAGAGCTTAAATTGGTTTCTTTGGATAATTTTGAAGAGTTGGATGGTACAATGTTTTCATTTCATCTATAAAGGAAAATACAAAGAATTGCCATGAACAGAAGTGTGGTGTGCCTCTGAAGGATTGTGAGGTTCAAGCATGTGCCAAAATAAGGTTGTTTAGTACACCTGCAAAAGCTATTTGATGAGATTTTGGGTTAATGAAGGTGCACTTCCTACCAGCCCAAGCAGTTATTTTTCAAATATCCAAATTTCAGAAAGCCATTTGGTATCCCAGCAACAGCAGTTCACCTATACTGAAGAGTTGTGGTAGTTGTCACAACACAACAACTTAAAACATTTCTTAAGTAACATTGCTTATGACTTTGAATGGGTTTGAATGCTCTTTCAATAGCACTTATTAAACTGTGTTGAAGTGGCCACTTGCTTGTCCATCTTCTCAAATGGATTGTAAGCTCCTAGAGAGCAGACACTGAATTTTGTTCACCATAGTATCTCCAGGGATTCATTGAGGATCCAGCACTTCAAAATGAGATCCAATAATTACCTGATGAATAAATGAAGAAGTGAATAAATCTCATGTTCTAGTATAGATTCTGATTTGAAAAGATGGCAGAGAAAATGGTGATGGCCATGTTGTTTGGCATTACCTTCTAGACTCTAGCTTTACATCAGAGATGATCTATTTCTTCATCATGGGAGCCTCTTCCTCATAGTGGCTCTAAGTGCTTGAGAGTCCTTTCAAGTTTCTGCTCTCTAAGGCCCATCTCTTTACCATTTGTTTGTGATGCACATGTTGTCAACACTCTTGCTTTAGGGCTTCTGAATCATCATTACCATCCCTTCAGCTTTGTTTAAGGATAATAAAGTAAAATATGACAACTCAGATAAAATTTAAAACCAATGTCAAATCATCATCAAAATCAAGAATGTCTATAAGCAGTCTACAAGGTCTGCCAATTTCTTCCAGCACAGCACATTATTTGTTGTTCAACAATGGGAGCCACACGTTGAGGTATGTCTTGCCCATCTGTACACAGTCTTAAATAAGACATATAATTAAACAATAATGTATTTTGGATGTTGCTCTGAGTGCACATGTTCTTCTTCATTATTACTGTAGTGGTGAATTTCTGCCATGGAACATGGGGCTGGTTTAAGATAGGCTCTGAGCGGTATAATTAGTGGGACCTCTATTATGCAAGACCTGGATGCACATAGCTTAGAGCTCTTGCCGTAGTCACCTTTAAAGAAGTTCCACCCAGTGTGATAAAAACACTTTTTTTCTAAATGTTAAAAGTGGCATAAAAATATTACAGAAAGTTTAGAAGACAGCAAAAAGAAAATCGAAATCTCATGCCACCTTGATATAACAGCTTTATCACATTTAAGAAATCCCATCCAGTTTTTTTCATATATATGTTTTTACATAATTGCATTCACAATAAAATACATTTTGTATTCTGCTATTTTTACTTAACATTGCATCATTCACATTTTCCATGCTGTTATATGGACTTCATACATATTAATTATAGCTTGGGAAATAGTATGTCCTTTTAGCTAGGTCTGGAAGGTTAATACATACACCAAGGGATGAAACAATCGTGTGTGGGTTTTTGTTTTGTTTTAAAAACCTGTAAGTTTACTGCTAGAGTGATTTAGTGTTGAGTTAGCTCATTATATTTATGTGAAAATAGTTGCTTTCACTTAAATATAATAATTCTATTGAAGGCATCCTCAACTCTGCCCCTTTTAGTTAACACACTTATCTGAGTTCCTTATCCTCTCCTACACTCCAGGGGCTTTAATTAAGGTATTATTACATTGTACTATCCCCTTTACAGAAATGAAAAATATTAAAGAGATTAAATGATTTGTCTAAGTTTTAAAACAAGTGGTAGCCACAGTATAGCTCTCTTAATTCTTACTGTGAATAATGGTACTATGGTTGTGCCTACACAGTGTATTTTCTCCCAATTCCTCTCTTGTACCAGGCCACACTCCCCCCCGACCTGGCCAATCATCCAACCCATTCACTCAGACAAAATATTTAATTCTGGGGTGCAAATATCCAAGCAAGGACAATTACAATTATAATTCTTCTCTGTAATTAATATATGCTAGTTGGAAGAGAGTAACTCTTTTTACTTTACTTTTGGGGTTGCCAAGCTAGGACAATGTCAAGTTGGTTCTGCTGGCAGTTATTTTTACTGCCACCTGGGAGAAGGTGTGTTTTCAATTTAGGAGAATAAAGCTGAGTAGACATGCGAGGTGGAGAGAGGGACAGAGAACTGAAGCACTAAGCTCCTGGTTCCTAAAGCTCTTCATTCAGTTCTGTGAATTGCCCTCTTACCTTTTCTACCACTATGAGGCAATAAACTTAAACTTGCTTAAGCTAAGTTTGTGTTTTTATAACTTGCAAGCAGAAAAGTCCTAACTAATGCAGTTTCTGTAACTCTATACAAGACATTTATCACCACTAGTGAAGAGCACTGTCAGCAGATATAGTAAAAAGAGCTCCCAATAATAAGATAAAGCTACGAAAGTGAGGCAAGATATAGGCCCAATTTGGAAGAATATTTTGGAAATTTAGCATTTTAATTTCTTTCAAAAACTAGTTAATATTTGAAGAATCTAGGTCCACTACAACCAATAATGTAGATATTTCCAAAAGTGTGGTCAAATATGCCATAGTTTATGTGAGGGTGTACTAGCCTAAAATACAAGGGAGTAGGAAGGTAAGAATTTAATAGTCCTGGATTGGTTATGATTTCTTAGGATTTAAAAAAGGAAGGAAAGGAGTTTAGAGATATAAGAATGAATGACTGCCATATTTCTGTACACTTTTAAAAATATAATTGAAAACCCTATATATTAGATTGCTTACAGTTCCATTGTTTTTAACACATGAAGAGAAAGCTCTGAGGCATAACATGGTTACCTTAATGTTTTAGATTGTTTTAACAATCTATTTGGGTTGATTGACTTAACCACAGTTAATTCTGTGGATGGGGGGAAAGTGGGGACTCACTTGATAAAAAAGGCCTGAATTTACTCTATTGTTGTCAAATAAATAATATAACTTTGAAATAATTCTAGGCAAAAATTTTCTTTTGCAGGCATCTTTAAAAAAAAGAAAATATTTACATTAAAAACATTAACATTCTGTGAGAGAAAAATAGAATGCACATAAAAATGCCTTTGTACTTTAATCTTAGTGAAGTATATATTCATCATGATAGCTGTATATTTTCTTACTATTTAATACAGTAACATAAAATTTAGATTAGAGATATGAAAATATTCTTTAACAGAACAGTTTTGCATGAAAAGTGATTTTTATCTGGGCAGACATAAGATTGTTCATGTCACACATTAACATTGTATTTTAAATAACTGTGTGATTATTTTTTAGTAACACTAGCACTTTTGTTTTATACGCGCATTCTCAAAAATTCCAGTGGCTTGTTTTCTTGTATTTCTCTTAATTGTGGTGATCTTAAACAGATCTTTAATTTTAAATCTGCCAGTTGTTCTAGTATAGATGGGTAAATACATTTTCTCCAGTTGGCAAAGATGGTTTGTTTGTAAACACCGTCAGGATATCTGCACTTTATTGGATTTAATTTTTAGTAATAAAGACCTCCCACATTACAGATTCTTTCCAGACTAAATTTGCCTGTGTGGGAAGCAAAAGAATCATCAGTCAGGGAGAAAAAGTGAATCCATATGGTACTCATGATTCTGCTTCCCTGGCTACAAGGAAGAAAGAGTTGAGTATAGACAGCGCCCCCAGCAAATCTCTTTTTTTTCTAAAAAGCTTGATGTTATGGTCTGAATTTTGGGTCTCCCCAAAATTCATATGTTGAAACTTCATTGCCAATGCGATAGTATTAAGAGGGGGGCCTTTGGGGGGTGATTAGGTCATGAGGGCTTTGACCTTGAGTATGGGATTAGTGCACATATAAAAGATGGCCCTTATATAAGTGGCCATTATAAAAGAGGCCAGAAGGAGCTTGTTAGCCCTTTTTCCCTTCAACCATGTGAGGACACGTATAAATTGCCATCTGTGAGGAATAAGCCCTCACCAGACACTGAATCTGCTGGCTCCTTGATCTTGTATTTTCCAACCTCCAGAACTGCGAGAAATAAATTTCTGTTGTTTAAATTACCCAGTCTAAGGCATTTTGTTATAGCAGCCTTAATAGCCTAAGAAACTTGCTATAATAGCAAAGATTGATGTCAATTCCATCCCAATATCTTTCAGATAGCTTAGTTCACCCATTGTATTAGTCCGTTTCTGTTGTTTATAACAAAATGCCTGGAACAGGGTAATTTGTAAGAAAACAAAATTTATTGCTCACAGTTTTGGAAGCTAGGAAATCTGAAGTCCAGGAACATATCTGGTGAGGGTCTTCTTTGACTTTAATGCAACACAGGGGTCTCACATGGCAGAAAATGGTGGAGCAGAGAGAGGGCTAACCTTAGTTGGCTCTTTTTAAAGCCTTCAGATCCATGCCCATGACCATCATTCACTAGGATCAATCCATTCACTAGACACAGTCCTCACAATAAAATCAACTCTTTAAGGCCCCACCTTTCAATTACCATAATAGGATTTCCCACCTTCTCAATAGTCACAATGGGGATCAAAATTCTAATACATAAAACCTGGGGGACACAATTCAATCCTTATCACCCATGTACCATACATCAAGTGTGGATGATTAACTGCAACTGAGAGCATATTCTACTTTGCCTCAAGTCCTGCTCTGTTTCTCCTGCATGTATTTCCAGTCCCTAGCTCTAGTCACTCCCTTCCACTTTGGGGCTCACTCCTACCCCAGTCCAATCTTAAGTACTCTGTAAGGACTTTGGCTCAAGTTTTCACACAGGCTCTATGAAATGGGGAAATTTAAAAAAACCCAGATCTGTCAAAAAGTAATCAAAATATTATCTTCAGCTTTATAAAGGTGAAAAACCAAAGTTGGTAGTAGAACTTGAAGGGATGACAGATCTTCTTCATTTTTACAAAGTTATACGTAATTCTCCACTGTGTAGAGAACAGACAGGAACTGAAAGCTTTTCTTTTGCTAGACTCCAAAATACCTGGAACAGCGCCTATCTCTTGGTCAATATGACCAATGGGATGAAGAGGAAACTGGGCATCACATACACTTTACTATTAGTTCTACCTCCCTGAGCATAAATAAAAGCCTATTATCTTCCTTGTATTTCTACCATCCGTAGCTGCTTGTCAACTGAATTTCAGCAAAAGAGAAGAGAAGATGGTGTTTCTTAAGACACTGCTGTGTTTATGTCCATGTAAGTTATTGGGTAAATTTAAATTTAGCTTTAACAAGCTTTCTGGTTACTGAAGGGGACGCAAATATTGATAAAACTTATACTTAAAAAACTTATTATCTAGTGTAGTGGGTAGAATTGTGTTCCTCAATAAGAGATGTTCACATCCTAACCTCTGGTATCTGTGAATGTGACCTTATTTGGAAATAGATGCAGATGGAATCGAGTTAAGATGAGGTCATACTGGGTTAGAGTGGTCTCTAATCCAATGACTGGCGCCCTTATAAGAAGAGGGAAATCTGGACACATAAACAAACAGGGAGAATGCCATGTGATGACAGAAGCGGAGATTGGAGTGAAATGTCTACAAGCCAAGGACTGCTAAGGGTTGCTGGCCACCCCCAGAAGCTATGAAGAGGCAGGGAAGGATTCTTCCGTAGAGCCTTGAATAAATCAAGACCTGCTGATACTTTGATTTTAGACTTCTAGCCTCCGAACTGTGAGAATAAATTTCTGTGGTTTAAGCCACCCAGTTTGTGGTAATCTGTACAGCAGCCCCAGGCAACTAATACACTAGTTAAGGAGGTAGAAATATAAATAAATTGTAACAGAGGTTTAGAGATCTATGAATATAAAGAAATGAGACATAGCTTTCTAAATGTCATGGACAGTAATTCTTAGAACACCAGGTTTCCTTTGCAAAGATTTAGTAAGCTATCTGACTTTATGATTTACTGTGTGATTTAAAGTGAGTCACCTCACCTCTCTGAACCTTTTCTTCCCATCAGTGAAAGGGGGCTTTGGCTCATCAGATTATCGCTGAAGTCTGTTCCACCTGTGATATTTCATGTCTCAATCTGTACCGTATATGATTTGTCTTCAACTGTATACGTATACTTTAAGAAGTTATTAGGCTAAGCCATAAAAGTCACTTATGGGATTTAGTGCCCTCTACTCTTCCTGTCACCCTCCCCACCCCCACCCCCAAAAAGAGGTGAGAAGTATGTGAAACTAAAGTATCTTATTCTCCAAGCTGAGCTTCACTTCGGGTGTATGGAGTTAAAGGATAAACTATCTTTCATAGTTTGTCTGTCCATAGACTAATCAACCCAGCAGTATAGTGAAATAGAGGGAATTCACGTAGGTTTGAATCTGGGACTCAGTGGAGTCCCTGGGCAGGCAGTTTCAACCGTCTAAGCCTGTAAAATGGCGATAACAATATCATCTATCGTAACGAGTCATTGCGAGGACTAAGTAAAATAGAATACTATGTATATTTTTTAAAGTGCCTGGTAACTAGTGGGCGCTTAAAAATGTTACTCGCTTACAAAATCCTGGCTTACAAAAAGAACTAAAACTTCCGGGGTCTGCCTGCCCCCAGGTTGGAGACGAGTCGGGCACCGGGTACTCCCAGCCCTCTCACCCCCGCACCGGCGGGGAACCTGGCACCGCGGGCCCGGCGCGCCGGGGCGGGAGGGCACGGGGGCGGGGCCGGCGGAAGCGCTCGCGCGCCGCTGTCAGCTGCGCCGGAAGTTCTTGTCCGGGCCTGGCGGTAACCTTGGGGGTCTCGCCGTGGCCTCCGACGCTGCTGCAGGTCTGGGCTTTGCCAGTCTGAGACTCACTCGGGCTAGGCTCGTTAGCTTTCAGAAGCCGTCGGGATTGCGGAAGAGGACGCCTAGGGCCTCGGGGGGCAGGCACCCGGGCGCCGGGCCGTGCCGCCGACATGTCTCTAGTGGCGGAAGCCTTCGTCTCCCAGATGGCAGGTAGTGCGCGTGGCTGCGGACCGCGGATGGAGACGGGGGACGGGGCGCGGGGCAGTCGCGGGTAGCAACGTGAAGGTAGAGGGCAGGACTTTTCTCCAGCCTTGTGGCATTAGGTAGATGCTGAACCCAGGCCGGGGGTGGAGGTGGGCACGGAGTACCAGAGGTACCTCATGGCTGAGAAAACCGAGGAGGAGACACCTGGCCAAGGTCACCCCGCAGGGCAGGAGTCGCGTCTGCTTCCCTTGGGCGGTGCTTTGTTGTACTGCTCCCCATTCCATCGGGAGGGGCTGGGATCGTGGGGGGGGCGTGGTCACAAGGGCTAGCCATCCGAGTACTTCCTAGAGTGGGGCCAGAGTCTCCTTAGTGGACCTCACCTCACGTTTAAGGTGGCTGTCCTTGTTACCTGTTGTCGTTGAGGGGCCACCGAAGTTCTTGCTTCTTCTCCAAGAAACACAATACTGCCATTTGCTGTCTCTAGGATTCATTGAAATGTCGTCTTTAAGTCTAAATGTACTTTAAAGAAATACCTTTGATTTGATGTACTGAACATGACTGATGTAAATAGGTTTATGTTTTCTCTTATTAAGGTTCTTATTTACTGTAGTGAAAGAAATTAAATATTGTTGAGAAAGTGAAGAGACTAGGCATAGATATTTCTAGGTGTAGATTAATGGAGTTCGTTTTAACTCCCTAACAGTGTTTCCAACATGAGCACAGTAATGAGGCAGTCCAGGATAAATTGGTACATTTAAAATAAGAAGGTAGTATTTTGGAAATGGGAAATACAGAATGTGTCTTAAAATTTGCCAAAATGTTTTTCATTGCATTACATTGCTGTGAACATACATTTCTTTTTTCCATTTCTACTGAAAATAAATACATTGTTTTCTAGTTGAGAAGCTCCCACTAGATTGCACACTTCCTGAAAGCAGGGATACTTGTTTTGTACCCCATTGTGTCTTGAGCACCTTTCATTTGGGGCTCAATAAATATTTGTGACCTGAATCAATGAGTAATCTTGAGATTTCAAGTAATGATTATTTCTATTTTTACCACTTAGGTTGAAAAAAACTAGTCTTATGTAGTTAGATCAGTGATTAATTTAGATTGCTACTATGTTAAAAAAATCATTTCACAGCGTGAAAAAGAGAAAAAATTGGTAGATTTGATTGCAGAAAAAATTTGAAAGCTTTGTATGATAAAAGACACCATAAATAAGTCAGAAAAATAAGAAGAAAATGACAACTGGACAGAATCAAGGACAAAGAATCTGAACAGACAATTCATTAAATGGAAAATGCAATGGTCAATGAACAGATGAAAAGGTGCTCTCTATCACCAACAGTAGATAGCACTTTTCCTACCTAGTCAGATGGACAAAAATGAATATGATAGTTTCTAGTACCGACAGGGGCATGGAGAAAACAGTTACCCTCAGACTATTGATGTGTCTATAAATTATTACTTTCTGGTAACAATATAGCAATATTTATTAAAATGTTATTCTTTGATCGAGAAATTCTACTTATGGGGATTTATCTGATAGAAATTTAAGGACCAGTACTTAAAGAAATACAGTGATATTAATTGTAGCATTATTTGTAACAGCAAAAAACTAGAAATGTCTTAAATGTATATCAAATTATGGTATACCTATCCAGCAATTTCACTTCTGGGTATACAAGTATATTCAGAGGAATTGAAATTGGTATGTCAAAGAGATATCTGCACTCCCACGTTCAGTGCAGCACTGTTCATAATAGCCAAGATATGGAAGCAACTGAAGTATCCATCAACGGATGAAAAGATAAAACGTGGCTTATACACACAGTGGAATACAGTCTTAAAAAAGAAGGAAATTCTGTCAATCATGACAACATGGATGGACCTGGAGGACATTATGCTAATGAAATAACCCAGACACAGAAAGACAAATACTGTATGATCTCACTTAAATGTGGAATCTAAAAAAGTCGATCTCATAGAAAGAGTAGAAAGGTGGTTACCAGAGGCCAGGATAGGTGGAGCAATAGAGAAAGAGGAGATGTTGATGAAAGGTGCAGTTAGACTGGAGGAATAAGTTTTAGTGATCTGTTGCACTGCATGGTGACCACAGTTAATAATAATGTAATGTATATTTCAAATTTGCTAAGTTTCAAATTTCAAAATTGCTAAAAGAATAGATTTTTATGTTCTCACTACTAAAAAAATAAGTTGATAAGGTGATGGGTATGTTAATTAGCTTGATTTAATCTTTCTGCAGTGTGTCCATAGATCAAAACACATTGTACCATGTAAATATACACAATTATTATTTGTCAATTAAAAAATAAATTTACATAAAATTATGGTATACCCACATTTTTACAGATACTAAGAATAAAGAGGTGTACCTGTTAAATATACTGGTTTGAAAGCTATGATTATATCAAGTAAAAAGAAGTTGTAGAATAATATATATCTTTCATGAACCCATTGTTAAATAAATAAACCCTATGTAAACATGTATATGTATATGTTTATATACACAAAGAAAAACTTATAGAAAAATATTCAACTAATTTTGACTAGCAATTTCAGGGTAATAATGATAGTGTGTTGGTGGGAGATGGACAAACTATTTCTGAATTGCTTGAATTATTAGTGAGCATGTCTTACTTTTGTAATTTAAATGATTATAATTTAAAAAATTGAAAAGATTATATTTTGTCAAGAAGTGGGGAAAAAGGAGGCTAAAGTAATTTATTTGAAACCCTGTGTTTGACTTTTAAGTGACTTATAAGTGTGACTCAAATCCAACAACTATTGACAATATTCTATTTCTGGTAATAACATTGTTTTTGTGGAAGAGGTCAATCTTGAGAGGTTAAAGATATCTACATAGTCCTATTATAACGTAATAAGTAATTATGAATCTGTTTTTGTAATTCAGAGGTCTAATTTTTAGTGTATCTAACATTTGGCTTATTCTTTCTTCCATTGGACATGAGCTAACACCCTGTTTGATATTTCTTTTGGAAACATTTAAAGGCATCTGGAATCTGTGATCTTCTTTAAGTGTCTTCCATGAGAGCCTTATTCATCAGGATATCTTTTTGGAAGCCTTCTCTGAACTCCACAGTCTAGGTGAATCACTTCTGTCTCTTTGCTAATACTGTACCTCCCACCAAGTTGTTTCAGGTCTTACTCCTTAATATGACTTATTCTGTCCATTTCTACTGCTATTACCTTAGTTCGAGGCTTTGTCATTTCTCGTGTGGGTTAATAGTCTTTGAACTGATTTCAAGACTGGACTTGCTTCCAGTCTGGTCTACTTCTGATAGACTCCACACTGCAAGCAAGCCGCACTGAGTTTTTTGTCTTTTTTTTTTTTTTTTTCCTAAAATGTTGATATGACTCCTCTTGTTTTAACACCTTTATTAGTTTCCTATTGTCAGTAGGGTAGAGTGAGGCATGTAAGAACCTCTGTAACTTAGTCTAAGTCTGTCTTTCTTGCCTCATCTCTTGTCGTTTCTTTCTTTGAAATCTAGCCTTTCTAAACCATTTGTAGTGTCCATCCTTGGCACATGTTGCCCTCTGCCTGAAATGTCCACTTTACTTGGATAACTCCTTTAAGATTTAGGGCACCATTTTAACTTGCAAGTTTACTTGAAATTTTTTTCCGGTCAAATAAGAAAGGTTTGTTATGTTTTGTCTTTTTTAAAAAATAATAATAATAATGATGTATGGCTGTTGTAGAAAATGAAAACATTTAAGAGAAATATAAAGAATAAAGTAAAAGTCATCTGAAATTACACCACCCAGATTAAGACTTAAAAATCCCATCTGCATCATTAAAACTTTGGTTGAACAAAGCTATTTTGTTCTTTTTCTGAATTAAAAAAAATGACATAAATAGTATATAATGTGCATTCTTTTCTGTAACCTATTTTGTCATATAACATATTGGGATATCTTTATGTCTGTGAATGGAATCGTACATCATCATTTTTAAAAGGTTACATAGTACGAGAGTGCTTCAAAAAGTTCATGGAAAAAAATTTAAAAATAATATGAATCTTTCCATGAACTTTTTCAGTACCCTCATATTTCATTGTAATGAAGAAGCCATAATTTACTTATCCGGTCTTATTCTGATGGGTATTTTAGGGTGTTGTATCTGTCAGTTCAACCACAGAAGCAGAAACAGTAGGATCTCTGTCTCTGTCTCTATCTCTATCTCTACCTCTGTTTATATACACACATGTATGTGCATGCTCACACACACACACAGAATTGGCTTATGCTGTTATTGTGGTAGCTCAAGGAAGTGCAAAGTGCACAAGGCAGGCAATCAGGAAGTGGGAATCAGGAGGAAGAGAGTGATTGCAGGACCAGGCTGCTTGGAGTGACTGATCTCAGTGAGGACTTAAGCCCCCTTTTAAAGGGCTTTCAACTGATTAAATCAGGTTACCTAGGATCATCTCCCTTTTGATTAATGTAGTCAACTAATTAGAGACTTTAATTTTATCAGTAAAATCGCTTCACTGCAACATCTACATTAATGTTAGAATAACTGGGAGAAGGTGTTTGTGTGGTGCAGAATGGCTGTTGCCTTTTGTTTGTCTTCCCAACATGTGCTAAGAGAATTTCCTTATAGCCCACCTTAATCAGATACATAGTACAAAGAGAATTTTGTCAAATGTAGTTCAGTCTAGCCAAGTTGCTGTGTCCCTAAGCCACCACAGGTGTATATGATTTTTCTCTCTTGTAAACAATGCTTGCATATACATATTTGTACATCTGTCCAGTAGTTTCTTGGGATAAATTTCTTAAGGTGGAAGAGGATTTTGAGTTGTTCTTTTAGCTTAGTAAGTAATATGGAAAGGAATGGTAAATTATGATTTTGAATGAATAGTTTGGATGTCTAGTGGTGATATGCTGGATTTAGAATTTTTCAAGGAGGGTAAAAGTAGTCCTGGATATTGAATTGTTTTCAAATTCTTCTATAATAAATAATTTGTGTATTTAAAATTTTCATGTGCTTTTTTTTTAATTGCAAGATTTTCCAATATATTATTCAAGTTTTGTCTTCTGATTTTTTTTTTTTTTTTTTTTTTTACAGTTTGTTGAATATGAATATATCATAGGGAAGGATGGAGTAACTGCATTTGGGTTACTCGACTACATTTGGAGCAGTCGCTGTAGCCAAAAGGGTAGAGTACTATGATAAACAGACCTGACTCACTTGCCCATCTGTGTGGCAAATCTGGAGTGACTCCAGGCATTAGGATTCCACAGTGCCACCAGATACACAGAAAAGAAGGGAAAGAGGTGCTGAACACTAAAACAGCAGAAATCTGCTGCAGTGTTGATCGCTTCCTTCACATTGCTTTTATACTTCCTGTAGATTTTGGAGTGAGAGTCAGATCTGGGTACTTATTCAGGGTGCTTGCCAGTTGTGTGACCTTGGGCAAATCACCTGCCTTTTTAAGCCTCAGGTTTCTCATTTGTAAAATTGAGAAGATAACAGTAATATGTTATTTTAAAGACAAGACTAGGAAATATTTTAAACGCTTGGCATTGTGTCTGACACATAGTAAGCACTCAGTAAATGTTCGTGAATATTATTTTTAGCTGCTTACCTGTCAGTTTTTCTCTTCTGCTGGGTTTTGCCTCCAACTCCCCGTGTGCAGATGCAATTTGGTAAAGCTTTTAAGTTATTTATAAATAGAATACATAATTTATTTCAATAATTTGAAACATCTGCAAAATTATTGCAATTATTAAAATTACTCTTAGTAATTTATCCTAGAATAAAAAATTTTTCTAGAATATTTATTTTAGGATTATATATTTGATATGCTGTAGCCATGTTTTTCATTATAAAATTGAATCTTGATATAGGTCCTAGTGGAGGTCTGTTAGTTAGACATTGCCATAGGTGGTTACTGATAATAAAAAGAGTAAGCTTCCATTTTTGAGCTATTGTGCTAAATGTTTATATACATAATTGCTAATATTAACAATTTGTTCTTGTCAGATATGTGTTATTCTTGTTTTGTGGATAAGGAAATTGAAGCTCAGTTAGGTAATCGGGTATTATTCCTAAAAGATTAGGAACAAGGTCATTGGAGTAAGGCAGAACTGAGTTCTATTCTTAGGTCTGCTTCTTGTTCTATGATCTTGGGCAGACCTTTTTAGTCCTTAGTTTTCTCATTTGTAAAACGGGGATAATGTATTTTATAATGTATATTAAGCACTTAGTATAGGGTGGTACATAATAAGTGCTCAATACATGGTGCTTTCTATTATTATTTTTATAGCCCAAGATCCTTTCATTTTATAATAAGGGGTCCTTTGAGGATGTTATCTTTCTATGTCTGGAATCCCATTACCATTTTGGACAGCAAAAAATGACCAAAGTGTTCTTAATTTTCATTTACTCCTGTACCATGTTTTGTGAAAGATTACTTCATCAGTGCCTTGCTATCTTTTAAGCACATCAATTAATTTCATTATACTATTTCTTATCAATCTTTTGAAATCAGGACAGTATCTGTTCTGTTCTTTATTTAGAAGCTCAGTAAACTATACATATAGTTTAAAGGATGAGAAAAGAATATTTGGAATATTTCATTTATCTCCTTGTGGGTATTTGGGTGCTTAATTATTTAAATTTATTATTAACTTTATTTTAGCAGTAGCATTAATTTATGGTTTGTGCCAGGAGAGTAGTTTTGCAGGGTTCTGTGGAATCCGTATGTAAGCATTTTGAAAGTAAGTGTGACAAAGACAGGCATGTTTTTAAAAATTTGTTTTTATAATGGTTATAAATTGCTTTCTATTCCATCTCTCCTCATATGAATACTGGGGAATCCGAACTTTAGAAGTAAAATAAAAGTGATATTATTACTCACAGAGTCTGTTGAAGAGACAATGAAGAACATTATGATAAAGGCTCTTACATCTGTAAATCAGAATATTGAGTGATGATAATTGCAACAGAAATTTGAAGAAATATAATGCATTAAATTCTTTTGCTCTTGAAAATGAAGATACTTTGTTAGTTATTTTCACTCAGTATTCTGAGGTTTCTCCAGTATTGAAGAAGGTATTGTGGAGTTATTGAGAAGTAATTAAATTGGCCATCTCATTTCAGAGAATCTTTTTTTTTATATTCATAGTAGTCAAATGAGTGTCTCATACTCTGGTGCTTATCACCTTGGTAGATGGGAAGTTGATATTGAAGGGGCAGATGGTGGAGCAAAACAAAGACAAAGTAGGTTATACTTCAGATAAGAAGCAAAGTACAGTTTACTGACAGCAGTGTGGCCTATTATTTTATCATACTGTGTTCATGAATAAATTAGAAACCAAATTTTTAGAGGCAATGTTTTGTTGCCTTTTGAAGACTTTGATATAATGTTAAGATCCCTTGAAAGACTTGTTTTCTGATCTTGAAATAAATTCACAATTAAGCTGTACTGTGAACTTTAATTTTCTTGTATGCTTTATTAACATTCATACTCTGAAATTACATAATTTTTAGTTTCTAACTTAAAAGATTTTAGTGCTAGGTGTGCTGTAAAATTTGTCGGTCTTATTTATGTAAAGATTTTTGAATTATTATTGTTAGCTCAAGCCTTCCATATTTGGGTGCAAATTGAAATAAAACATTTTAACATTTTTCAGACATTTTTGAAATTTCTTGATAAGCTGTTATCAGATGAACTGAAGATATCAAATAGAGATGAGATATTGAAAATTCAGTCTTCTCTTTTGTTCAAAGCTACAAATTATAATATTCAGCAAATCCAGCTATAGACATTTATATGTACAAGAGAATTATTTGCCTTGCCAGTAAGACAAATGTGTTCCTTAATTTTTTATTGCTTTGTAAATGATCCTCTATTCTTGAACACTTTTCTTATTTTTGTGTGCTCTATAAATGAATCATGGTTTTGAACTTTTTTACATCAGTAATAAAAATGAAATTTGATTGGTTGGTAATAAGGAAGGTTCTTTCCATAAAAACAATCATTTTGTCATGACAATTCTCATTAACTGTAACTGTGTTAGCAAAATAGAAACCATAAAATGCATTTCATTGTGCGTATATACTTAGCTATGTTTTTGTGCTGATTATATATTTTTATCTCTAAGGACTTTTATAATCCAAAGAAGTTTCTTCATAGGTTAACCTGCCTATGGATTTTTAAAAAAGACTTTTGGTGTATATATTTATCCCAATGAATACAGTATTCTTAAATATTATAATGGAATTTCCCACCCCTCCCACCTCCCTACATCATATTTTATTACCTGGTCACCTTACAGCACTGACTAGAACTTTATACAAGTAAATTGTATCATTTCTTTAACTTGAAGAGGCTGTCATTACTCCAGTATTTATTTCTGTAAAGCAGTACTGGCAGCTGACTCTTTAATGATCTGGCCTTTTGTTGACCTACTTCTTTTGATTATTAGTCTTTATGTTATAGGAGAATGTTTTGGCATCATGAATTATAAGTAATGTTTCTGATTTTCTTATGAATTCAAAAAAGGTTATATGTCAATAAGAAATAACATAAAAATAAAAGTTGCTGACTACTTTTTTATTAGACATCGTTATTGTTATTTTTACTATTACTGTTTCATCAATTTTAAGATTCTAATTTGGCTAGTGGATGAAAATGAGTTACATAATGTTAACTGTTTAAAGTAGTAATTGATATTTGTTCTTCAGTTGGGGTTATGAATTATTATTGATGTATTTTGTCCCCAAACAGATTTCTCCTTACCATATTATTTGCATTGATTTTCCCATACTATCATTTGGTGGCTGTTTGGAGAATAAAAATAATTTTAATATTAAAATACATATTTAGAAAGGGAGATACGGTTTAGAAATCATGGAGTGCAGATTAAAGACCAACATACAGTGTGTTTTATTATTTACTGTTCTGCATTATCTTTGCATCATAGGTAAATTACTTTATTGGTGTGCCTTTATGAAAAGATGTAAGATTTGAGTTTAGCTAGAGTCACTAAGTCATTTTTCTCTTGAATTCTCTCTTTTTTCCCTCAATCCGTGTATAATGTAGCAACTGCCATTCAGACCAGTTTTTAATAATGGTGGTAAGCCATTATAGTCACTGAATAGCAAATTCTGGGGGCTAGAGATCAGGGAGTCGTGGTGATGTGGTCAGGAAGTTGGAGACAGTGAGATTTCAGAAAGGTAGAGTTTCAAGATAATGGGTTAATAAAATGAAACTGACCGGAGGAAAAGTGGAAATGTCAAAATCCATGTCTAAAATAGTAATAAACACAATACAGTCAGGAATCAGTTTTGTAACTGATTTAGATCAACAGAGGGGATTCTGAGGCTTCAGATGAATCAACATTTAATTCTATCTTTAATGATAAATCTGTGACTAATAGTCACTTGTAGTGTAACAAATCACCCAAATTTAGGGATGTGAAACAGCCATTTTATTATGTTCATGGATTCTGTAGGTCAGTAATTCAGACAAGAGATATGGTTTGTCTATACCCCATGACCTCTGGAAAGACTGAAAGACTGGTAGTGATCCAGTGGTTGAGGGCTGGGAATATCTGGAAGTATCTTTACTTACATGTCTGATGACTGATTCTGTCTAGGACCTTAGCTGAGGTTGTCTTCTGAAATGCTTATATGTGGCTTCTCTGTGTGGCCTGAGGGTAGTTAGGTTTTTTTACATGGTGGCTCCAAGCTAACCATGTAAGAGCTGCATCACCTTTTATGACCTAGCCTTGGAAGTCATGCAGCATCACTTCCACCATATTCTATTGGTCACAAAAGATTCAAGAGGAATCTGCCCAGATTCAAAGGGAATTAGACTTTACTTCCTTGATGGGGAAGCGATAAGCTTCTAGAAGAGCTTATGTGACAGGAGATATTGTTGTGGCCATCTCAGCTATACCTGTTTTAATTAGAGCTGGGAACTGACTAGTCCCACTCGTGACTGAATAGGAGTTCTAAAATGGAATGGGAGTGGATGAGAGATGTGGTTGGGTAGAGTAGTACCCACTCTACTACTATGTAAGGGTGGTAATGCACATTGCAATTACCTGTGGAGTTCTCTAAAACTACTGATATCTGCCTTGCACTACATCCTGCCCGACCTTGCATGTCTGTACACACATTCTTTTTTTCTCACCAAAGGTGTGTTATATGGAAAAGTTGAAGGTGATGCTAAAGCAAGTATGCTTTTCAAACACTCCATAGATGATTTGGCTGTGCGCCTCTGGTTAAGAACCATTGAATAATTTGGAGAGAAAGTGAATTCTTGAGCTTATGGTGTTGAATTTAGTACCCATTGTTGAGATGTTAGCTTTCCATAATTTGGTTCAACGGTTTTATTTTCAGAGTTATAACAGATTTTTGCTGTCAGATATCTTTCAAGCTTTAAATAGCAAAAGTCTTGCTTGTATTTTCTACAAAATATATTTATTTGTTAATAGGGGCTCTGCCAGGTGCTGAGGTTCTAAAATGAGTAATGCTATTCTTGCGTTTGATGAACTTATATTCTTGTGCAGGACATATCTATTGAAATAGGTAATTTCAATATCAAGTGGTATATCCTATAATAAAAATCTGTACAGAGGCAGCAAGTTCAGGAATCCTTTGCTGAACATTTTACCTCCTTTCCTCCAAGTAAATTAGGGGTGTTAGGTTTTTAGTAAATATCTTAACTCCTCTCCCTTCCCCTCACTTTCTATCTGGCACTCTTCCAATTATTTTTTGGATCCGATTTTGATTCCATCTCCTCTGTGAATTCTTTCCTGTCTTCCTCAGGCAGATTTAGTCATTTCTTCAAGAGTATTCCTACAGGTCTTTATACATTCTTTTGGCCTAATGCTTATATTAATAATAATTATTGATTGAGTACATTCTGTAGGCTAGGGATTATATAGGGCACTTACATAGTTTTTCTGATTTTATTCTTCCAACAACCTCACAGGATAGTTAATATCTTCCCCTTTTGCAGTGAGGTAATTGAGGGAAGAAGTTAAGCAACTTGGCCAAGGTCAATCAGACAGTAAGTTGTAGAATTGGAAGGGGAACACAGGTGTGTCTGACTCTAAGACCTATGTTTTTTCCCTATACCACGTGTATTCACGTATTGTATTATAGGTGGTTATGTGCATCTCAGTCACCCCCTCTTCTCTTCCTTGCCTCTCATCTACTCAACAAAAGTAGACCCTAGAGGGCAATGACAGTTTTATATTCACCTTTGTTTATTATAGTCACTGGTACATTTGGACATTTAATAACCTGTTTGTTTAGTATAATGCCTTTAATATTTTGGGAGGTAATCTCTGAGGATTTTCTACCCCTGTTCTTATACTCATTAGGGAATACTGTGATGGTAAGGCTATGTTATCTTGTTTCTTGTTTTTTTCTTCTTGGGGAATATTGCAGTTCTGCCAAAATTTCAAGGGGTTTAATAAGTCAAATCCTCTGTAGAGGATCATTTGTTTCACAGCTAGTTGGGAGGAGTGAGGGAAGAGGAATAGAGAGTTCTTTGGTTACCTAGCTTGATGTGACATAGTGAGTATATTTCAAGTACATAGAACAGTGAGCACATAGTAGATACTTACAAAAATAGGTGCTGTTATTACTATCAGTGTATTTGGTTTAGAGTAGTGGAGTGCTCCTAGTTTGAGGGATATCTTTTCAATTCTGTAGGATTGAAAGAGAACCATTAAATTATTGCAGCTTGGTTAACATTGTTGAGGTCTGATAGTTGTGTGGGCTATTTTCTTATCTGTTCTTTTGGGCCAGATATTGCACTTTTAATCTTAACCAACTGTTTCTGTATAGTTCTATTGTTAATCTCACATTCATTTTTTTTTCCTGAGAAAGTGTTGTCAGTGCTTCCTCTTTTTTATTTTTTTTGAACTTCACATTACCATTTTAATAAAGAGAATTCAGATTTTGAGTCCTAGCTACAAGGTTTATATCCATTAATTAATGATATTCATATGTAGTTGACTTGCTTTTTATTGGAAATTAATGAAAAATGGTGGATCATTTTTATAATGAGACAAAGTCCAAACGTAATCATTTGAGAACATGACACATGCGTACTTACTAAGAAAGAATGGAGAGTTTAATTTTTTCTTTTCTTTTGTGGCTGGCCAGAACGGCGATCTGAACCCTTGATCACGGTGTTATCAGCACCGTGCTCTCTTGAGTGAGTTAACCAGCCAGCCTCATAAATTCGACTTGTGTTTACTTTAGCCTGAGTTATTGGCTTGTTGATGCTGTTAATTTGGTTTTTGTGTGTTTTTTTTGACCCTTGTTAACCTCTAGAAGTTTGTCAGTTTTATGAAATCGATCCTTGAATACTCTTTTGAATTTGATCTCTAGTTTCACATAGATAAGTTTAGATAGCTCATGTTCAAGTCTCATAATTGCTGGCTTATTTTTACTTTCCTTATTGATTCCATCTAATGGAAAAACTATCATTTAACTACTTTGGTTCCAAAATAAGTGTGGCCCCAGTTCATTAATCTTAGAGGCTTATTCTGGGACGTTATAAAATTGCAACATCTTACTGAGGTATGTTTTAAAACATGGTTTTAAGCCATATCTACAAATGCTTAAGCAGAATAAGATGGTCAGAAATCTTTCTGAATAAAATTAATCTACACAGATCCTCACTACCACCCTCTCTGAGCCAGATGAATGAAAGAGATGAAAAGAACTTAATCTTATTTTAAGTGCCATCTATGTATGTATTTAGGACAGTCTTTTTTTGTGGTGTTTACAGACCATCTGCATCAGATTTACCAAGAGTGCTTGTTGCAAATGTGGATTCTTGGTCTTCATTTCGACATTATCAAAATCTCTGAGTTTAGAGTTTGATGGAAATAAATAATTTTACCAAGTTCTTTAGGTAGTTCTTGTACATTAAAGGTTGAGAACTACTGTTGTAGGATGATTATAATTGCTTTAATTCTGATACTTACCCGAGAATGTTTATTTGTGAGTTCTGCAAGAGATAAGCTAATTTAATTGTGTGTTCACTGACTCTGGAGTCAGACAACTTGGGTTCAGATCCTGGCTGTTGTCACTTAGTAGCACTGTGACTTTGAGCAAATTACTTATGCTTGTGCCTCGGTTTTCTTATTGTAAAATAGGAGTGATAATAATAGTGTCTACCTCATAAAATTGTGAAATAGTTAATATGTGTCAAGCACTTACTTGTATAATAAGTGCAATAAGTCTTAAAATTTTCTATTTACCTCAGCTTTATTGAGGTATAATTTATGTGTCCTTTTTTAAGCATACAATTCAGTGATATTTTAGTATATTTACATAGTTGTCTAGCTGTTACCACCATCTAATTGTAGCTTCCTATCACCAGAAGAAACCCCTTGCCCATTTACAATCAATCCCCATTCCCACCCCCAGCATGAGTCAACAAATAATAGCTTTCCGTCTCTGTAAATTTGCTTATTCTGGATATGTGATATAAATGGAAGCATACTCTGTGTGTGTGTGTGTGTGTGTGTGTGACTGGCTTTTTTTTTTACTGAACATAATGCTTTTGAAGTTTATCGATGTTGTTGCATGTATCAGTACTTGGTTCCTTCTTATTGCCAATAGTTTTCCATTGGATGGATGTACCATATTTTGTTTACTCATTCACCAGTTGATGAACATTTGAGTTGCTTCTACTTTTTGACTATTGTGAATAATGTTGCTGTGAACATTCATGTGTAAGTCTTTGTGTGGATATATTTTCATTTCTCCTGGGTGAATACCTAGGAGTGGAATTGCTGGGTCATATGATAATTCTGTATTTAACATTTTGACAAAGTTTTTGTGGTCCCACCAGCAATGTCTGAGTGTTCTGATTTCTTCACATCTTCTCAACATTTGTTATTGTCTGTTTTGTTGATTATAGTTTTCCTAATAGGCGTGAGTGGTATCTCATTGCGGTTTTGATTTACATTTCCCTAATGACTAATGATGTTGAGCATCTTTTTAAAATCACATTGAGTGTGCTTGTTGGCCATTTGTATATTTCCTTTGGAGAGATGTTATTCATATCTTTTGCCCAATTTAAAAAATTGGGTTATATTTTATCTTTATTATTGGATTCTTCATATATTTTGGATATAAGTTGTATGAGTCTTGGGGAATCTTAATTGCTTTCGTCATCATCGTCATCATCATCTGTATAGGTAGAAGCATAGGTAGTGTTTGACCAAAAGGAGATAGATTCTCATTATTCTCTAGTTTTATTTGAGCTCTACCTTTGGTTGTGAGGGGGAAGTTCTGCCCTCTACTAGTTTTCCTGCATTTTCAATCTGTACTGCCTTCCATCTTCTGCTTCCAGAATGGCGGGGTATTAGGATTCGCCTGCCTTGGATATTAATTCTGCTGCATCTTTCATTCATGTGACTGACTTTGGGTCTTTTTACTCATTTTTTTACTACTTTGTTCCAAATAAATGAGTGGTTGGAAATATTGCTGAGTGATTTGTAGAATATTATTTGACATACTTGCCATGGTTCAATACATTGACATTCATTTGGCATTTTGGATATTGTGCACTATCGTATATGATTTTTTCTTAGTTTTTATGTAACGTGTAACCTAAACAGAATTAAGCCTTGTTATAGGTATTGAGGTAATATTTTTTGTCATAGTGTGGTAAATGCCAATAATTGCTAGAGTTTTTAATTTGAGGCAATATAAAGGTAATAAACATGGAAATAAACCATGTGGTACCTCTAAAGTATGAAGTGTCTTAAGGGCAGTTGCTTGGTTTTCTTTATAATTGTATCTTTAGTGCTTAGAATGGTGCATGGCCTGTTATATGCACTGAGTATTTATTGAATGAATAATAAAACCGATTTGTAAATTTACTTTCTGAAATGAAGGTTATGTATAATATATGCAACAAGCAATTGAAAATATACAGTGGGCTCTGATGTCTGTCAAGTTTTTTCTCTCTAAGGACTTATGATAACTTGTAGCCAAATAAATAGTTCCTGGTCTGAATCTTTCTCCAGAAGAATTTTTCCAGAGTCTGGGAATCTTTCATATGTCTGTCTTACACTAATCTAGTCTGTCCTAGAATGTCTGCTTCTTGCTTCCAGGCCCATTTTAATCAAAGGTAGTTTTTAATCTTTTTATCTACATTTGTTTGCAGTACATTCTTTAAATAGCTTACCACTATGCTACACAATGCTGCCTGCCTGTTTTTTAGGTTTATGAAGATAACTGTGTTACCATGTACTTCTCCATTCTCCAACATGAGCCACTTTTTGACATGAACATTGATCTCTGATTGTTGAGATAATGGGAGAATGGTTTTAAACTCCTTTTGTAGGAAGAGTCACTTCCTGCTTATATATCTCGTATGCTATTATTAAACATGCCGTATGAAACAGTAGCTCAGGGGCATTACTGTTTAATCATTTTATGGTCATTATTATCTGGGATATAGTGTTATCTTTGATTTGTACTGTAGTTTGTAGGTTGACTTGCTGTTGGATTAATACATCATCCTTAAAATTCTAGTTTTGATAAAGTTCCATATCATTTTATTTCAAGTCTAAACTTATTAAAAATCTATTTTAAATGGAGCCTCCATATCAAAATTGCCTATTTTTCCCCCCTAAACTTTTGATTATTTTATAGCAATTGTCATGATTAGAGAAGTAAATAACATATATAAAAATCTTCTCAGGGCCAAATGATGCCAGAGTATTTACACATGGGGTGACACAAAGCCTGGGGTTCTGGGGCTGGGATTCCACCCAGGACCCTGCCCCAGGCCCCGAGCCAGGCTTGAATGCTGGTGCCTGCCAATCGGACTGTCCCACTGGCCACTGCATGTGCTTAGGGAGCATCAGGTAGCCTCAGGGCTCTGCTTGTTGAGCCTGGTGGGAGACCCTCTAGCTGACCTGTGGTCCTGCCTCCTGCTCAGGGGGCTCCCCACACCCCACAGGCCAGCTCAGAGGGGCCTCTGGGAATCATAGGGGGCAGTGTGGGGGACACGGGCTGGGATGGAGGTTGGGATGATCCGGCCTGCACATGCACACCCACACTGCCCCTTCACAGAAGAATCGCAAGAGGGGAGCTATTTTTGTGTGTGTTTTCTCTTCTCAGTCTTCATTTCTGCAGTGTTATTTTTTTGTTTCTTTGACAGTGACATAAACTGAGGTAAACATCTGTGACCAACACCTCTCCTAAGGGGTAAAGGGTACCAATCCTACCAGCAGAGGTGGTGGCAGCAGCAGCAGTGGTGCAGCAGAGCCTTGACCTTGTTCCAGTCCTGCTTTGGGGTCAGGCTGGTCGCTGCCTCTCAGTGCCTCTGAAAATGAGGGGGCTGGGCTACATAACTATGGTCCTTTCCCAACTCTTAACATCCGAATACTACAAGGGAGAAAATGCCCGGACAGAATCTTGACAGGAGAGATTCCAGTGAGGGATATCTACCATGGCGTCTTGCTTCCTTGTTATTGTGGGAGAGATCAGTATGTCCAGAGGCCTAAGGCAAAAGGAGAAGTCATGGTTGGGATTGGTGGGCCCGGCTGGGCTCCAGGTGGGCCAGGAAAATTCCCTAAAATTTAAAGGATTTTGAACTTAGTGTTTGTGTTGATATCACTGAGATCATCAGTATAGTATTTATGTCAAATTAGCCAATTTACTTTCTTTTTTTCTGTGTGTGTCTTGGAGTAACTTGTTTAAGAGCTACCAATGCTCTTTGAGCATTCTGTTATATTAATAGTATTTGCATTTACACCTTTGGCAGAAAGCCATACAAATTTGGAGATAGGCTACACATGTTTCTTACTCCTTTTATATAACACTATCTAAATAGTCTTGCTAGGCTGAAGAGATGACATCTATGAGCTTTTGGAATCTAGTTGCCTAAGGATAAACTGAGTTTGACTTCATTAGTGCACAAATGATAGGTTTGTGTAGAGTTGTTATAGCATTAATCAATTTGATGGCTTAGAAATATGACAGAACTGAAGCAGTGTGTAATATTAGTGCCTATTCTTCTGCAAATTATGTCTTCACCTACATTCATATGCCAGAGGAGTCATGTTATACATTTAGAATGTGGAACTTAAAAAAAAAAAAGAAAGAAACAACAACAGAGGGCACCTCTTTTCATGGCCCTTCTGTTCTCCTCTTAGATTAGATCATCAAGAGATGCACTTTGGAATTAGACTTGTTTATTAGGTCATAGCTCTTTCATACTGTGAAATACCCTGAATCGAATAGAATGGATAGATCATCTGCCACCAGAGTGACTTATCACCTAACTTAATGCTTAAGAGAATACTGCAAATGATATATAATGTTTAAAAGACCTAGGGATATACATACGTGAATTTATTGGCTAGCAGACATTTCACTAAAAATTGTAATTAGAAGTAAAAAATATTGATTTTGATTTTTTTTCATTATGTTGTATAGGTTGATAAAGCTTAAAATAAGTAGCTTAAAGACAATTAAAATGAATAAGAAACTTTCTGCGGTGGCAGTATCATAACTAATAACGTTTTATCTGAAGTGTGATTATTGCTAATTAAAAATGAATAAGAAGCAAGTATGTGTTTTCTGGGGGAGTTGTGGATGTTGTTTGATGGAGATAGCATTTAAATTTGGTCTTGAAAAAAGGTGTAGAATTTGGGTGTGTGGCAGTGAAGGAGTATTCCAGACCAAGGGGAGCAATTTGAACAAAGTCACAAAGGTGAGAAAGTATGAAATATATAGGAGAAATTTGAAATATTTTGGTTGGATACGTAGGTCTTGTTAGGTGGGTAAGTAGGCAAAGATCCCTGTCCTCTTCACTACTTTATGTACGTTCCTCCTTTAGTGTTTTCTGTGGTCAAAAAAGGTAATTTCACCAGCAGAGAGGAGGACTCATCCTTGTTCAAGAGTACGTGAATGACTGGGTTCTCTGCTAAAACTTCAAATAAATATTTAATTACTAGTGTTCTTTAATGTGGGGTGGATTGTGTGCATCCTGTAGTATGCAAGACAATCTGTTGAAGTACAAGAAGGAAATATCTATAAATTAGCTATGCCTTTATACCTGTGTACTAACCCTAAAACTGGAAATCTCTTTATGTTTGCTGTTTTATATATAGGTATATAGTTTTTATATAGATATATAGTTTTCATCAGATATTATTGCTGTACCATTCCTAAGCCTAATGGTAAAGGCCCTCAACCATCTGACACACTATCTCACTACTCCCCTTTCTACATCCTGTGACCATAACCAAGGGATCACCATTTAAAAAAATCTCATGTCCTTATAATAAAATATTTGAATATGCAGGCCCAAACAGATTTAGAAATCTTATGGTTGTTAATTGTTGAGGTAATGTATCATGCACATTATTAAACATACCCTAAAAAAGAAAGTAGAAAGAGTTAAAAAATAAATAAAAATCCAAGTTCCAACTATTTTTAGGAAGTTTAATATTTTTAGAGTTGTGTTGTTAGTTGTGGTGGCAGTACTGAAGTTGTCTGGGTAAAGTTTATTTTATTTTTTATGTTTTGCCATCAGTGTGGTTTCCTTATTTTCCCTGCTGCATTCTTAGCCTAAATGGTACAGAGTAGTAACAATAATGATAGTGGTAATAATAAAAACAAACATTTATTCAGCCTGCATTTACTGATTGCCCGGTTATGTGCTAGGTTTTAGGGATGAAGTGGTAAGCAGAAATCAGACATGAATGCTAGATTCATGGTGCTTATTTTCTAGTGAGGGAGATAAACAATCAAATTGTTACTCAAATCAGTGTAAAAATGTTGACTGTAATAAGTGATATAAAGGGGTGTGTGTGCTATAAGATCTTGCAAAGGGAGTGTGTGAACTATTCAGGGAGGTCAGTGAAGACTTTCCTAGAGATAGGACTGGCTACATTTTGTAGGGCCAAGTGGAAAATGAAAATGCGAGACCCCTTGTCAAAAATTAAAACTTTCAAGACTGTTACAGCAGAACATTAAACTAAGCATGGGGCCCTTCAAAGTGCCGGTCCTGTGCAACTGAACAGGTTACATGCCCATGAACCTGGCTTTACTTGAGGAAGTGATGTTTGAGCTAGGGTATGATAACACAATAGGAAAAGAAGATTGTTCCAGAGGAAGCATGGTGCATTCAGAAACTGAGTGAAGGCCAGTGTTGTTGGAGTTCAGAGTAAGAGGGGGTAGTGTGGGATAAGATAAAGTAGTGTGTGATAAGTGTGTAATATTAGTGCCTTTTGGATAGAGGGGCTATGTGTAAGGCCAACTAGAACCCTGTAGGCCATGCTGAGGATTCTGGTCTTTATTCTAAGAGCCACACATAACTATTGATGTGTCTTAATCTTAAAGTTTGTTAATAATACCAGTAACTTGCACCTTGACAGCGTTGGACTTTCTCTCTCACCCTCCATTTCTTGACAACCTGCTTTTCAGAAACTTCTAGTCTCGTCCTTTATATTTATTCTAAGGCTGACCTTTCCTGAAGGCATATTTAAAACAGTGCTTTACGTCAGGGAGTGCTTTTGGTGGTAGAAATTGAAAATAGGTAGGGTAAGTGAGTCATGAAATTTTATTTACTATTTAAGTAGTTTGTGGTCTAAAAACATTTCAAGTCAACTGAAGAAAAACTAGTAAAAATACAAATGTTTTACTGTTGTTTTAAACAGATTTTTATTTTTAAATGTTACAGATTTTTTAAGTGTCTGTTGTCAGTATCATGATTTTAAATTAATGTCCCTCTTTTATACATGCTCAGGTGTAAGGGGTGGGTGTTGACTTGACTGATCTTGGGAAGGAGAGGAGTGGGGAAGAAGTTGTCTTTTTGGACCTTATCTTTCACATAATAGATATTCTTAATGAAAGACTTTAATTAGTATTACCCAAACCAAGAAATAAGCTTTGCATTTTATATGTGGATAATAATATTCACGATTCATGGATGCACTTAAATCAGTGATATTTGTACAGTTGACCCTTGGACAATATGGGGGTTAGGGGCACTGACCTTCACTTTTGCCTGTCCCGAAACTTAACTACTTAACTACTATTAAGTACTTCATTCACTTTTCTTGGGGTCCCAGCCATACCGCACTGTGTGCCCTGAGCTCCCCACCCCTTGCATAAGTAGTAGTTAAGTAGTTAAGTATTTAATTTATTCATTCCTGACATATCTCACTAAAATTTTTCCAATACATTTATTGGAAAAAATCCACATATAAGTGGACCTGTGCAGTTCAAACTCTTGTTGTTCAAGGGTTTGCTGTATACTCTGAGCTGCTCATGGGTGAGATAGGTTGCTAGTCATTCTCTGCATACTCTACTATTTCTTGTCTACTGATCCACGATATACTAGAACTCCTAGATGCTAAAATAGCACAGTTATATAGATTTATATCAGTCTATTTGCCTTTTCTTTTTTAATGATAGGTTCTATTTGTGAAGAAAACACGAGATGTTTTGGTAGAGTTAGTTTCTGGTAATTTATTTTTAATAATCATTTCTGAGTTGAAACATAGTTTATATGTAGGATCAAGTAAAATATTTACCCCCTTCACCCTGGTTTCTAGCTTTAGGTTCTAAATAACAGAGTTTTTGGTATTTGTAGGCAACTCCCTTAGTCTTACTTGCAGTATGTAATATGTTTCAGAATTTCTGTTGCTGTCACATGTGTCTATTGGGTAAGATCTGGAGAATCCATGGGTGTGATGATGAATTAACTTTTAACTGGAATTACTGAACAGAAAAATTGCTGTTCATATGAGAACCATTATATTACAGAGTAATGAAGTAGCTTCTGATATCAAAAAACACTTAAATTACAGTCATGTACTGCACAACAATGTTTCATTCAATGACGGATCAGATATATGATGGTGGTCCCATAAGATTATAATGGAGCTGAAAAGTTCCTATCACCTAGTGACATTGTAGCTGTCATCAAGTTGCAGCGCAATGCATTAATCACCTGTTTGTGGAGAGGCTGGTGTAAACAAATCTAGTGCAAAATTTGTTGAGGAGTGCCTTTGTTGAGGAGGTCCTTTTTGGAGTGACCCTCCCAAAGGAAGCTCAGAACTTTAAGGTAGAAAGCCAAGCATTTGACACATTAGGTCTGACCCCAAGTGAGAGGGTTGATGTCTACTTTAGAATTCTTGCATTTTTAAATGATTTGCACCCATCCCCATAGCAAAATAATAGTTAATAACAGTTAGCTAACACTCACTGAGTGCTTGCTGAATGTCAAGCACAATCCCTACCTGTAATTAATTTTCATAATTTTCTGGGGGTGGTATTATTCTAATCCCCATTTAACAGATGAGGAAAGCAAGGCACAGAGAGACTTAGTAACATTATTTGAGGGCCCACCCTCATGCAACTAGTGGTCAGTGTAGATAGTATGAAAACTCGTTATTTCCTTTCATAATATACTCTTGCACAACTAAATCATCTAACAGTACATTTCCGCTAACATATCCCTGTTGTTAAATGATGCGTGACTGTATATTCAGCATATATTTAATGCTAAGTGCATGTTATTCCATTGTTTTGAAAATTTGTAAACCATGCCTGGTATATACACAAAATAGCTAACCAAAACTTAAAATTACTAGAATATTTAATTAAAATACTCTTTTACCTTAACGTAGATGATAATATTGAAACTTTAATTAGCCAGAATGTTTAAGGAATGAGATGGTAGGTTTAATCAAGTATCCTTTTTCTTTCTTTCCACATACAATGAATACCAACTTAAACATGGTACAGTGTGGGATACACAGATGCATACAACACATTTGTGCCCTCAAGGAACTTAGTTTCAATATTTATTCTTTGAAATTTTTGTAAATTTTGTTCCTATGCTTTATTGCTTTAATAAGACTAGTATACTTGAATCTTCAATGATTTAGGGTTTTATAAGAAATGAACCTCATTGTATTGTGAACCTCACTGTATTGTTTCTAGTACAGATGTAAATGGTATAGGCATGCTAACCATACAGTTTATCTTAAAAGGTTATTTTTGAGTAATTCGCTGATGTCGACTTGTTTTTGTTTCTCTGACTTTTATTTCCAAAACCATTATACAGGTTAATGGGGTTCTTATTGAAATTATATTTCCTTAAAAAGTTTAGAGTAAAATATAATTAGTTTTACTGCCTTTTTGGTATGTGCATTGAAATTCAATAGACTTCACGTATATGTATAATATTGTAAATAACAACATACAAAACTATGTATGGTCTCTTAATTTGCTTGATGACTTCATGGTATTATCCCTAAATATGAGTTTAATTTTATGTAGCCCAAACCAAACCAAACCAAAGTAACTTTTATAATTTACAATCCTATGCTACTTTGCTTTTCTCTCATTCTAAAGCATAAGTAAAGGCAAATTAGAGGGTTCCTCTCCCCCACCCCAGAGACTATTTTAATGCATCTTAAAGGATCAGTCGAAAGAAAAAAATGCTTCACATGTATGTTTCTTTAAAAAAATCAGCCAGTTATATATTAAAAAAATATTTGTTGCCATATTACAGAAACTGGAGTAGTATAAATACAATAAGAAAAATACCAATTATTACTGTATTTCATGTATTTAATTTACTTTCCTGCTGAGAGCAAATGTAGTTATTGTGTTATAATTGGTGATTCTTATGTTTTATGGTTTTTACAAAGGATTCAGCAAATGATATCATGATATTCTGTACATTCTGTCAGTGGAGCCATTGCTTCTTAAGTGCAGGTGATTAGACAAAATTCAAATCTAGTCCTTTTCCGAAGCATTGGTAGGTTGCTAATATTCTCTTTGTAGCTGATGTCTTCTCTAAATGAGAGATTAAGGGTCCAAGGTGAAGTTTGACTTCAAGCTTAAAATCAGGTTTACTGGCTTTATTTCATGTTGTAGGTACTTAATACTTCATCATGCTACTTTGCTTTGTTTTTGTGGGGTGGTAGTAGTAGAGTGAAGGCAATGAAATGTTCTAGAATATAAGATTCCCCTGTATTTTTAAAAGCTAACGATTTATAGGGAAAGATGGACAGTCTGATACAGATATGTTTGATTCTTTCATATTGTGTTGTCTGTTTGAAATTTACTTTGTTAAAAGTTCACAGTAAAATATTATATTACTTCACTGTCTTTTTTTGTCGTGAATCAGTCATTAGTATCTTTTTATATGTATGGCTAACATTTTGGATATACCTTTGTTTGGAGGAGGGTAATGTCTGTTTGAAGGAGGCTAAAGGAATTGTAGCATATAGGCTATTTTATTTTTTAAATCCTCATTTTGGGTTGGGCAACATGTCTTCCCCTCCCCCCCATAAAAAACAAACTGTCATCAAACAATAATCCAAACATACATTTAAAACAAGTTATCTAACCTACTTAATATAGTTACCTTAAAAATCTAAGATAGTGTGATTAGTTACCATATTTAAGGTAACCTTATAATTGACTTTAAATGCTCTAAGCAAATGTACGTGCTTATTAATTTGGTTGGTTATTGATATGTTTTTGCCACATGTGCCTAATTATCTTTGCCCTGTTTCCACAGCTGCAGAACCTTGGCCTGAAAATGCTACATTATATCAGCAACTGAAAGGTAGGTTCTTGTTCACAATTAAAAATGGCTTTGTATCAAAATATATTTATTACCAAAAAGCCCTCAGTAATATAATTTACTTCAAAGAGAACATAAAACATGAAGAAGGAATTCTTTTTATAATTTGTCTAGGAGATTTTACCTAAACTTGAATCTGCCAGTGTAAACCAACTATTCATGGCATATAAGGTCCTTAGTTTATTATTGACTCATTATATTGGCTGCTGTAGGCAGTGTAAAATGATGTGGTTGCAGGAGCAGTTGGCAGATTTACTGCAACAATAGCTGAGACAGCAGATTTTTGAAGTCCTGTGGTAAAGTGGGCTCTCAGTAAAAAGGAACTGTTAAAATGTATAGGCTAGGATGGTTCAGGCTCCCTTTAGCAGCTCTTCATATATCATCAGATCACATTATGGACCCCATTTGGGGCTCAGCAGCCTGCTACAGTTGTCAGAAGACTGCAAAGTAATGAAGACTAATAGGCAGCAGCCCTAGTCTTCTAAGCATGGAATTTTTATTGCAGCGAACTTGTCATCTTTCTTTTGTGTGACAGACCTAGACACACTGTGCAATATTAACTGCAAACTGGTTTTATGTAATTGTGAATGCTTTTACTTTTAACTAGAATGGTTTGAGCAAATCACTATTTTACTTAATTTTAATGAAAAGAAGAGGAATATTTCTTGAAAACTTGAAAGATGAATTTGTTTTTAAATGAGTGATTTTAATTACATATTGCTGATAAAATGTGATAAATGATCAAATAGTTTTAGAGGAAGTAGTCCTATTTTATCATTATTTACGTACTGTGATAATTTAATCAAAATTATAATTATACAATAGCATTGATATAGAGCTTCATAATTACTGGTAGCCTATACCTTTTATTTTTAAAAGTAGAAATAGTTTTTTAAAATAAAAATATAAGTATATTTTACTTGTTTAGCAGTTACCCTTTTTACTCATACCTTTCATTGTATTTCCACAGGGGAGCAAATTTTGCTTTCTGACAATGCAGCTTCTCTTGCTGTGCAGGTAAATATGTAAATAATGTAATATTTTTTCACTCCCCGAAGTGATATGCATCATTTTGAGTTGTAATTATTTTTTTCTCTCCACAAAGTCTGATATTATTTGTGTAGAATTTTTCTGTGTGATTTACCATTATCAATATACCATTGCTTTTCTGTATATTCAATTAATTGTTGTCAATATATAAAATAAACTTTAAAATCTTCACTATTCATCCTTTTTTTTAAAAAATCACTTTTATGTGCTAGGCATATTCTCTGCCTTAGTAGTTGTTTCACTTTTGGCTAGATATAATGGTATTGATTATCTGGGGTGATACGTTACTTATGGACTCAGAATTATTTTCTAATTTATTTGTAAAGATATATTTACCACATATTTTTAAGCATCATTCTACTCATTGTATTTATTCTAGCCTTATTCTGTTTGGCAATCTTGAAGCAGACATGTTCTTCTCTAGCCACTCCTTATGTATTTATTAATTATGTGAGTGTTTATTATCCCCAAACCACTTATTGAATGCAATAGCTCTTTAACTTGTATATCACAGTTGTGTAATACAAAAAAGAATAGTAGCCCTGTAAACTTTAAACTGCACTTTAGGAAGAATAGGATTGTTTGCTTGGGAAAAAAATGTTTATGTAGGTTATAGAATTAACATAATTATTCAAACATTTTACATTTAGCTGCTATTTACTTAGCTTATGTAGTTTGAATCACAAAGAGGATTTTATTGTGTAGTGCGTAAAAGCTCAAAAGAGAAATCTAAGACACGTGACGTTTATTGGCCGTGAGACTGTGAGCTTCTTGAGGACAGAAAGAAAAGGAAGGAAAGGAACTGTTTATTGAGCTTTTGTTGTGTTCTGGGCTTAATGCTAAGCATTTAATTTTAGGTTATCTCATGTATAGTTTTTATTCAACTTGAAATCCTCTGGGCTTAATAATAGTGTCTAGTACTGTCCTTTAGTGTGACAGTGTGATACCATGTCATTAAGCACATCTTCATTTTGTTTAAGGCAGGGAAAGAAGGAAAAGATGGAAAAAAATGTGCTTGGACAATAATTTATTAGTATGAGTATCTATAAATATCTTTGTTTCTTTCTTTTAGATAAATTTTGTATCTTTTACCAAGAATATAAATTATGTTTATTTACCTTTATTTTGTCTTTAGATACTAATATTATAACTAGCTTTTTTTCCTTATGTTAACTTTTTTTGGATGGGGGGGAACTGGCCAGTATGGGGATCTGAATCCTTGACTTTGGCGTTACCAACACCATCCTCTAAGTTTATGTTAATTTTTGATAAGCAGAAATTCTTGGTTATATGCAATAAGTATGGACTTTATACAGCTATTGTTAACTTTTTTCTTTTTTTTTTTTTTGGTGAGGGAGATGGAATTTAAGGTTAGCTTTCAAATACTGGTAACACAATGCCTACCATGTAGAATGTACTCAGTAAGTGTGTATTGTATGAATGGTTTATAAGTGTGGTGAAAGCAATCTTGCCTGATAACTGACAGCACAAGTAAATTATTTGCTTTGTATGAAATAGTATTTTCAGTCTGTATATCTTTGAAATGATAGCTTCAGGGCACAGTTCTAGTCTTTAACCAAAATTGCCATTTTGGGGATAACTCTTTCAGGATCTGACAAAAGCTATAGAACATTTTTCCGGAAAACATTCCAGTGCACATACACAATGAAAAACATACCCAGGCTGTTCTGCCTATGGTTTCAGTGGGTTTACTAATCTCCCTGCTGAAGCTCTCTGGGATATCCTATGAAAAGTCCCTAAAACTAAATAATAGTAGTTTAGTAAGTACTGAAGTAATTTTTACCAAATAGGAAGGTATTTTGGGTAGGAATAAACCAGAGATTTTTACTCCCCAAAGAACATTTGACAATATTTAGACATTTTTGGTTGTCAGAACTGTTAGAAGTGCTGTTGACATCTACTGGGTAGATGCCAGGGGTGCTGCTACACATTCTGCATGTACAGGACAGTCCTCCACCACGGAGAGTAACCCAGCCCCAGATGTAGTGTCCAGTTTCCAGTACAAACCACAAGATATCAGTATATTACCATTGTAAAAAATTAACCTTTTAATAACCCAGGGAAGGGAAGAAAAAAATCTTAATGTATACTTTATTCTCTTTTTACTGTTCCTGTTAATTTGCTTTCTCAACATGGTTTCTCAAACCATAGTTACAATTAAAAATAAAACCAGAAAAAAAGGACCTTTTAAAATGTAGAATTTTGTTTAACCATTTCAATTTTTTTTATCCTACATATGTCACTTAGATGATAAATTAAACCAGCACATATTAAAAATTCTTGGTTTTCTTCAATATACTTTGGCTTGACAGCTGATAGTAGCCATGACTATAAATGTGACTTTTCCAGATATCTGATGTAAACTTTATGGAGTAATTTTCTTCTATATAGCATGGAGAAGCATCCGTTTAGAAGAATCAGTTAAAGGCCTCATGTCTGATTTATAAAGTTGATCAAAACAATATGACAGGTATCCATAAACTGGATATTTTATAGAAGATACTAGATAGCCAACATCTGATATTTTAATATCTCCCAATTAAGCCATCAGGAAATGTAAATTTTATTTACCACATAGACTTGGTATTTATTATACCCTTGAGCTAAGTGGTTAGACCTTTTTTTGATTAAAACAACCTTTATGATATCAGTTTAAAGGAAAATAAGTTATTTTCCCTTGGCTGTTATTTTCCCTTAAATTTTCTTTCCTTCTGAATCCATAAGGTATTGATATGACCTGTGTTGGCCTGGTCATAAAATAATCTCGTATGTTGAATATAGTGAAGTCTTAGTGTAGCATGTTCCTTTGGTTCCCATGAACTTTTTTCCTTTTGGTTCCCATGTGTGTACCTATCCACACACACGCAGAGAGAGAGAGAGAGAAAGAAAAAGAGAGAAGTCTTCCATTCCATAATACCTCCACTTTGAAGGACTTAAGCTTACTTATACTGATTGAAGAAATAAATTTGGTAGTAATTTTTTGTTACTATTCTCTCTTACCCCCTAAACTTAAACCAACTGTACAATAGATATACAATGTTGGCTACTTATGTAATTTAAAGTTTTCTAGTAGCTCAATTTAAAAATGTAGAAAGAAACAGGTGAAATTAATTTTAATACTTTTAAAAATTTAACCTAGTATATCCAAATATTATCATTTTAATGTGTAACCAATACAAAATTTATTAATGGGATATTTTATATATTTTTTATATTAAGTTCAAGGACATCTCAATTTGTGCTAGCACATGTAGTTGGCTGGTGGCTCTTGTAATGGACAGTGCAGGTTTAGAAATACAATATGAGCAAATACATATGAATTCTACTACAAGTTTTCTGCAAAAATGTTTTATTTTCTTCAAGAAGTTTATGTCTTACTGAGTCAGTAAGTTTTATAGCAGATTCCACAAATGAAATGGGCAGTTGGTTTCTGTTCCAAATACAGAATACCTCAATAAAAACTCTTTAAGTTTCCTCTTTTGTAAAATAGAGGTGTAATTGTAGCTGGGTTGTTGTGAGGTATGAACGTGTTAACATATGTAAAGTGCTTAGGAAATTACCTGGCATATTGTAAATATGCAATGAATGTTGGTTATTTCCTTTTTTCCTGATTCTTTGACAGAATTGCACATAATCAATGTCAGCAAGAGGAATGGAAACTTACAGGCTTTCAATGCCTAAAAGCACCAAAGTAGTTGAGTATAAATAGATGTGTAAGAATTTTTTTGGAAATATTTATATTTGTATTAACATTAATAATGATTTTTGTAATCATTCTTTCATGCCGTACCTAAAAAATATTAATATTGAACACTTAATTCAAATAAAATATTATTTTAATAATATTGAATATGGTTTTTTTAAAATGTAATATTTATCAAATGCTTTTATTGTGTAAGACATTCTACTGAGAGCTTTTATGTAGAATATCTCATTCAATCCTTACCACACAATCTTAGTGAAAGGTACTATTGTTACCCTCATTTTAAAGATGTGGGAACTGAAGCTCAGAGATGCTCTGCCTAAGGACAGATGCTCTCCACAAATTATGGAGGTAAACAGAAAACAACAGCATTTGTTAAGTGCCACATGTGCTTGTCACTATGTTGAGCACTTAATTCTTCTTAACTCATTTAGTCTTTAACTGTGTGAGGTAGGTGCTGTATGAGGTGGGTATCATAGATAATCCTCTTACACAGCAACTCTCTGAGGTATGTACTATTATTATTCCCATTTTCCCACACATTAGAAAGGTAAGGCAGAGAGGTTAAACAATTGGCCCAAAGTTACATAAGCAGTATTTGGCAGAATTGAGATGCAAACCAAGGGAGTCCGAGTTGACAGTCCACACTCATAACAATTTGCTGCATATCAATCTAGTCTAGTGATATAGATATTTGAATTTTGCCCAACAATAAGTGAACATTTAATTACAAATTATTTCTGACATTTTCTAGCAAATTATATCTTACAATTTATAGTCTACACTAAGGTATGAAAGATAAACATGTATTAGCTTTTGGATCTTTGAAATGGGATAAAGGTAGTCTTACCTATATTATGTATTCAGAAATTTATGTGCATATTTTGTGAATGTCTTTATATAATAAAATGTTACTTTCTAATAAGTTTTAGAAAGGAATATATATATGAACCAATTTAAAAAGAAACTGGTTTTCCTTTCTGTACGTCTTAGTCTAGGTATTATAAAAATTTCAATTTATTTTTTAGAGAGTATCTCCAACTGATGGTCATTATTAGAATGCTGCATAAAAAAGTAATCTTACTTTTTACTTACTTTTTATTTCAAGTAAGAATAACAAACTCAAATTAAGGGGAATATTCCTGTTCCTTTTAATATTTTTATTTTCTCTTACCCTTTTGTGAATAAATACTTTATCTCTTAAAAAAAAAAAAGCAAAGACAACAGAAAAAAGAACTATTTTCTTTCTGTTGAATATGTTATAGCATTAAAAAAAGTCACCATTTTTATAGTCCCCGTTAACGCTGGGCCATGAACACTAACATGTCAGATCTGTCGATAAATATTTAGCTGACCCTTGCTTTTTCCTTTTAGCAAATGATGCTTTTTAGATGGACATATTAATTAGTGGTTAAATGATAATATTCTAATGTAGTGTTTGGGGAAGAGCAGGAGGATGGAGTATCTCTCCTCTGGGGCTACAGGTCCATTGTTGCATTGGAGAAACATGAGTATGAAAATACAGATGTTGTAAACTTGTCTTGTCATTCACATGGCCACAATGGACAGCTTACCCGAAGAATTTTAGTGGAAATGATTTTGAATTTTCATTTTGGTTAGGTACACTTTTGCTTTAAGTAAGTTGTTTAAGGTTGTATGCAATTTTAAAGTGTCAGTTTAAATCTGATAGAAATATAAGTAGGGATAACACCAGTGGATATACTTTAATAGAGAATTAATAAAACGATATTTTATGAAAAAACATTTTAAAAATTGATGTAACTTTTTAAAAGTTTTATAAAGTGTAACATTTTAGATTTTTAAAGTTTGTTCATCCTTCTCAGTTTGATCATCTTCTGCAAAGTGAGGCTGTGTTTACTTTCAGGGTTAGAAGGAAAGGAAAGCTAAGGGGTAAAGAGAATCTTGTGAATATTTATTAGATAACAGGACTTAGGAAATCCTTTTCAGTACTGTAAAATGAACAAAATGAAGGCTGTAGGTGTTTCCTTGATATTACTGAGTTTAAATTCTTCAGCTTGATTGTCACAAATTACATTATCATTTATATGCCAGAGGTATTAAAGCACTTTGGTGATTTATGCTTATAATACCTGGAATGATTTAAATACATAAAATGTGATCTTTATAAAAGATAACTATGAACATAAATGTAAACAGAATTTAGCAGATTAAAAAAATCTCAGTATTAATATTACTCCCTAAACACATAAATAGTATGGTGTATGTAAAACATTTAAATTAGTCTTGTAGAATTTGTGGAAATGAAGTATATTCAAAATAAAATTAGGTGGCTATTAGAGTTGTCTTTTTACCAATTAGTGAAACAATGTAAAATGGTTATACAGGGTAATGGTTTGCTAATATAAATATTTAACTTAGCAAAAATTCACACTGTAGTTCAGAGAGCCTGCAAGTTGGAATATCAACCATATTCTTTTTTGTTTAAAAAGTAAATAGCAAGCAGCATTTTAAAATTTGTTGCTGTTAAACAGAACAATAAAGGCATAGTGGTAAGATGAAAAAATGACAGTCTTTTTAAAACAGAAAATGGCTAGAATTTTTCATTATTAGATGTACAGTATCAACATAGTCAATCTAACAGCATTATATTCGAGCTGAAAATACAGTTAAATTTGAGGCCATATACTACCGTGTGTGAGTGAAACATCTTTCATATAGTTCTAGGATGAAATTACCCTTGAATGAATAGCATCTTCATTTATCTTCAAACCTCTTACTGAATCTACTCTCAACACTCTACAACAAGAATTACATTATAACATTATACCAGAGTACTTTTGCAGTTTGAAATAGATTGGTTTGGAAAATGAACCTGGCTTTGCTATAAATTACATTTACAGGTACAAAGGAATTTGTTATTTTCTTTAAAATAGTCACAAATATAATTAAGGTCTTAATTTATGTTAAACTACAAATATGGCTATTACCATAACTGGATTAGGAACTTAATATGTCAATTTAAGAATGATACCTAACACTTTTCATTTGTAACCTTAGATACATTATTTCAATTACAGGCCTGCAGCTGTTTGATATAAAAAATGAATTATTTTGTAGATAGATTTGTTCATGGTTTTTAATTTTAAAACATGCCTCTTCAGTAAAGTGGAAAATAATTCTTCAGTTGTCGTCACAGATCTTCCTTTGTGTCCTGGTGAAGCAGGATATGAATTAAAATTCAGAACCATTTTCATTTCGTGCCCTGAAAATGGCATTGTGTGCTTGAAAATAGTCCTTAGTGAATTCTTACATAAAATATTTCAAATTTAATTATGAAATGCATAGAAGCTTTGTCCTAAAGAAGAAAACCTGAGGTCTGCTGCCCAAGGATAGCTTTTACCTGATTGTTCCCTATTTAGAATTTGAATAACTTTGTAAATATGGCTTGCATACATTTAGAAGCTATGTTTGTAACCCATTGAATTTCATGGTATTAATCAATGTAAAGCATCTAATCTTTTAAAAACTCAAGGATAATTCTTTAAAATTTTGAATCATTTTAATATTTTTGTTGGTAAGAAATGCTGATTTTATTGCTTAGGTGTAAATAAAGGAGGGTATTGTTTGTTACGTTTTTAACTTTTAAGACAAATGTTTATGTTGTTTTTGGAATAAAGAAGAGGAGAGGAAGTAGTTGGTGCTTCTCATTGGTGAATAGTTCGGTATTGAGTTACTATTAGTTTATTAAAATGAAATGAATATATTTTATGTATCTGCCATCTTCTATTTAGCTTATCCAAAGAATTTTAATTTGGGGGGGGTTATTGTTATTTTTCTCAGTTGAGAATTTTTTGTGTCTGTAAATAACAAAACTTTAAAACATTCATTATAGGAACTCAGAAAAAAAGTAACTATTTTCTTTTTCTCACCAGTCGTTCACTGAGTGCCAACTATGCACTGGTATTGTGTTCTTGGGTTATAAGAATTATTCTTTCTGTACCTTTGACTATTTTATACCTCTTTTGCTTAATTTTGACATTACAACTTTATTTTATTTATATGTGATTCTAAAAGGGAAAGCTTATATCTTTTCCTATTCTCATATTTTTTATGGCTTTCACAAAGAATCTGATTTTTTTCTCTGCAGCTGTCAGATGTTGATATACCTAAAATTGAGTCAAGTATTTCAGTAGTTTACAGATGAGAGTTAAGGAAGGTCCTATTCTCTTATGTGATCTGTCTTTGTATGTGCTCCCAAACAGCATCCCACATTTTTGGCAACAAATTTGGTCTATTGAAAGCGTTTTATGCTTATTGAATTGTGGTTTCTGATTTCTGCATAGGTGATTATTTTTCTTTAAGTTGGATTTCTGTTATTGTTTTCTAAAACAATATCTTTAAAATATCTCTGAATTTAATAAGAGTTACATCTAACTTTTTAAAGCCATGAGCCCTGGACCCATAAAATAACAAAATGCTAACCTTTATTGTACCTTATTAGTTTTCTATGAACTTAGGTATGTTTGTATTTGTTGTCATGAACATGTATGGGTTGTTCATTAAGCAAATGTTCATCAAGAAGCTATTGTGTGCTGAGGACAAATTAGTGAACAAGATAGATGTGGTCCGTATGTAGTAATGGAACTTTTATTCTGAAAGGGGAAGTCTCTTACCAGTTCATTTATTAGTTTTATGTGTGTATGACTTTGAAAAATTATTCATAAAGTAAAAATTTATGTCAATACCAAGATATCTTTTTTCTCTTGTTTTTACTTCATTAGAAAAGATTTTTATATTATATAATTACACATACTGAAAACAAATCATATATTATTAACTCTTTACACTTTTGTTTTTTTAAAAAGTAGTTTTGGTTATATTCCGTTATCCTTTTAATGTCTATTTGGAGATTTTTATCTTAGTGTATGATTTTGCCATTTGATTTTATAGAAATAAATTACAGTATAAAATAATTATTTACCTTTTTCTCATAAGGAGGCATTAAAATATAATAAAATAAATAAATTTACCTTTCTTTTGAAGTCACCAAGGTCAAGTAGTCTTTTTTCCTTTGCAGATGCACAAATGAATATTTATTATTACTAATACTGTTATTACTAATATTAACTTATATTTATTGAACTCGGTTTCACATGGTCTGTAAAGCGTTTTTTATATAGCATCTCAGTCTGCCTAATTGTCTTTATTTTAAAAATGAGAAAGTTTATGAGGTAAAAGAACTTTCTCAAGCTAACACAGTCACCAAGACTTTATCCAAAGATCTCTCACTAAGAGGCTTCTGCTCTATTAACTCCTTATTGCTCTATATTGATTCTTATGACTGATTCAGGGGATTCCCGTTTTTCAAATGTATGTGCACTCTAGTCTTCCACTTAGGCAATTGCTCCTTAAGTCTGTCCTCTGTTAGGATCCTTTAGGTTCTGCTAGGGTACTTAAACTAGTGAGAGTTAAGGAGTGGGAATGTGCTGACGGTTGCCCAGTCGTGAGTGGTATGGCATATGACCCAGCAACAGAAAGTAAAATTATTCTAAATGGTGGTAAGGACAGCGATCTCAATGAGGCAGCATCATTCTGGTACAAAGGCAGCAACCAAGGCAGGCCTGTTATTGGCTGACTTTGTTTCCATTCAACGAGGTTGAGCTCTTTTCACCATTTTCTGAACTGAGTATTGCCCCCTCCCCTTTTAATTTAATGTAATTGAAACAAAGGATATTTGATTTTAAGGTTTTAATGTTGTAGATTCTTCTCCCTTATTGCTGTCAGAAACCATCATATTTATTGTTAAAATTTTTTAAAAATTGACACATTTTAATTATACATATTTATGAGGTATAATTTTATGTTTTGATTTACGTATATGTTGTATAATGACCAAATCAGGTTAGACAGCATATCCATCACCTCATGCATTTGTCATTTCTTTGTGGTGAGAACATTCATAAACTTATCCTCTAGCTATTTTATAATGTACAATATCTTACTGTTTACCGTAGTCAACCGACTTGCGCAACAGAACTCCAGAACTTTCCCTTCCTATCTAATTGTAACTTTGTACCCAATGACCAACCTCTCCCCATCTTCCTATTCTCCATTCCCTCTGTAGTCATATTTATTATTTTCTGTGAAAGAAATGGGTGACTTTTTGGCTTTAAATTTAATTTCACTGATTTTCTCCCAGATTTCTTTCTGAAGTATTATTAGTATATTTGTCTGGGAATAAAGTCTTGAAATTAGATCTGTACAATATTTGAGACCTTTTGTTGATTTGCTTGTTAATGTTATTCTGTTTACCTACTAGTACTTATAATAAGACCTGCAGGCTTATTTCAGATGTCCTGAATGAAGATTGGGCCATAGTTGCTGAGATTTTAAAGGATTCCTGCTAGCAGTGGCTCCTTCATGTGTTACTTCTCCATAAATTTTCAAAAGATCATACTGCTCTTGTGGGATGGTTTCTTAGCTTCTTTATGCTTCTAATTTAACTAAGAAGTTAAATTGACTTTTCAGTTTTTAAACTTGGAGGGCTGTGGATGCAGGAAGCAGAAAAAAATCAAATATAAAAAACTGTGCTTGATTATAAGTTTTTATTCTGTATAATATCTGTAGCTTTTCATTTTTTAACACCTTGGTAGTCCCACACCTGTGGGAAAGTGCTGAGAAAGATTATATTTATTTGTAGGCACTTCTGTCAGTTATGTCCACAAAAGAGATAGGGCTTCTCAGCTTTTCAATAGGACCTGCTTATCTGGTTTTCAGAGCACATAGTTAGCAACTCTAGGCCCTTGGAAAAAAGCAGAATTATCTGCATTCATTTCCGGTCAGAAGTCTGACAGAGAAGTGATAAGAGAAGATCACCTAGAGTCCTGAGTCTTCCTCTTCCCACCAAAACCTGCTCATCCCACAGTTTTTCCCATCTTTCTGGTTGTTTATACCAGAAACTTGGAGTCATCTTTGGAGTTTTCTCTTTTTCTTATATCCACATCCAGTTATCAGCAAATCTTCTTGGCTGTCCCTTAAAAATATAGCCAGAAACTGGCTTACCACTTCCATCATTCCCACCCTGGTCCAGGTCACCATCATTTCTTGCCTGGATCATTACAAAGTTCTCCTAATTAGTTCTTCTGCTTCCATGGTTCTGTTCTCTACAGTCTAATCTCTGTATAGCTATTTGTAGCCCTTTAAAATGTCAGTCAGATTCCAGCAATCCTTAGCTCAACACCTTCTAATCATTCCTCATATCACTCAAGTATGAGGGTACTTCAAAAAGTTCATGGAAAGATTAGTATTATCTTTTAATTCTCTCTTTCCTTGGATTTTCTGAAGTACACTCACAAAAGCTAAGGTCCTTGCAATTACCTATAAGGTCTTACATGATTTTCTGGTTGCCTCTTTCATCTCATCTCCTACCACTTACTTCCTTACTTCCAGATAATCACATGGCCTTGTTACTGTTCCTGAAACACGCCAGTTGAAGCATAAGCCTGCTTCACACCTTTGAACTTGGACTGCTCTTCCCTTAGATATCTGCGTGGCTTGTTCCCTAATTTTCTCAGGTTTATGCTGAATTGTTACTTTTTTGTTGAACCCTTATCTAACTACCCTATCTGTAATAGCCAAACCTTTATACTGCTTTGTATTTCTAAGTAACTGAAATTACTGTGTATATTTTTTGGCTTATTTGCTTGTTATCTGTCTCCATTAAGATGTAAACCCCATGAGGCCAGAGACTTTATGCTCTATTACCAGTGGCTAGAACAGTCCCTTATACATAGTACGTACTCAATAAATATGTGTTCAATTTATTCTTCTAAATATTCAAAGTTGTATCCTTCTGTCAAGTTAGCTCACCAGGAGCTACACAGTGGACCAAGTATATAATCCCCTTGCAGGCTTTATTGAGCTATGTTTTAATGTTTTGCTGTAAGCTTTTAGAAGAAACAACCACAGAAAAAGTAATTCTGCATTTGGTATATGTCGTCTTCTGTCATTCAGTAGCCCTTATAGAAGATCCCAGGTGAGAAATGTCTTTTGGAATTTAGTATAAGTCCAATTGAGGAGTGATCTCATTCTTTGAAGGCTATAAATATTCCATTGAAAGATTTACTGTAGTTTATTTAACCAGTATCTTATTGATAGGTATTAAGCTATTGTTATTCTTTTGCTGCCATAAATAGGGTTTAGGTGTGACTATCCTTACATATATCTTGTATAATTTTATACAGATATGTTTATATGATATATTGCTGGCAATAAAATTGCTTGTCAAAGGATAGTGTACATTTAGAATTGTGGTAGATCTTACCAAAGTGCCCTTAAAAGGTTGCATTGATACCTCAACCAGTGGTTGAATATAAATTGTGTTTGTATTTTGAGTAAGCAGACTTTTTTTCTGTGCCTTTATTATTACAAGTTTCTGTTGCTTATTTTTAAGAATGCATATATGAGTAGAACTAGAAAATTTATTGTTCAAATTTTCATATGTTCATTTGTTCATTCAGCTGCCAGTTGCGTACCAGGCACATAACTTTCTTTTTTCCTTCCTTCCTGCCTTCCTGCCTTGATCATATTCTTTAACTTCTCTGTACCTCTGTTTTCTCATCTTAAAATAGGAATACTTATTGTACTTACCTCATAGAGTGGAGCTCTTATGCAAGCACCTGGCATGTAGTAAGTGCTCAGTAAATATTAGCCATTATAATTTTTCTTTGAAGTTGTCTCCAGCTCTCTGCACTTTCTGTTTCATCCCAATTCCTTTTTATCTGGTTTATTTTAGCTCTATATTTTATGTTTAATGCTTTCCTCGAGTATCTGTTGGTCTCTGCTAATAATTTGTAGTTGAGTGAGACACTAAAAAAAGCTGTGGGGAGATGAGGATCTTTTATTACATGTGTGTGTCACTGTAGACTGTTACACATTGAGCTGCCGTTTTTGTTTGCCACTATCCCCATTCCCACACCCACCCACCCCCAATAAAACCACTAGTATTTGTAGGACTTTTCTCCAGAGAGCTATCCTGTGTTTGGGAGCTAAGAGGGTGAGGGTTGCTGTGGATCTCTTCAGTTAATGTGTATACTTACCTTCAACTTTCCTCTTTTCAGTGAGATGCTTCATGCTGTGCCCTCTCCTGTGCTTGGGTCCCTGAGTCAGGAACCTCTCCAGTTCGGTTTCTCCAAAGAATAAACCTCTATCTCCTGTCAGATAGGGGGAGGGCTGGTCATCTGATGCTTAGATAGACGTTCATCCAGTCCTTCTATTTGCAGTCCCATACCTCACCTCTGCCTTCCGTGCTACTTGGTGCCTCCAATTTTGAAATCTTCCTAGTTTCTGTGATGCGAATGTATTGACTTTCTCCTCTGCAAGCTCTTAGGTTTCGGCTTTCTCTGCCCTGCTAAGTCTGCTTTCCATCTTACAAAAATGGGTTGACATCTCTGGTCTGCTTTTGTCTCCTGTCCCGTTCTTTGTATCTTTCTAAGTTTATACCTTTTCTGTTTCTTTATTGTTACTTTAACAGATTTTTTGAAAGGTTGCAGAGATAAATGTGTAAGTTTAGTTCTTCACATTTAAGCAGTTATTGATGGTCTAGTATTACTTTCTTTCTTTGAAAAAAGTTTTTTTGAAGTAAAAAATATTCTGACTCCCTGCCCCTTTAATGAATGCTTTTTGACATGAATTAAATTAATTTATTCAATATGTTGAAACTACATCAAGCTTATTAAATGTCAGGGTCTTAGAAGTCAAGTACTGGCTATTATGTTCTGTGAACGTGTGTGTGTGTTTAAATAAATTTCCTACCATGTTATATGCTTAGGTACTCAGTAAGTTTGAATTTATGTTCAAAGAATAAATGTTTTTATTGGCTGTAGTTTTAATTTATTCATTCTTTAGTTTTTAGTTTTCACATGTTAATAAATTTGCTTGACTATTTTAGCAGAGTTGTTCAGCAAATTAGTCACCCTATATTAGTTCTCTCTGAAGTTGGAAATATTATGGTGTTTAATGTGTTACCATTATCAAAAGTTGACTGATCATTTGCTGGATTTTGAACACTGTACTATTATGCAGGTTTTTAATAAGATTTAACCTAATTACTTTCAGATGTTGTCAGCCTTTCTTGCTAAGATCTCTTTTATGTACTGATCATTGTTGTTGTAGACCCGTGCTGTCCAATAGACATCCAATAGATATCATCACATCACACTGTAATGATGGACATGTTCTATATCTGTGCTTTCCAATAAATATGGTATGCCTGTTGAGCACTTGAAATGTGACTAGTGTGTCTGGGGAACTGAATTTAAAATTTTATTCAACCTTAATTAATTTAAATTTGAATTAAAGAACCACATATGAATAGTGGCTACCATATTGGACAGTATGGTTATAAACATTACTTTGATAGGATGTGCTAAGTTTTTGACTCAAATTGTTTTTTGTTGTCATTCATTTGAATTAGTTTGGAATATATCCTCCAACTGAGGGGTGTTAGGTGAGTTATCCTAAGTTTATTATTATAATTAGGACTACATTTTTCTTTGGATTTACCTAAAAATAAAAATACACAGATTGCTATTTCAGAATTGAAAATAAAATGTATTTAGTTTGGCATATCATGCCTGTTATTTGGAGAATTTTTGTGTGCTGGTAAGATAAAAATGAAAGTGAAAGGTGAAAGTACTATTTTGGAACCTCTCAGAGGTTTTCTTCCATCTTACATGAGAAAGGAGAAACACTATTTGAATCAAAGTCTATTTTCTTTTTGAGGTTTTTATATTATTGAAGACAGTCATGGTAATGTTTTTTGTATTTTTAGTTTTGAGTTGAAAATGCTGGGTTTGTGATATCGGACTTCTTTGTGAACTGCAGATTAGTTCAGAAATGTTCTTTTGAATCAGTGAAGAATAATTATTGTAAATGCTGTAAAATTAATCTTTGGCTAACCAGAATTACACCATCAGTTGAGGTCTGTGGTAAGTTGAATGTTGTTAAATTGGTCAAAATTAAGTCAGTTATTTTTATGAAGAGGAACAACGTCATGGGACTAAGCATGGGTTTAATTGCGGAACATTACAATTCTGCTTAATCTTTTTTTTTAATGAAATACAGCTTTTTGGAACATTGATTGGCATAGATATCGCTATGCATGTAGTTTAGCAAAGTATATCATATTTTACTATTTTGTATAGTATTATAATTGGTAGCTAACAATAGAATATTAGGCGTTCAAGAAGCTGTATTATACAGTTCTTTGAAACTCTTTTTGCTGTACTGAAGGCCTCAGTCTCCTCTTAGGCTCTCATTCTCAGCAAATGATTTCTCGTCTCATTTCACAGAATATGAGCACTCACTCATTTTCTTGTCCTTCTCTTATCAACTTGCAGTCATCATCAGTGATGCCCCACCATCTCTTGTCTTATACTAGGAAAAGTGGTGTTTCCTGAGAAAAACAGATCCATCCACCTGTGCTCTTACTCCATCCCTCTTATGATCTTGTATATCAGTTATTCTGCCTGCTGCTTGTAATTTCAGCCTATATCCACTTTTTGGTTTTTGGGGGCTTTTTTGTTTTTGTTTTTTCCTGTTTGTGTTTTAATGAGCTCTATTCTTCTGTATCATTGGTATAGATACATATGTAATAGAAGGGCGTCCACCCTTCTACTCCCTTCCTTTTTTTTTTTTGTCTTTTTCGTGACTGGCACTCAGCCAGTGAGTGCACCGGCCATTCCTATATAGGATCCGAACCCGCGGCGGGAGCATCGCTGCGCTCCCAGCGCCGCACTCTCCCCAGTGCGCAACGGGCTCGGCCCCTTCCACATTATTTTGATGCATTGCTAATGTTTGAGAACCACTACCCTAGCCTGTCTTTTTGGGTCAACCAAAAAGTTCACTACTATTGCTATAAATTGGGAACACAGGTTATAGTATTTATAGGACTGTTAATTTACACTCGAACAGATGCAGAAGAATCAACTTTTGATTGGATGAGGTGGTGTTTAAACCTAGAAACAGTAATTGTGGGTGAATTTAGGATTAGATTTGGCTGTGGGTGACAGAAACCCAAAATAGCAGTGGCTTAAAAAGATATATATATTTTTTCTCTTATAAACATGGTAATCCATGTTTGGGGACTACTGGAATATCAAGAACTTAGGCTCTTTTCCTCTTGTTGCTCTACCATTCCCAACACTCAGCTTCTACTTTATGGTTCAGTTTGGCTGCTGTAGCTATAGTCATCCTTTTCATGTTGTAATCAGCAGGGACAGAAAAAGAGGAGATACCTCTCTTTTTAAAGAAGTTTCCTGGCAGTAGTACCCAGAACTTCAAGTTACTTTGGCCAGAATTTAGACATTGGCCACACCCAATAATTGAAGAGAGACTGGGAAATAAAAGTTTTCATTTCGGGCAGCCATGTGTGCAGATATAATTCATACGTTCCACTACTATAGGGAAAGGGGAGAACATATATGGGGTGGAGATAACTACCAGCCTGTGCCACAGTAAACTCTTGGGAGCTTTAGTTGACACAACCAGTAAACAACATTGAATACTTATTTTAAGTAATGTACTATCATAGGTTAGTTGTGGGAAAATGTGGGACATGGCAGGGAGGCAGACAGAATCAAAAAACAATTAAAAACCACTTTTTGGCTGTCTAAGAGATTCCATTTACTTGGAGAGATCAGACAAATATACGTACATTACAAAACAATGTAGGAATCAGAGGGTGTAGGTAGAGAGGGATCAGACTTGTGGGATTTATTTTTAGAAGGATGCATTGCTAGAGGATGGGAGTTTTGGGAAGACAGGTTTGAAGAAGAGAATTCACACACTTTTCAGTAAATAGAGTTCTTTGTACATGATGTTGATCACTGTTAACTTTTGTTAATAAGCGTCTTAAGACTGATTTCCAGTCTAGAACTGAGAGAGAAATTGCAGTAATCCTATGAGAAGTCTCTATTGGATAGGAGTAGACTGTTCTATTCATAATCTTTTTTTATTTTTTATTTTTATTTTTTTGGCTAGCCAGGACGGGGGTTCAAACCCTTGATCTTGGTATTTTCAGCACCATGCTCTCACCAAGTGAGCTAACGGGTCAGCCCTTCCATTCATAATCTTAATGTATGATAAGTAATAGTCTTGTTAATTTATTAATTTATCTCAACTTACATTTGACTGCTACTTATAGTAGCTCCCTCATCTTAAAAATAGACAAAAGGTTTGTTTTCTAATTTGTATGTGGTAATTAGAACCATTGTAACTTAAGATTTCTCAATTGAATAATTTTATAGAAGGAACATAGGCAAATTTTGTGAGTGGAGAAAAAGCAGCCAAGAAATCATAGAAGAGAATGTGTTTTATAAAAGATAGTAGGTTTGCCAAGAGCTCACTGGTGTCTTAAAAACATATAAAAATAAATTAGTATGATATAATAACACAATTTTGTATTTTCCACTTAATATTATAATGTATACATTTTTCCTTGTCATAAAATATTATTCAAAAGCATGAGTTTCTAAATTGACTGTGTAACATTCCATGGTTTGGATTAACTGTAATGATTTACCCATACCCTTATTGTTAGACACTTAAATTGCTTATAAAATTTTTGTTACTGTAAACAAAATGAAGATAAACAATTTAAGTCTTTAAAAAGTGAATTAGCATAGAAGCTGCATGTTAGGATATAGAGTATTACTGGAGAGAACTCTGAAGTAGCAGAAATAACATTTGACTTTTCCCGTAAGATGAGAAAGATGATGATCCCGTAGAGTAGTGGAATTAAGCAATCAGCAGCTTATAAAATTTGTACTTTAGTCATCTATTCACTAAAACTAAAGCAATATACAGTACTGCTGATTTACATAAACTAATACAGTAAAATAACTGTATGATTTACCTTTTCTTGTGTAAGTGTATATAAATGCTTCAAGTTTCATGTATTTACTGATGTCTAAATCATATTGAGTTTTTAATAGTGAAATGACATTTTATTTTTGTTTGGAAAACAAATTCTTCACTTTAAATTGGTTCATTCTTTTCCAATAGAGTGTTCCTGTGTGAACTATTAAGTTTAGAAAAGAAATTAATAAAAAGTTCTGTTCAAATACAGGTATGTTCTCACTAGGCTTACTGTACTTCTGTTGATTTACAGGCCTTTTTGCAAATGTGTAATCTGCCTGTCAAAGTGGTTTGTAGGGCAAATGCGGAATATATGTCTCCATCTGGTAAGTGTGTTTTTTCTTCTTTATTAATATTCTGGATTGATAAAATTGCAGTGATAGTCCAGTCTGTACCTAGAGGTTTAAAATGCCTGATATTTTTGTTTACCTTTTGAAGAATTTTCCCATGGTTTTATGAAGTAACAATTGGTAACTTGACAGTCTTAGGGTTGGCACATCTACTCATTTGAACTCTGGTCAGAGATGGTTACTGGCATATTATGGGAACTGTTTTAAGCAGTAAATATTAAGGAAACAAAAGATTTCATTCAGATCTCTCCTGTCTTACTTACATAGGACTTTCCTCTTCAGAAAACAAATTTTAGTATTAATAAATCCATTCATTATTCAACATATTTCTCTAAATTATATTCTCTTATAATACCATGGTATAAGAGGAGAGATTGTGGAATGCTTAACTTGTCATTAGATCTTAGTTAAGAATTGTCACTCAGTGTTTTTGGTTTCTAATTCTTTCTTTTTTCTAATGTTTTATTTTACAAGGTTTTAAGATGCTTTTCATTAAAGCTTCAGCCTTTAAGCTATTTTTTATAATCAGTATTTTTTCTGTGTGTTATATATTAGTGATTAAAGTACCATTTTAAATAATTATGATTTATGTAATTTTTAATATAAAAATATAGTGTCACAAAGCTGATAAATAAGTGTTAAATATAATTGGCATGGATTTTTATAATTATGGTTTTGTTGGAGCAATAACAACACACAGAACTCCTTTATGAATAAATTGTTGGGTATAACTAATTGGTATAAGTGAACACACTTTTTAGGGAGACAGTTATCTATCTTTTCATTGTGATGTGATAACGTAGGAATGACTTCGGTTACACATTTTTTTTTTTTACCTTAAGTTCTTAAGGACAGTAGTAATTGTCAAAAGGTATAAAGACACCTTCCCCATACAGACTAAAAATTCTATATGAATACATCTACATTTATAGGTTTATGAATATACATTTAGAAAACATTTCCATAAAAGAATTTCTAGACTTATAAATGTAAACATATTTTATATTCTTGGAGGCCATTTATTGACTGATTTTTGTGCTGATTTTGTATATAGATTTTATAAACTTTACTGGATTCTGGTGAAATAAATTATATTGTGTTCTGTCCATCTTTTCCCTCTATGGAGTCATACAAGAAGAGTTTGTATATATATATATACACATATGTATATATACACACACAAAATGGTTAGTAATCTAATACTAAGTAAAGTTAAAGTCGTTGGCAAATGAGACTTCAAATAGTTCATCTACCTATTTCCTAAAATTACTATACCTTAGTTATCACTTAGGTAAATATCTATCTTCTCTTTATAGACTATGAAAGACAAACAGATAAATATTATAGATGTACATACACACATACATACATTCATTCATTGATAGGAGGGGTTTCCTATAGGTAGATGAAAATGGCACTTTCTACTAAGATATTTAAATTTCATTATGTCTCAAATTAGTATTCCCTTTTGTCACATGATTTGGGGTGATCAAGGAATGTTTTTTATTTTATGTTTGTTTGATCTTGTCATGGTAAATTTTTAAAGCAGAGAGCACGGAACATCCAGAAGAAGACCATTTGGCTAAGAGTTAGGAAGTCTATATTCTAATCCTTTTGTGACTTTGTTGCATATTAACTGCCTCCTTGGGAAATTTCACCTCTCTTCTCTGAGCCTCAGTGACTTCATCTGTAATATGAGCTGGTCAGAGTAGATGAGATCCAAGATTCTATTTCTCACATACTTTGTATCTACAAATTTGCTTAGCAACATGCTCTTTCTTTCTTTAGAATTAAAAATTCTTTTTTTTTTTTTTTTTGTCCTTTTTGTGACCAGTAAGGGGATCGCAACCCTTGGCTTGGTGTCGTCCGCACTGCACTCAGCCAGTGAGTGCACTGGCCATCCCTATATAGGATCCAAACCTGCGTGGCGGGAGCGCCACTGCGCTCCCAGTGCCGCACTCTCCCGAGTGTGCCACGCGGTCGGCCCTAGAATTAAAAATTCTAAAAGTGATTATTCTGCCTAAAATGAAAAAACAGAACCCTCAGTTTACTTTTATGAACTTTGATTGGTGCCAGAGAATAACTATCTCACTCTGCGTTTGCTTGATACCTGCAGTAATAAAGATACAACATTGGCTCCATTTTAAATCAGGCTAGTGACAGAAAACATTATTCACTTCTAATTTGTTGCCTTGATTTTTATATATCTCTTCATATTTAGAGGCATGTAAAGATGAGTACTCAGTTCACTACCAACACTTATTCCCTGCTTCAGAATCTACAGTACACAATGTATTTTTTAAGAAAAAAGATAAAATACAAAACTCTTTTTCCCCAGAACCTGAAACTGGTTATTGAAAATTAGAAATATGTTCTGCTCTAAAAATGTCATACCCCCAGATACTCTTTAGTTTGGGCACTAAATAGTTTTTATTCTCAGATCATTTATCTCAGAGGACTAGTGCTAATTATAGTAGTATAGTAGTAACAAAAATTTCATCCCAGGTTTAAAAACATTATAGCCTAATAATGCTACCCAGATAATAAAAAAAAATTTTTTTTGGGGGGGGGGAAGATTTATAAAGCAGCAGAAGGAAAGAATGTAGAATTGGTAACAGGGAAATGTATTCTAAATACATCTATTGAGTTGCTGTGTTCCAAAAGGCCTGCCTTACCTTTGTAATGAATGTTATCCTGTGGATGCAGATGAAGCTTTTGTTGGTACTGTGCATCTCATCCATTTCCTCTAGGCTGACTGAGCCAGAGAGGAGTGAATCTATTGAAAAGGAACCGGAAGAAGCCTGCTGTTAGTGTGAACTCTATTTGAACTAGATCTGACAGCAGGTTTCATCCTTTAGCATTTGGAGCAGACCTTCTTGCTATTTGGTGACTGTTTTGTTCTCTTCATTTCTGATAATTTCATCAAGTATTAGTATTTATTAAAATGAAATATTACTTTTTTAGTGTGGCATTTATTTAGAGAAGCCAGTTTTAATAAACATGCTACATGTTCTTTTTTTGCCACATGTGTTGGGAACATACTTTGTATTATAACTCACAAACTAGCATACCTTTGAAGACATGTATCAATACACCATTATATGCTTAAAATATTGCCCTTAATGAGTATTAGATATTTAAAATTAGATGTAAAAAGAAGGCCTCTTAGACATAGTTTACAGTATGGATTGACTCATTGTATTCTAAAGAGAAAGCCCAGTTAAATTTCTTTGAAATTTTTATCAGTGGTCATGGACCACTTGTTTTATGTAATTTGGTTAATTAGGGTTTACTGCTTTGTAGTGATTTGTTAGTGTTAGCTCTGAAAGAGAATATTGTGATCTGTTATTACATCCAAGTGAGAACTCTAGAAATGAATATGCTTGTTCTTTTTAATTTTGTTTTAAAATTGGTTAGAAGTCAATATTTAAAAATTTATAAAATTTAATACACACATCTGTTTATAATTTTTATAAGTTATAGTTTTATGAAATCTCTGTATTAATAAAACATCTGAGTTTTGTGTTAATTTTTTTTTATTGGCACAGGTTTTAATTTACTGAAAGTGTTTTCATACATTTTTTTTTTCCCTCAACAGGTAAAGTACCTTTTATTCATGTGGGAAATCAAGTAGTATCAGAACTTGGTCCAATAGTCCAGTTCGTTAAAGCTAAGGTAATAAAAAAGATATTAAATGCATTTGATCACAATTACTCTTAAATAAGTCATTCATCATTCTTCAGTGTGTCTTAACATTTACATTGAGTTTAACCAAGTTTTATAAAATGCCAATACAAATTATTGGAAAATATTCCTAAAGTATAAGTTGGTATTTTTTCATAATATAAATCAATGGCAAAAGAGGTAGTGTGATTGTTACAAAATAGTAGATAATTTTTTAACTTATGCTTTTGAAAATTTTGGTCATAAATAAAACTGTTAAGTTATTGTAAAGTGTCTGGTTGACCTTTGAGAAGGGTGATATGGGATATGTTCAGAAGTTGAATATATTAATTCATCCATTTGAGTTATTCCACTTTTCATTTATTCAGTTTAGATTTTAATAGTTACCAAGGAACAACCCTCATTAACATTTTGGGGAATGTCCTTTCAGACTTTTTGCATACATAGAAAAACATAGATCATACCATAGATGTTCTTTTTCAACCTACGTTTTAAAATAATATGTTTGGAAATTCTTCCATGTTAATGACTACAGATATATAGATATACATCATCCTTTTAAATTGTCATATACTATTGGATGTATTATGATTCTATTTACTCAAATCTTTATTCATGGGCATTTAAGTTGTAGCCAATTTTTTGCTATTATAGAGTGCTAAGATAAATTTTCTTGTACATACATCTTTGTATACCTGTCTGTCTCCTTAGAATAAGTTCCTAAGACTAGTATTGGGATCTCATAGGGTATGCATTTTTAAAATCTTAAAACAGATTGCCAGATAGAACTGAACGTTATGTCATTTTATGTGTCTACTAGTTAGCTACTATAGTGTATTAGAATTTTGAAATTAATGCCTATTTCCCTATACATTTACTAAATTTTTTTTTTTTTTTAATCTTTGGCCACTTTATGAGGAGCATATGTCAATCTTTTGGCATTTCTTTGATTGCTAACAAGGTTAATCTCTTAAAAAAAAAAGTTTTTCTGACCATTCTGTTTTCTTCTTTTGTGAAATAATTGATAATATAATTTTGTCCATTGAAAGATAAATTTGTATAATGACAAATAAATACTACTTGTTAATATTTTGTAATGACAGCTAAGTGTTAAATATGCTTTCATATAAAATAATTTCATTTAAGAAGGCATTTTGGAAATTAATCCATTGGAAACTTGCATGTTATGTTACTTATTAGTAAGATAACGGAAAATTTTTGTGTATTTATATGATGCTCTTTTAAACTTTTTAAAATTCCTTTTAGGGCCATTCTCTTAGTGATGGGCTGGATGAAGTCCAAAAAGCAGAAATGAAAGCTTACATGGAATTAGTCAACAATATGCTATTGACTGCAGAGGTATAATACAAGATAATAGGGCTTGAAAATAAGCTTTTTTTTCTTGTAAAATATAATCTTTTCTTGTGGGTTATTATGAAGGTATTGAGAAATGGGAAAGTAGTCAAGTGATTCTAAGGCTGGGATGGTTACTCAAATTATTTGATCATTATCTTTGAACAAGTTACCTGACATTTTTAGTTGTAGTTTTCTAATTTATAAAAAAGGGTGATTTTTGCCTACTCATTATTTTACTTCAGCCTTTTGAAGTTTGCTTAAATAATATCTGTAAAATACCTTGATGGTATTTAGAATTATATTGTGTGAATAAGAAATATTTTTTAAAGTACCACCATTAAACTCAGTAATTCTTTATAGCAACATAAGCTAAGAAAAACCTCACATATGTGACTTATAAAGTTAACTTTCTTTATCCTTTTCCTCTTTGGTATTCATTCTAAAGTTTTAGTTACTGTTCTTTTGTTCCTAGTTGTATCTTCAGTGGTGTGATGAAGCTACAGTAGGGGAGGTGAGTGGTTCTGCAGCATTTATCTTAATTAAAATTTAATGAAAAAACACTTTTGCTCAGAATTGCAAGTCCCTGCTCATAAATGAAACATTGTGGTTTATACCATTAGTGATAGAGTTTTTTACTTACTTTAATTTTGCTTGCATATGCATTTTAGGGAAGCTATGTGTCATTGTTTGATATAACTGGTTGCAAAGTGCATAAAAGTTTATATATTTTTAAAGGGAATGATTTAAAATTTTAATTTTTTAGATTGCATGCTATGTATTTTTTTCAGATTGCTCTATTTATATTCTTTGAAAATATATTTCTTTTAGAATTCTGTTTGTAAAAACAGGCATTGTTTTTAGGAAGGATCATATTTTTAACAAAATCTTTTTGCTTCAGATCACTCTTGCTAGGTATGGATCTCCTTACCCTTGGCCTCTGAATCATATTTTGGCCTATCAGAAACAGTGGGAAGTCAAACGTAAGATGAAAGCTATCGGATGGGGTAACAAAACTCTGGACCAGGTCAGCACAAGTTGAAACTGACAAAACTGTCAACTTTTATGCATTAAAAGTCCATTCGTTATATTGATACTCCTTTAAAAAAATCGCAACATGGTATAAAGTTAACAAAATATTTGCTGTTATTTTCTCTGACATGAAGTAGTTTTTATTTGTTTTAAAGAGATCACATATGCTTATTGTAAAACAAATTATATAATGCAGAAAAGTACAAAAAGAAATAAAAATTGCCTGAAATTCCACCACCTAGTAATTGCTACTATTAACTATTTGAAGAACATTGTTCTAGATTAGATGTCTCTCAGTACATTTTCCATAAATGGGATCATATTTTACTTGCTGCTCTATAACATGATTTTTTTTTTCCATTGAACAATACATTATAGGCATCTTTTATGTCAATAAATATAGATCTGCAGCATCAGGACCTAAAAAAACACCCTATTAAATACAGTACTTAATATATCTATTTTTCTTTGGTCTTAAATTTACTAAAGTTGCAAAATTTAAAAGTATATATCTTGTTAAAGTCATGAGTTTGAGCATCATTAAGCTAGTTAATGTATTTTTTTCCAAGGCTGCCCCTAATCCTAGTCACCTATCTCACTGATATGTGCCTTTGGCCTCAAGTGGGATTAATTAAATGAATAGGGATAGTGTGAATAAAATCCATCTCCGCTAGTGGGAAAACAGCTCAAATGGTTTTACTCATGGTAGGTCAGCAGTGTCATCTTTATGAAGCAGATTGTTTTAAATATGCAAAGTCATTTGAATATATAGATTCAGGAAAAAATTTTTGTAGGGACTGGAGTTTGGAGAGAAAAACTCTTTGGCAATGTTCCTTATCAGTCAATTAAGCGTACTTGTATTTAAAGAAAAGTCACTCTCAAATTTTCTTCCTATTTCTTATATAGAAAGTATTACTTATGTCATATATGTGGTCTATAGTCTGATTTGTATGTATTATAAAAGGTTAACCTAAATTTTTATTTCTGTTATATAAACTGATAAAAATTGTTTTAGATACTTTATATTGTTTTGCTAATTTTAATATTTTCCTTTGGGGTCCATTGCCTATGTTAGGTCTTAGAAGATGTAGACCAGTGCTGTCAAGCTCTTTCTCAAAGACTGGGAACACAACCATACTTCTTCAGTAAACAGTGAGAAATTTTCTTTTTTTTAAACTTTCTTTTATCAAAAAAGAATTGCTTTTTTAAGAAATATTTATGAAAAGATTTAGTTTTTTTTAAATTCATTTTTGTATTCATTATTCATCATTTCTTGGCTGTCAGGCACAGTGCTAGGCTCTGGGAAACTAAGATTTCTAAATGCAGTCCTTGTCATTAAGAATTTCTCTTAAGGGCAGTCATGTAAATCAGTCATTATTGTATGATATGATATAACGGTTCTAATATAGGTAGTTTAAGGTCTGTATATGGAACTATGAAATCTTAACAAAATTCTTAACTTGTACTGTAAAAACATGATGATGCTGTTAGTGCAACCATAATTGTCTATACAGGATGAGACCTTGGGGACTAGGAAAGTCAATAAATCTAAAGAATAAAAAATATTGTTGGATGAACAAGCACTATTATGAATTAACTTATCTTTTCAAAGTTAGTGAAAATACTTATAAAGCACAGAAATTAATATAAAGGATAAGATTAAATATGTGTGTATATATATATGTAAATTGAGTAGTTCATGTTTCATTGACAGATTTTTTTTCAGTTTTAAAAAAAACTAATGTAGGCCAAGAATGAATTTTCCCTTATTAAAAATATTACATTTTTAATATATCATAATCAGCTGTGTCTTCTGTGATCTTGTATAAAATGGTCTTACGTTAGCATTTTAATCTCAATGGCTTGCTTAGAAAGTCTAAGCTTTTCTTGGCTTTTTAATAAAAACTTCTTGCTTTTTAGATTGATAGTTTTTAAAAGGCTTTATTTGCTATTTATTTTATCTTCATAGGCATTTGTTTCCTATAGTCATATCAAACATCTTTTGTTAAAGATACTAATATTTGTAGTAAAAATGACAGTGATGATAGTTTGGAAATATTTAAATTATATTACTTTATAACACAAATAATGTATCCTATATGTAAGTGATATTAAAATAAAATTGGGGCTCTGTTGATCTCTAAAGCAGAAAGGCCACAGAGTTCAAACCATGAAATCCCGGTAGGTGAAGCTTCTACAACTATGTTGCTGTTTCTAGTGATGTTTGCTATGCAGATTTTATTTGTTTAGTCCCTAAAACAAAAGAAAAGTATTCAGATGTTAGTATTATGTAGTTCCTTTTCTTTCTGATACAGAAATTCTTAAGAGTTGAAAAGCTCAGAAGGGGTATATTTTATTGCCTTACTCTGTATTAGAGTTAGTTTTGTTATGCATGCTGTCTTTATGAGAGGCCAGGAGAAAAGATCTAACTTATTTTTCTTCTCAGTTAAACTCATTGTCAAAGTGTTAATAACCAGAGATCATTTGGCATGTGGTCAGTGGAAACATCATGACATCGTTTTTCTTCATAAAGATACAATTATATTTAAACTTGTAATTAAAAATTCACATTTAGAACAGTTGCAAAATCAAAGGCTTACTTTTGAGGAACTGTTTAATTGATATTAAGATGTAGGTTTTTGAAATAATTTTACCTTATATGATACTTAGATAAACATTTTTCCCAATAAATAATTATGATTGAAGAATAGATTTAATTTTTAATTTTAATTTACCTGATCAATATTAAAATGCTAATAAACTACATTTAAGAAAAAGTAACTTGTATTTTTACTTTGTTGTGGCAGAATTTTTCTTTTTCCTTTATCTATAATAGGATTCTTTACTTTCTTTTTTTTTTTTTTTTTTTTTTTAAATTTTATTTTGTCGATATACATTGTGGCTGGATTCTTTACTTTCTAAGACACTATACCTTAGCGAATAGAGTACTAGTTTAAGTCAAGATACACTATATTGGACTCTTAAGTCAGAGGCCCTAAATTCTATTTTTTACTCTAACATACACTGAACTTGGGCAACTTACTTTAATTTCCCTGGGTGTCCTCTCCTTACCCCCTAAAATTAGAATCAACTTTTCTCCTAGTTTACCTTCTGGGGATGTTGAGAGGACTTATGAAAGAAACTAAATGACTTTATTTGATGAGAGAAAGGAAAAGGATAGTTAAGGGATATCGTGCATGAAGAATAGTAATTGGGAAAAGAGGACAAAGAAACAAGGGGCTTGATTTACAAACTTCAGTGACAGTCCTACAGATGAGTGATTGATATATAAAGAAAGGATATGTAGATTATTTCTGGTAGTATGAAGAGATGATAAGTTAATGATATATTGGGAAAGAAAAATTAGGAACACCCAGACAGAATTAATGTTTTTCAAACTAGATGATACTCTAAAAGGTGTCAGAAAGAAAGAAATATGAAATAATAATAAATAAGCAAAGCAAAAAACATGAGTATCAGAAAAATTTTAAATGGGAGAGGTTAGGAAAATGTTGACATTTTGCAGTACTGTTTTTATTTTGATATTCAAATGAAAGAATATTAAATAACCAACAGAAATGTGGAAGGAATGATAATGCAAGATAAGAAAGCAACAAACTTTTTAGGACTTTAAAAGTATATTTGTCACCCTGGAATATTTTTCTAATAAAAAGTCTGTAAAGATAAATGTGACAATATATATGAAATATCTTAGGGCTCTTAGGAGGAAAATTGCTATCTATATCCATATTATAATCCACTATTTGGTAAACATAGGGATGGAAAGTTATGATTTCTCTTCATACAGTATATAGCAAAGTACTTAAAACCAGAAGTACATGAAGATCTTGGTTTGATTAAACAATTCATTTAGAAATACTGGATAAAATGTATTTTTCTTTGTGTGTCCTTGTCTTTCATATCAGTTGCAAATATTTTTCTGAATTTGTTGCTTGTCTTTTTTTCTAAGTCAGGTTTATTGAGGGATAACTTATATATAGTAAAATAGGCATTTTTATATGTATAGTTCTATTAATTTTAACAAAGGCATACAGTTGCATAACCACTACCACATGTGTACTTTTTAAAAAGAAGGAATTGTGGAACTGGTGATTTATATTTGAGGGTCCTTTAAAAAGTTCTTGGAAAGATTTGTATTATCTTTTAATTTTATTTTTCCACAAACTTTTGAAGTACCCTAGTATGGCAGAGTCAGTTTATATAAGGAGTTGCTGAAATTTGTAAGGATTACAAAAAATATGCTTTAAAAGTTTTGTGTATGTGCACATGTGTGTTTGTATATTTTGATTTCATCTATTCTAATAATTTTTAATTTATTCTGTTTCCTGTTAGATGTTCTAAAGTAACTTGCCACAGAGTTGCTATCTTTATGTAGCATCAGATCAATTTTTGTATGCTCATACCTATGTGTAATTCAGCATCTTTGAAGTTATGCAGGTGTATATTAACAGCAAGTAACATTTTGGCCACTTCAGGGGTACTTCTGAACCACTCTAATCTGAGCATACATTCATACTTGAACTCATTCAGAGCCTTTATTTATTGATAAGGGATGCACATCTATACTACTGGAAGGTGCATCAGGAAATATATTCACCTTTTTTAGGCTCTAGTACAAGGAGTGAAGGGTAGTTGGCACTAAACAAAGATTAGGAAAGTAAGTTGTAAATGGTGAGATAAGATATACCTTTTAAGAAATATGTTTAGGGACATGAAAGAATTGCTGTTCTTATTCTCAGAAAGTGCTTCAGCTCTACATTTATCCACTGTACATCATTGGTTCTTTGCAGGGATCCATTTGTTATTGATTCTCCCTCCATCTGTGATAAGATTATGGTGCTATTGAGTCCAAGGACACTTGTAATTTTTAAAAACCATCCTGTTGGCTACCACCCTAACCATGGCCATAGACTGCACATTTGAATTTGATTAATATTTCATGAATGTGTCATAAAGGGGAAGGCTTTGAAAGAATGTGAGTAACTACTGTTGAAAAAATAAAATATTCCACACACTTTAGTTAGGATGCTTTTTTCTCTATTTTATTCTTTTATTCAGCAATGCTGTTTCAGTTCCTTAGATACTGGGCTAAGAACTGGGCATATAAAGATACATGCAGTGTTGCCTTTGAAGAGCTTGGATTGTAGTGAGGGAAGCAGTTAAGTATTCACAGTAATAGTGTGGTATGAGAAATGTGTCACCTTTTTATTGATTCATTCAACACATATTTATTGAGAACCTACTTTATGTCAGGCATTTTTCTAGGTATTGGGATACAGTAGGAAACAAGTAGACAAGGTCCTTTCACTCATAGTAGCTATATTCTGATAGAGGAGACACAATAAACAACAAATATTAGATGGTATTAAATGCCACATGGAGAATTAGAATAAGATCACATGATCCATCTTAGTTTGGGTGGTCAGGGGAGACTCTAAGATGTAATGTTTAAGCTTTATTCTGAAAAACAAGGAGGAGCCAGCAAGGTCAAGTTGGGGGAAGGGTATTTCAGGCAGCAGGAATAGTTAGTGTCAAGGCCCCAAGATTGGTTTGAGTTTATGTTCAAATGAAAGAAGCAAGTCCAGTTTTGGTTGTGTGTTGAGAATGGTAGGAGATGAGGCTAAAAAAATCAGCAGGGGCCAGATCATCTAGGATTTGTATGCTTAGGGTAAAGAGCTGACATTTTAGTGTTAGTGGAATGGAAATCCATTGGAATATCTTATGCTTGGAGTGGTATGATCTAGTGATATTTAAAAAAGAGTCATTCTGGCTTACATGTGGAGAATGAGTAGAAACAAGAAGACACTTTAGGAGGCTATTGCAGTGGTCTAGGTGAGAGATGATGGTAGCTTAGACTATGAGACAATACTGGAGAGAGAAGTGGCATTCAGAGCATATTTTGGAGATAGTGTCTCATGAGACTTGCTAATGGATAGGGGAGGGTAAGAGAAAGAGGACTCAGGATAATCCCTAGATTTCTGGCTTGAACAGCTCGGTGGGAAGAGGTACCATTTATTTTAGGAAGATGGGAACAAGCGGGTTTGAGATGCTTATTTAACATTGAAGTCATTTGAATGTATGAATGTAGGCATTTTGAACGTATGAACATAGAGCTCAGGGAAAAAACTAGGACTGGAGATAAATATTTGGGAGTTAGTGGCATGAAGGTGGTATTTAAAGCCATGCAGCGCCTTGAGATCATTCAAGAGTGATCAAGGTCACATAGCTAGTAAGTGGCAGGATTGGGATTTAAATTTAGATTTGATTGACTCCAAAATCTATTCTGCCAAGCCCAATTACTGCAACATTTTCACATTTAGGTGGGCTAATGCATGTTTTCTCAAAAACTTTATCACTGTGGGACTGACGGTAATAATTAGTTTATAATTATGATTGCATTTTTCTCCTTTTAGTAATATTGTTTTAGTAATTATTTTAATATAATGTAGATTGGTGATGTTCCATTTATAGACCATTAGTAGTGGGATAAATTTCATTTTGTTGTTAATAATATATAATTAAAGAGAAAAAACCCTAGAAAATTTGCGTCAAGGCCATCTTTATGATTATGTGTCCTTCAGAAATCTAATTTACTTTAAATGTGTTAAAATTAAAGTTATATCATGCTGTTAATATATGATTGGGTAATCGAGTATCATTTTTTTTCCCCAATACCACATTGAAATCCTCTGTGTTTTGATAGCATTTTGTTTAAGCATCTATTAAAACACTTAATAAACTGTGGTGTAGTAGTTTATGTTTTGTGTCCATGTCTTTCTTGGTTTTATACCTCTAGTGTCTGGCACAGTTCCTGGCACATTGGAGACCTGCTGTATTTATTTAGTGAATAAAGTACTGTATAAAATAAATATGATCTGTTACACATATATTATTTTAGCACATTTAAATAATGCTGCTTCAAAAAGTAAGTCACAAAACTAAGAAAGCATAGTTTAAAATATTTTTTTATATCTTAGAAACTCCAAGTTAAAGCATAGTAAATTCTATCAAATTGTAGTAGGATTTATTTATGTGATTTTTTCCCTTTAAATTGATGAGTAAAATGTTTTTTGAAGTAGTTTATTTTCTACGATACAAGTTAAATGTCACTCATGTTACTCTCATTTCTACTGTTGTTTTAGGCCTACTGAACTTGATGCACTGGTATTTGGCCATCTGTATACCATTCTTACCACACAGTTGACCAATGATGAACTTTCTGAGAAAGTGAAAAACTATAGCAACCTTCTTGCTTTCTGTAGAAGAATTGAACAGCACTATTTTGAAGATCGTGGTAAAAGCAGATTGTCTTAGAGTTATGTGTTAATTTAGTTACTATTTTTTTAAAAGTCTAACTTTTGAAATGTGTTACTTGAATGTTATTATAGGTAATGATATCCAGAATTTTAAAACCAAAAACACTGCTTTTCAAAACCAAAACAAATTATATAATGTATCCTATACATGTACTTTAAACTGTTATTTGTGTACACATTAAAACAATTCTAAATTATTTTATTTGATAGGTTGTACTTTATATCTTGAAATTTTTGTGTCCTTGAAACATGTATGCATATAAAAATAAAGCTTAAACAACTGTATGGATGTTATATTTACTTTGTTTTGATCTTTCTGAAAGCCAGTCTCTGAGCTTTATACCTGTGGAATAAACTGTTTTTTCTGAGGCAAGTAACTTATGTTACATACTCTGAGATTACTTGGCTAGATACATGGTGAAACTGATCATGGGAAAAATGTTAACAAATGTGCACTTAGAAAATGTGGATGTTTATAAGGCAATGAAATCCTGGCACAGATTTAATGCTTAAGAGCATTTTTCACATCTAATTGAATTAAAAACATTTCATTAGAGCAGCTATGATTTACATTTGATAAAGGGATAGGTTGAGAGACAAGATCATTTTAGTAATGTTCTTTTTATTCCTTTTTCTGGGAAAGGAGGGACGTTTTCACAGAGGTATCAATGGGAATTTATATATAAACAATAAGGATTATTTGTTGTGTCCTCAAATTTTCTATTATGTCTTATAAAACCAGTGCTTTAAAAAGTCAGATGTAAAAAATTACTTCTTAAAAATGTCTAGAATAATAGTACTTTTATGTTTTCTTTTTATATACTTAAACTCATTTAATCCTTACAAAAACACTGTGAACGTTGTTATCCCCAGTTTACAGGTGAGGAAATGGGGACACAGAAAGCCTAATAATACCTTGCCCAAGGTCATAGTTATTAGTAAGTGGTAGAGATGGAATTTATGCCCAGGCAGTCTGGCATCAGTTTGGCTTTTCACCCTTTTTTTTAAAGATTATAAATGTATATCTTATAAAGGATATACTAGCTTCTCCTTAATTGAAATCCCACATGAACTTTGGGTACTCTCTTTGGACTATAGTGCTACTATTAGCTTTCCTGAACTAATTTTGCAAATGTGTTTTTTATTAAAATAAAAAATACCCAGTTACTTGTGTTTTTGCACAGTTTTTATGCTAGGTTTTTGCATATATATTTGTATACTTGTTTTGCATAAAATGATACATTTTTCTTTTAATAATACCATCACATTCATTTAATAGTACCAATACCATTTGTACCTTAATATACACAATTTAGATTTTTTTTCTCTGAGTTTTTTGGATATAAAAATACTACATCAACATGGGTTGTGATATTTTAATCTTAATGATTACAGCTGGCTGTATTCTTATCTTAGATGAGAAACATTGAGAAACATTGGTTGTTTATTCCAAGTTGAGGTATCTATTTTTATTTAAGACTTACTGTGCATAGATCACCCTCAGAGAGAGCTCGTGTTTTTCTAGTGTTCTGGTGAGTCACCATCAAAACAGAATGCTTTAGAAAATGGAAACTTCGACATCCCACTTTGGTGATTCAGTTTCCTGCCTTTATTTTTTATATTTGGGTCCATAAAGCCAAATCACAGCAGCTAAAAAGTACCACTGAGAAGCTAGTTTGCTGAGAAAGAGCTAAATGTTGTTTTCCTTCCAAAATGCTTACATATATTGTCAATTTTAAAGTAAATAGCGTGTACCCTTATTTACATAAAAATGTAAACATAAGTAGTTTTTCAGAATGAAAGTTTTACATGTGAAAAACTTTAAATCAACACATACAAGCTACAGTATCATATTTCATGACTTTTGAATGATGTGCATTATTGGGTTTGAAATACTTTTATGTTTCATGATACCCTGTACAAGTCAATTCGTTACTTTTGAATTGAATTGAATATTGGATGGGTGGCTATAGTATTCGTTAGGTACTCTAAGTCCAGGAAGTACAGAAATTATAAAATATGTCAGTCAGAGATTCACTGGTAATATGTCTTGATGCTTTTTTGATGAACAGGTAACGGTAGTAGTTTTTTTTTTTTTACTATTGTGTATTATGGTTTTCATTTAATGATATGGGTGTTTTATTGAGGTATTTTAATATACTACATACTACAGCAAGATATAAGATGATAGAAATATTTTTTGAACTTATTGTAATTTCTTGTTTTAAAGTATTGCAATCAGTTGCTGCTTGCTCATCTATTTTGTAATATGTCTCATCCATTTATGTCCATATGTATGAAACAATTTGTAAATTTTATTGAGCCTTAAATAAAAGAAAATATTCGAAAGTTTGATCATATCTAGACTGATGTAAATGTTTTCCTAATCTATTTTTATCTAGTGATAAAAGTGGACATCCTTGTTCCTCATTTTAGGGTAAAAGTATTCAGTTATTCACCATTAAGTATGAGTGTAGGTTTTTGTAGATGCCCTTTATCAGGTTGAGGAAATTCCCTTCTATTCCTGGTTTGCTGTGAGTTTTTTTTTAGATCATGAATGGATGGTATATTTTACCAAAGGCTTTTTCTGCATCTACTGCGATGATCATACAGTTTTTTAAAATTTATTCTTTTGAAATGGCGAGTTACATTAATTGATTTTCAAACATTGAATCAGCTTTGGTTTCCTGAGATAAACTCCATTTAGTCATGATATATATTATCCTTTTTTTATATTGTTGGATATGATTTACTAGTATTTTGTTAAGGATTTTTGTGTTCATATTCATGAAAGATGTTGGTCTCCAGTGTTCTTGTAATGCTTTTGTCTGGTTTGGGTATCTGGTTAATACTGTCTTCATTATATGACTTGGGAAGTGTCCCCTTCCTCTTCTACATTTGGGAGGAGGTTAAATTTAGTAGGATTTACCAGTATAACCACCCAAGCCTGGAGGGTTCTTTGTTGTAAGAACTAGAATTTTGAACTAAAATTTTAATTTCTTTAATAGATTTAGGACTATTCACACCATCTCTTCTTCAGTGAACTTTGGCTTATGCTTTTCAGGGAATTTCTCGATTTTCTCTAAGTTGCTGGATTTATGGGCATAGGGTTGTCCTTGGTATTCTTATTATCCTTTTAATGTCTGTGGAATCTTAAGTGATATCCTTTTTTTCCTTTTTCATATTTGAAAATTTTGCCAGTCTGGCTAGAGGTTTATCAATTTTTAAATTTTTTTCTTCCAAAAATCCAGCTTCTAGTTTCATTGATTTTACTCTATAGTTGTTCTCAGTTTCTTCTGTGCTCTTATCATTATTATTTACTTCCTTTTATTTGCTTTGAGTTTAACTTGTTATATGTTTTATAGTTTCTTAATGTGGAATCTTATACTGATTTGAGCCTTTCTTTTCTAATATAGGCATTTAATACTGTAAATTTTTCTCTAAGCACTGCTTTGAGGGAATTTTGATGTGTAATGCTTTTATTTTCATTCAATTCAAAATATTTTCTAATTTCCTCTTTGAATTATGGGTTATAAGTGTATTCTTTAATTTGAAAATATATTATGGAGTGTGCTTTTTTGTCATATCTAAAAACCCTTTGCTTAATCCAAAGTCACAGGGATTTTCTTCTGTTTTCATTTAGAAGTTTTACTATTTTAGCTCTTATATTTAGGTTTATGATCCATTTTGAGTTAGTTTAATGTATGGTGGGAGAAAGTCCAAATTTTGTTTTTTTGTTTTGTTTTTGCATATGGCTATACCATTGATTTTCCTTGGAACCTTTTGTTTCATGTTAGAGATCGAGGAAGAAGATCCAGGTGGGGGCTTTGAGACTTTCCTGTAGCTGCTACTGTTCCCCTCTCCAAGGGACCACACAGGACTCTTTCTCAGGATTCCTATCATGTCTCCAATTTTTTTTAGTGAACTTCCTGTAAGGTCCTTAGAGAAGAGTCTGGGAATGAGTATGAATTCCCGTGTCTGTGGCCCCCAGGGTTTTTATAGTCTCGTTAGCCCACAGTCATCTCTTAGCAATGAGTTAAAAACTTCAGTTCTTCTCACCGTTGGCTAGGAGTACCTGTTTCAGGTAAACAAGTGCTCATGTCCTTTCTCTCTTTAGATTCTGAATTAATTGGCCCTGCAACCTTACCTTTCTGATGAGTTCAAGAATTGGAGTGAATTTGCAGATTGGTGTCTCTTGTTATTGTAAGGGTAGGAGCAGTGTTCTTTCCGTATTTCTGAATTCTAAGCAGAAGCTGGAAATCGAGGTTGCTTTTTATTCTTGAGATAAGAAGTACTCATTTAGAATTAAAAGTGCTGAATTTTTAAAAGGTTTATTATGAAAATTTTCAAACTTATACAAAAGTAGAGAAAATAATAAAAAGAACTCACGTATACCTGTCACCCACTACCTTGTTTGAACATTTACCAGCTCAGGGCCAGTTTATACCTCCATTCTTTTCTATATGTTTTATTTACTTAATAATGTGTGTTGCATATCTGTTCATACGTCTGCTTTTAAAATGTAATATGCAAACTTTTCTCTTTCTTAATATTTTGTTATGTAGATCATATTCACACTAAGGGAAAAAGTAGGACATCACTAGTATCTTAGAAGACCTCTATGTGACACTTACCAATTTCATCTACCCAGCTCTACCTTACCCCTGGAGGTTGCCATTATCCTGAATTTTGTATAACTATTCCCATGATTTAATTTTTTCTGGTTTTGATTTTTATATAAATTGGATTATACTGTATGAATTCTGTTTTGCTTCTTTCACACAATATTACATTTTTGAGTTTCATCCATTTTGTTGGACCTAGCAGTGGTTAACTTCTACTCATATAATATCCTTTCTTATGCAAATATAACACTTCATTTCTCTGTTCTCTTGTCAGACTTTTGGATTGTATTAGGAATTTTGCTATTATAAAAATAACTTTATGAACAACCCTGTACATATCTTCTGATACAAATGCGCAAGGATTTTTCCAGGGTATATGCTTACGAGTATAATTGCTGGGTTGTCAATATGTGTATATTTAACTTTACTAGGTAATTCCAAACTGTTTTCCTAAATGCTTGTGCCAGTTTACACACTTAAGTTATCCACATCTTTGCCAACATTTGGAATTATTAGCTTAATTTTTTTTGAATGTGGTTTTAATTTGTATTTTCCAGATTACATTGAGCTGAGAGTATATTTTTATGTTTATTGGCTATTTCCTTCTTTTTTTCTTTGCATGCACACGTGTGTGTGTGTGAGAGAGAGAGAGCGAGCTGGTTGTTTGTCTGTTCTTAGTGATTTATGAAAGTCCTATTGGTATTATAGATATTAGTGACTAGTTGGTTGTAAGTGTTACAAATATCTCCTCCTAGTTTGTGGTTTATTTTTTGACTTCCTTTATGGTGTCTTTGGATGTACAGACGTTCTTAATTTTAATCTAGTCAAAGTAATAATCTTTTCCTTTATGATTTGAGCTTATTGTGCCCTGTTTAGGACATCCTTCCCAGTCCTTATGTATGTAAGTCAGGGTTCAGTCAGGGATTATTTTTAACCCATCAGGTGGACACAGTCTGGGGAGCCAATATGGTTGTGGTGGATCTTAGAGTCATAGAACAGGTGACTGGAAACAACCCATTGTATGATGCTGAGCAAAATATTTCTGTGTATTAGTGTTCCCCTTTCAAGTTTTGCCTGTTTTACCAAGTGAGACCTTAAAAACATACGTCAAAAGTAATACCAGTAAAAAAACACAATTCCTAAGCACTGTTTACCTTATGTTGAAATTTGTGGAGGAAGACCATGGGAAACTGATATCATATGTATTGAGAAAGGTATAATTTTCATCTGCGTGGTACTCCTGTATAAAAGTTAAGAAAAAAAGGAGTTAAGTCCTTCAGGTTCTTGTTAGCACGAAGAATTGTCCTACAAAAGACCGGTGTCTGTTTACCTAGCTCCTGTTCTATACAAGGTTTTTTGATGACAATTTATGATGATACTATTAAATCTTTTGAAACATTAAAAAGCAACACAAAATCCTACCAAAATTCACTTTTGAGAGTCTAAGCAGAAAGGAATTTATTATGAGATATTAAATGACATGGAATCTTTTAGAGCACTAAAGAAAGACTCTGGGTTGTACTTTTAGGAAAGACTCCACAGAACTGAGTCACCAGTGAAGCTACTGCCTCTCCTGTGATTGAGCATCCATGGGCTTCACAGCCATACCACCACTGTCATGATTAGGAAGCTGCTGTCACTGGGATGCTCTAGCCACTGCTGCATCATTCTGAGCAGGAGCAAGTCAGTGCCTGCTGCAATACAGACTTGCAAAGTGAATACCCACACCCTGTCTCTTAACTTCCCAAAGCCAATGACAGATAACCAGGCGGAACCTCTGTGATGCTGCTACAGACAAATACCAAAGCCTTTATGATGTTTGCCATAGAAACAGCATCGTATGCTCCACCTCACTTGCTTTTCACATCTATTACAGATTTATTTGACTGGACACTGAACCTGAATGACATATAGAACCCTGTTTGTAAAGGAGTCTGGAAAATGAAGGTTTTAACTTTATAGCTTCTGTGAAAGAGAAAGGCACCCTAAAAGGATAATGTAATGCATTTTGAACATTCATCCCCTATATTTATCTCCTCTGAGGCCATAAAGCTACTCCCCCCGATACTTTCTTGTACAAGTTTTGCCATTCATATTTAAGGCTCTTAATCTATTTGGAATATATTTTCTTAAAAAATAATTTTTACAGTTTTTATTTTAGGTTACCTTCTGATTTGGAGGATATTACTTAGAAGGAGTCTGAAAAATAATTGAAGGACATTGCTTTTTTTTTTTTCATTTTATTTTTATTTTATTTATTTATTTATTTATTTATTTTTATTTTTTTTTAAATTTTATTTTGTCGATATACATTGTGGCTGATTATTGCTCCCCATCACCAAAACCTCCCCCCTCCCCCCCAACAGTGTCCTTTCTGTTTGCTTGTCATATCAACTTCAAGTAATTGTGGTTGTTATATCTTCTTCCCCCCGCCCCGGTTTTGTGTGTGTGTGTGTGTGTGTGTGTGTGTGTGTGTGTGTGTGTGTGTGTGTGTGTGTGTGAATTTATATATTAATTTGTAGCTCCCACCAATAAGTGAGAACATGTGGTATTTCTCTTTCTGTGCCTGACTTGTTTCACTTAATATAATTCTCTCAAGGACCATCCATGTTGTTGCAAATGGCAGTATTTCATTCGTTTTTATAGCTGAGTAGTATTCCATTGTGTAGATGTACCACATTTTCCATATCCATTCATCTGATGATGGGCATTTGGGCTGGTTCCAACTCTTGGCTATTGTAAAGAGTGCTGCGATAAACATTGGGGAACAGGTATACCTTTGACTTGATGATTTCCATTCCTCTGGGTATATTCCCAACAGTGGGATAGCTGGGTCGTATGGTAGATCTATCTGCAATTGTTTGAGGAACCTCCATACCATTTTCCATAGAGGCTGCACCATTTTGCAGTCCCACCAACAATGTATGAGAGTTCCTTTTTCTCCGCAGCCTCGCCAGCATTTATCGTTCAGAGTCTTTTGGATTTTAGCCATCCTAACTGGGGTTAGATGGTATCTCAATGTGGTTTTGATTTGCATTTCCCGGATGCTGAGTGATGTTGAGCATTTTTTCATATGTCTGTTGGCCATTTGTATATCTTCCTTAGAGAAATGCCTACTTAGCTCTTTTGCCCATTTTTTAATTGGGTTGCTTGTTTTCTTCTTGTAAAGTTGTTTGAGTTCCTTATATATTCTGGATATTAATCCTTTGTCAGATGTATATTTTGCAAATATTTTCTCCCACTCTGTTGGTTGTCTTTTAACTCTGTTAATTGTTTCTTTTGCTGTGCAGAAGCTTTTTAGTTTGATATAATCCCATTTGTTTATTTTTCCTTTGGTTGCCCGTGCTTTTGGTGTCGTATTCATGAAGTCTGTGCCCAGTCCTATTTCCTGAAGTGTTTCTCCTATGTTTTCTTTAAGAAGTTTTATTGTTTCAGGGTGTATATTTAAATCCTTAATCCATTTTGAGTTGATTTTAGTATACGGTGAGAGGTATGGATCTAGTTTCATTCTCCTGCATATGGATATCCTTTCTCTCAGCAGTGGTTTGTAGTTCTCATTATAGAGATTTTTCACCTCCTTGGTTAACTCAATTCCTAAGTATTTTATTTTTTTGGTGGCTATTGTAAATGGGCAGGCTTTCTTGATTTCTCGTTCTGCATGTTCACTATTGGAGAAAAGAAATGCTACTGATTTTTGTGTGTTGATTTTGTATCCTGCTACTGTGCTGAAATCATTTATCAATTCCAAGAGTTTTTTTGTAGAGGTTTTAGGCTGTTTGATATATAGGATCATGTCATCTGCAAACAGGGACAGTTTGACTTCATCTTTTCCAATCTGGATGCCCTTTATTTCCTTCTCTTCTCTGATTGCTCTGGCTAGTACTTCCAACACTATGTTGAATAGGAGTGGTGAGAGTGGGCATCCTTGTCTAGTTCCTGTTCTTAAAGGAAAAGCTGAAAGCTTTTCCCCATTCAGGATGATATTGGCAGTGGGTTTGGCATATATGGCTTTAATTATGTTGAGATACTTTCCCTCTATACCTAACGTATAGAGGGTCTTTGTCATGAATGAGTGCTGAACTTTATCAAATGCTTTTTCAGCATCTATAGAGATGATCATATGGTCCTTGTGTTTGACTGCCTTAATATGGTGTATCACATTTATTGATTTGCGTATGTTGAACCAACCTTGCATCCCTGGGATGAATCCCACTTGATCGTGATGAATAATTTTTCGTATGTGTTGCTGTGTTCTGTTTGCTAGTATTTTAGGGAGGATTTTTGCATCTATATTCATCAAGGATATCGGCCTGTAGTTTTCTTTTTTGGTTATATCTTTACCTGGTTTTGGTATCAGGATGATGTTTGCTTCATAGAATGAGTTTCGGAGATTTGCGTCCGTTTCAATCTTTTGAAATAGTTTGTAAAGAATCGGTGTCAATTCCTCTTTGAATGTTTGGTAAAATTCTGTGAATCCATCTGGTCCTGGGCTTTTCTTTGTTGGGAGCCTTCTGATAACAGCTTCAATCTCCTTTATTGTTATTGGTCTGTTCAAATTTTCTACGTCTTCATGGTTCAGTTTTGGGAGCTTGTGTGTGTCCAGAAATTTATCCATTTCCTACAGATTTTCAAATTTTTTGGCGTATAGTTGTTTATAGTAGTCTCGAATGATTCCTTGTATTTCAGATAAATCAGTTGTAATATCGCCTTTTTCATTTCTAATTTTTGTTATTTGAGTCTTCTCTCTTCTTTTTTTTGTTAGCCATGCTAATGGTTTGTCATTTTATTTATCTTTTCAAAAAACCAACTTTTTGATTCGTTGATCTTTTGAATTGTTTTTTGGTTTTCAATTTCATTCAGTTCTGCTCTGATCTTAATGATTTCTTTCCATCTGCTAACTTTAGGTTTGGATTGTTCTTGTTTTTCTAGTTCTTTAAGGTGAAGTGTTAGGTTGTTCACTTGCCATCTTTCCATTCTTCTGAAGTGAGCGTTTAATGCAATAAATTTCCCCCTCAATACTGCTTTTGCAGTATTTGGTTTTGGTATGATGTATCATTGTTTTCATTAGTTTCAATAAATTTTTTGATTTCCTGCTTGATTTCTTCTTGGACCCATATGTCATTAAGTAGAATGCTGTTTAATTTCCATGTGTTTGTATAGTTTCCAGAGTTTCGTTTGTTATTAATTTCTAGTTTTAATCCATTGTGGTCTGAAAAGATACATGGGATAATTCCAATTTTTTTGAATTTATTGAGACTTGATTTGTGACCTAATATGTGATCTATCCTGGAGAATGATCCATGTGCTGATGAGAAGAATGAATATTCTGAGGTTGTTGGGTGGAATGTTCTGTAGATATCTGCCAATTCCAATTGGTCTAGAGTCTTGTTTAGATCTTGTGTTTCTCTACTGATTCTTTGCCTAGATGATCTGTCTAATATTGACAGTGGGGTGTTCAGGTCCCCTGCTATTATGGTATTAGTGTCTATTTCCTTCTTTAGGTCTAATAGAGTTTGTTTTATAAATCTGGCTGCTCCAACATTGGGTGCGTACATATTTATGATTGTTATGTCTTCTTGATGGATCAGTCCTTTTATCATTAAGTAGTGTCCCTCATTGTCTCTTTTTATGGTTTTTAGTTTAAAGTCTATTTTGTCAGATATAAGAATAGCTACTCCAGCTCGTTTTTCTTTTCTGTTTGCATGGTAAATCTTTTTCCATCCTTTCACTCTTAGTCTGTGTGAATCTTTATGGGTGAGGTGGGTCTCTTGTAGGCAGCATATAGTTGGGTCCTCCTTTTTGATCCAGTCAGCCAGTCTGTGTCTTTTGATTGGGGAATTTAAGCCTTTTACATTAAGGGTTGTTATTGAAAGGTGTTGATTTATTCCTAGCATTTTATTGGTTGTTTGGTTGTCTTAGGTGTCTTTTGTTCCTTGCTTGCTGATTTACTGTTTGGTTTCTGTGTTTGTTGTTTCCTTAGGTTGTAGATAGCATTTTGTTTGCTTGTTTTCTCTTCATGAATGCCATTTTTATTATACTAGTGGGTATTGATTTTTCTTGGGTTTTTATGGCAGTGGTAGTTATTTTTCAGGAACCAAACCCAGTACTCCCTTGAGGATTTCTTGTAAGGGTGGTCGTGTGATAGTGAACTCCCGCAGTTTTTGTTTGTCTGAGAAATATACTATTTGCCCTTCATTTCTGAAGGATAGCCTTGCAGGGTAGAGTATTCTTGGCTGGCAATCTTTGTCTTTTAGTATTTTGAAAATATCATCCCATTCCTTTCTAGCTTTTAGGGTTTGTGATGAAAAGTCTGATGTTAGCCTGATTGGGGCTCCCTTATAGGTGATTTGACGCTTCTCCCTTGCAGCTTTTAAGATTCTCTCTTTGTCTTTGAGTTTTGCCAATTTGACTATGACATGTCTTGGAGAAGGCCTTTTTGGGTTGAATACGTTTGGAGATCGTTGAGCTTCCTGTCTCTGAAGATCTGTGACTTTTCCTTTCCCTGGGAATTTTTCTGCCACTATTTTTTTGAATATGTTTTCAATGGAATCTCCATTTTCCTCCCCTTCTGGAATACCCATGACTCGGATATTTGAGCGCTTATGGTTGTCTGATATCTCTCTCAGATTTTCTTCAATGTCCTTGATTCTTTTTTCTTTTTGTCTGCTTGTGTTATTTCAAACAGCCCATCTTCAAGTTCAGAGGTTCTCTCTTCAACTTCGACAAGCCTGCTGGTTAAACTCTCCGTTGTGTTTTTTATTTCACTGAATAACTTCTTCAGTTCACCAAATTCTGCTACATTTTTTTTCAGGACATTGATTTCTTTGTACATTTCCTCTTTCAGATCCTGTATACTTTTCCTCATTTCATCATGATGTCTAGCTGTGTTTTCTTGTATCTCATTCAGTTTCCTTAGAATTATCACTCGAAATTCCTTGTCAGTTATTTCAAGGGCTTCTTGTTCTATAGGATCTAGAGTTTGAGATTTATTAACTTTTGGTGGTGTACTTTCTTGATTTTTTGTATTTCTGGTATCTTTTTTTTGATGTTTTTTCATTGTGGCAGGGGGTTTCACAGTCCACCGGTTTGAGACTAATGACTAAATAGGATGTTGCTGTGGTTGCCAATTTCGTATGGCTCCCTCCGTGACTGCTCAGTTGGCCTCTAGTGCCTTGTGTGTGTGGTTGCCTCGGGTCTTGAGCTTCTCTGGGGAGCCACCTTTCTGGTCAGTTTGAACTCTCCTGGGCTGGTGGATCACGTACCACAGGGTGTGTGATCTCTGTTGAGCTTTCACTTCCTGTGCAGGACTTCTCCCTGTTCCGTGTGCTCTGGCCCAGGCTGTTAGATCGTGCAGTGGCAACCCCACCGGGTGTGTGGTTTCTGTCGAGTCTCCGTCTCCCTGGCCGCACGTCTCCCCACTCTGTGCGCACTGTGCTGGGCTGGGGCGTGTCTTCTGCAACCCTCGTCTATCAGCTGGGCCTTCAAGACCCTGCTCGGCACCACCTTGCCCAGGAAGTCTACCAGGTTTCTGCTAGGCACAGACGACCGGTCGCTCTGGGTGCCTTTGTAGCACTGTGTAGATCTTTCTCGGGACTTGTTCACCTTTGTATCCCCCCGGCATAGACCGAGTCTAGCGCCCGCCTGCAGCCAGCTATCCGGCAGGTTCGAGCAGATCTGGGAACTCTCCTACCACACTATTCCCAACCAGAAATTGGTTAGGCTTTTTTCCGAACTGGTGGCCGCAGAGACGGTATCTGCCTCCCAGTAACAGGAAGTTTACCGGGGGCCGGAGTCCAGGGTGTGGTGGAGTGACAGTCAGCCCGCCCGTGCTTCCTTGCCCTCCCGACACTGGCCGGGGATGCCCATGCCACCAACCCGCCAGAGAACCGCAGAGGGAGTGGGAGGGGAGGCCGGCCCGCAGGCTCCGGAAAGCCCCGCGCCAGGCCAAGCAAGTGGGAAGGTTCAGTGAGGGCCGAGCCAGGCGGAGCTGCCAGCACCTGGGAAAATGGAAGCAGCCCCGGGGTGGTGAGTGGCCTGGTGGTGCAGGTGGGAGCCGGGTGGGCGTCAGCCCCCAAACAGGGCTGGTCCAGGGGTCATTCACAGGGTTGTGCCAGGTCGGGCGCTCACTCTCTGCCTCTGGTTTGCCGCCTTCCCCGTTCTCGGCTGCTGCCGCCTCACGCTGTTCAGTCCCGGTGCAGCTCGGGCGCTCCCAGGAATCTTCTTTAATGCCGGCCTGAAACCTCGAATCCTGAATAGGGCAGCTGGCTGCCTTCAGCACGGCCCCGGCCTCCGGGATCCTGTCTGAATCTACAGCAGCCCTGGCGCCGTGTTCCCTGTTTCGAGACTCGCTTTTGCAGCTAAGAAACAGTTCTTTTCCTGCTCCACACTTCAAAGCTGTTGCCTGTAAATGAGGCAGCTTCTCCTGCCGGGGGCAAAGTGGCGGTCACCCCCCACGACTGGCCACCAGCAGCGGTCCTCTCTTAAGAGATGGCAAGAGGCAGGTCCACAAGTTTCCCGGCTGCCTGAGGCCCAGTGGCCACCTTTTCCACCTCAGCTACTCCGCGCCAACCGCCGCAGCCACCGCCATCTTGAAAAACCGAAGGACATTGCTATAATATACTTCCTTAACTTTGTATTCATGCAAACAGTTTCATAGCATTTATGTCTAGAAAAGCAAAACTAGAAGTGTAATTGAGACTGAATCCTGTTTCACTGGGGCAGAGAGCTCTTGATTATTGGGTACTGGAACTGATTGGAAAGACAGCCCTACTCACTTCATTAAGTGATGTGTTTTCAATAAACTTGTTTTCATGTGTAACAGTTACAAATATTAGTAACATATTTATGTTTTTTGAAAAATTGTGAGCTGATAGTTCTTGGGAAAATAACTTAATCTAGGAGATATTAACAAAGCCTCTTAGTCACAGAAAGTAAATTAAAATATTTTAATTCATATAAAACTTTTTGTTAAAATAGGATTGGGTGAGCATAAAAGACTTTCAGGAATAAAAGTATATTCTATGGGGTCAAATTCTGTGAGAAAAGTGGAATAAGTTTAGGAAAGATGAAAACTTTCCAAGGAACAAAGGGCATGTACACATATCTATTGGGTATGGAATAGTTTTTTTTTTTTTAATGGCATGAGGTAGGTATTTAATTTTATCCTTTTCTTAAATGGATAATTAATTTTCCAAACACTGTTTATTGAACAGTCTGTCCTTTTCCTGCTGATATGCAATCCCAATTCTGTTATCTATCAGGTTGCCATATGCACAAAGGATTGTTTCTTGGCCTATTACATTGGCCTATTACACTGGCTATTGTATTTCGTATCAAAATCAAATTGTCTTAGTTCCTATAATTTATAAAAATCAAGTCTCCCATCTTAATCTTTACTTTCAGGAGTTGAAGTTGACCCTTTGCACTTCTGTGTAAATTTTAGAATAAGCTTTAAAATTTTAGAATCCACCAAAAACAAAAAACTAGGATTTTTGATTGGATATACATTGAATATCAAGGTTATTTGGGGGAGAATCATTATTTTAACAAAATTAAGTCTTTATATCCATAAATGTGTCATGCTTCCATGTTCAGGCTTTCTTTAATGACCTTCAATAAAGTTATGATTTATAGCCATGGAGGTCTGTATCATCTTGTTGAATTTGTTCAGATGTACTCACTCTATTTTTAGCTACTATAAACTATATTTAATTAAAATTTAAAATTTTTGATGTAAAGAAATGTTCTTGAGTTTTTTGTGAAATCTTTTTTGTGAAATCCTGTTGAACCTCTTATTCTAATAATCTTTCTAAGGATCCTTTTTGGTTTTTTATGGATAAAGAAATATAATCCATAGATAATGGCAGTTTTCTTTCTTTTTAATCTTTAAAATTTTTCTTCCATTTTCTTGTCTTGGTTAGTAGAACCTGTAAGTTAATTTTAAATAAAAATGGAAGATCCTTTTCTTATTGATTAATTAGATGAGAATTGACATTTTGAAAATATTGACTTTCCTATCTTAAAACATGGTAGATCTCTCCATTTATTTAGGTTTTCTTTTGGATGCTTCACTGAACTTTTACATTTTCCTGCATACAGATCTTACACATCTGTAGTTTTTCCCTTCTTATTTTATGGTTTTGAGGAAATATCAATTGGATCTATTTTTTTTTTTTAATTTTATTTTTAAATTGATCATTGCTAGTGAATAAGAAAGCTTTTGGGTTTTACACATTGATCTTTAATCTAGCCACCTGACTGATCTCTTTTATTTGTTTTTCAGTTGTTACTTTTGGGTTTTCTAGTGATTAATAAGCCTTATCCCTTTCAATATTTATGTCTCCTCCCCCACTTGCTCCTCTTCCTTTTTCCTTTCTTCTTTTTATTCTTTTACTGCAGATGTGAGATCTTATGTGCACTACTGAAAGATAGTGATAGCAGACATCCTTGTTTTGTTCCCAATATTAATGGAAGTGCTTCTGGAATTTCATCATTCAGTATGATGTTTCAATAGGGTTTTAGTAAATGTCCTCTGATCAGATTAAGGAAATTTCTTTCTACTCCTGAAGTTTTTGTTTTGAAATATTATGTGTCAGTGTGCTTAAATCAAGAATGGAAATTGAATTCTATCAAATACTTTTTTAAAAATGCTTTTAGAGTGTTTCTGTATGATTACATGATTTTTCAAACTCCTTCGTTTACTAATATTTTAATTAATTATCAATTCTAACTTTATATTATTTTGGAATTTTTGCATATTGTTTATAAATTTTGTTTAGAGATTTTGTATGTATGTGCTCTGGTATCACTGCTCGAGTTTTCTGAGCCTTGTACAATGTTAGCAAACTTTTCCGTCTTTTGCTATGCTCTGAAACAGTTTTTATAGAATATCGGGATCTGTTCTTTGAAGGTTCAGAAGAACTTGATCATAAAACTTTTTTTTCTACTCTTAGAGTATTTTAGGGAGACTTATTTGCTGTCTTCTACATGCAGTTAATTGACTACCTTTCCATCATTTGGTTATTGTCTATTCAGTCTTTCTACTTTTCAAGTCAACTTTAATAATTCATAATTTCCTAATTGTGTTGTGAAAATTTTTGTAGAGGATGCTTCATTCTACCCGTTTAGTTTTTTTTGGTATGTGCTTCCCCAAAACCTTATTTTTATATAAACATGTTGATATTAAAATTTGATAATATGTTTGTGAGCCTGGGCTACCTCAATAAGCATAAGAATACCTCATTTATAAAAGAAAAGCACCTGCTATGTACTTTAGTTGTGAAAACCCTAAAATTTTAAATATACTTATGTAAAACATAACTTGTAAACAATAGATGGAACTTGTTTACTAGGAGTGTGAGGGCACTAGTAAGACAACGTACTCTTGAACCAATAGAGTGTAAGGTGTATTTAAATGCCAAGGTCCCCAGTTAGCTCAAACACCTAACCTGTCCCACCAGCAATCAAAAATTAAGCATTTAATATCATACTGCTTTTCCTGCATTTGCTTTAGAGTTTACAAACCTGGCTGAGAGCCATCTTATGTAAGCTATACAGTGATGAGTTATCACTAAATATTATATATTTTTTGATGCTATTGTAAATGATGTTCTTATAAATTTTAATTTCCGTTTGTTTGTTGCTAGTACATAGAAATAGAATTGATTTTTGTATTTTTCTCTTTTCCTGCAACCTTGCTAAATTCACCCACTAGTTCTAGTATAACTAGACTAGTTATAGAATATCTTTTTTTTGTAGACTCAGTCAAATTTTCTACCTATGTGATGATGATGTCTGCAAACAAAGATAATTTTACTTATTTCTTTCCGATCTGGATGCCTTTTATTTTTCTCTCTCATTGCACTGGAAACTAGAATCTAGTACAGTGTCAACAGAAGTGGTTAGAGAGAACATCCTTACCTTTTACTAGTATTATGGGGGAAAGATTGTCTTTCTGCTTTGATGAGATAGACATTTAGTGCTGTAAGTAATTCTCTGTAAGTACAGCTTTAGCAGCAAACCATACTTTATGTTTTCATTTTAATTCAGCTAAAAATACTTTTGTAATTTCTCTTTTGATGTAATCTTTGAACCCCACATTACTCAAAATTGTGTTATTTAATTTCCAAATGTTTGGAGATTTTTCATCTGTCTTTCTGTCACTGATTTCTAATTTAATTCCACTATGGTCAGAGAATATTTTAGTACAACATGAATCATTTAAAATTTGAGACTTGTTTTGTGGCCCAGAAAATGGCCAATCTTATTAAATGTTCCATGTGCAATTGAAAAGAAAATTTATTTTGTTGTTGTTACATGGGCTATTTTAGAAATATCAGTTAGTGATAGTGTTGGGTGATATCAAGTTGGTTGAGAGTGTTGGTTTTTCTGCCTAGTTATTCTATCAAGTACTGAGAAAAGGATATTAAAATCTCTGACTGTACTCATGGGATTATCAATTTCTCCTTGCTGTTCTATCAGTTTTTGTTTTATGTATTTTGGAGTTCTGTTATTAGGAGCATAAATATTTAGGATTGTTATTTTCTCTTGATTAGCTGACCTGTTTCTCATTATGAAATAACATCTTTATCCATGATAATAGTCTTTGTTCTGAAATGCACTTTGTCTGATAGCATAAATCCTCCAGCTCTCTTTGTATTATTCTTTTACTTGTAATCTATTTGTGTCTTTATACTTCAAAGTGAGTTTCTTATACTTACCACATAGTTGCATCTTACTTTTATATCCAACCTGACAATCTCTGTCTTTTAATTGGAGTGTTTAGACCATTTACACTTAATGTGATTATTGATATAGTGAGGCTTAAATATGCTATCTTGCTGTGTTTTCTGTTTGCCCCATCTGTTTTCTGTTCCCCTTTCTCTGTTTTTCTGCCTCCTTTTGTATTAAATGTTTATCTTTATCTTTATTTATCTTTTTTGTTGGCTTACTATAACTCTTTGTTTTGTTATTTTAGTGGTTGTTTTAGGGTTTCTAATACATGTTTATAACTTATCATGTCTATAACTTATGCAAGTGATATCATGCCGTTTTACCACAGTACAAGAACCTTGAAGGGTGTATTTTCATTTCTCCCCTGTTAGTCCTTGTATTATTTATTTTTACTTCCATTTATGTTATACATTCCACAGTATATTGTTGTTATTTTTGTTTAAGTAGTCAATTTGTTTTTAAAGATGCTCTTTGTTTCTTTGTATAGATATATATTTCCATCTGGTGTTATTTTTCTTCTGCCTGAAGAATGTAATTAATCCTTTCTTGTAGTATGAATTTACTAGTGGTGAGTACTTTCATGTTTTGTTTATTTGAAAAAAGTATTTCACTTTCGAAAGATATCTAAGTATTAAACTCTAGGTTTACAGTTTTTTCCCCTCTTAGCAGTTTAAACATTTTGCTATACTATCTTCTCTCTTGTGTTGTTTCTGATGAGAAATCTGTCATCATCCTTTTCTTGGTGTCTCTGAATATAACATGTTTTCTTAGTATGCTTTTAAAATTTTCTCTTTATCACCAGATTTGAGCAATTTGTGATGTAGTTGAGTGGATTCTTCATCTCTTGTGATTGTGGTTTGCTGATCTTGGATTTGTGATTTATACTTTTCATTAATTTTGGAAAATTTTTTGGCTAGTATTTCTTTAACTATTTTTATTGATCTCTCCTCCCCTCCTTCAAGGACTCAAATTACACATATATTAAACCATTTGAAATAGCCCCATAGTTCACTGATAACTTATTTTTGTTGTTCTCCTCCTCCTCTCAGTCTTTTTTCCCTTTATGTTTCATCTTGGATAGTTTCTATTGCTGTCTTCAAGTTATCTATCTTTTCTTCTGGAGTGTGTCATCTGCCATTGACCCTATTTAATGTATTCTTTATTTCAGACATTATAGTTTTTATCTCTAGAAATATTTTTTCAACAACTTTTGCATCTCTAACGTCTTTGAGCTTTACTCACATTTTAAACATTTGGAGATAATTATGATGTTATAATGTCTTTGTGTGCTTACTCTAATGTTTGTGTCAGTTCTGGGTTTTTCTGTTGACTTATTTTTCTCTTTATTAGTCATATATTCCTGCTTCTTTGCATGCCTGGTAACTTTTGATTTGATGTGACATATATAGTATTTTTTTCTTTTAGGGGCTGTATTTTTTTTTATTCTATGAATATTCTTGAGCTTTGTTCTGGAATGCAGTTAAATTTCTTGAAAACACTTTGATACTTTTGGGTCTTGTTTTTAAGATTTGTTAAATGAGAGCAGAACAACATTTATCCTAGGGCTAATTAGTGTCTCTTCTGAGACAAAAACCTTCTAATACCCTATAAATGATGAGGTGTTTTTTTTTGTTTGTGTGTTTGGTTTTTTTGGTCTCACTGGTGGCAACAGGCACTATTCTTGCCCTTGTGTGATCTCTCAGTACTGCTCTTTCTAATCCTTTTAGGTGTTCTTCTCCAGTCCTCAGATAATTTCCTCATGCACATTCACCAATCAGTATTCTGCTGAATACCCAGGGGGGACTCTCTGCAGGTCTCTGGAATTTTTTTTCATCCCTACTACTATGCCCTGCAAACTCTAGCTGTCCGTGTCTCCCTGGACTCTCCCCTCTACCTGCTTAACTTAGGGAGTCTTCTAGGCTCTACATGGGGTTCCCCCTTCCTGTCCCTGTCCTGGTATGATGATTAAATTTATGTGTCAGCTTGACTGCATTAAGGGATACCCAGAAATCTGGTAAAACATTATTTCTGGGTGTGTCTGTGAGGGCATTTTCAGAAGAGATTAGCATTTGAATCAGTAGGCTGAGTAAAGAAGATCCACCCTTACCCACGTGAATGGTATCATCCAATCCATTGAGGGCCTGGACAGAACAAAAAATGGAATCAGGGTGAATCTGTGTTATCTTCTAGAGTGGGACTTCCATCTTCTCCTGCTCTAAGTTCTCAGGTCTTTGGATTCTGGGACTTAGACCAGTGCCTCATCCCCACCCCCACCCCCGCCCCCACCACCTTCAGACTCAGACTAAATTATACCACTGGCTTTCCTGGTTCTTTGGCTAGCAGACAACATATTATGGGACTTCTCAGCCTCCATAATTATGTGAGCCAATTTCCATAATAAATTCTCTCATATATCTATGCATATATCTATTAATTCTGTTTCTCTGGAGAACCCTTACTAATACTAAAACTTAAGGCAGGAATCTGGGGGCAATCATAGGATTAACTTTGTTTCTCATCTCCCAGGGATCATTGCCTTTTGTGGACTAATGTCCAATGTCTTGAAACCGTTGTTTCATGTATTTTGACTGGATATTTAGATGTTTCAGGTGGGAGAGTAAATATAGTCTCTATTGTTGGGGTGAGTAGGACTGAAGCCATGTTGGGACCTAAGACTGCCTGAGCTATAGAAAATTTTTAAAAGACTTAGTGTTGTTGTTTTTTCTTTTTCTTAACATGCATTTCTCTGAGTTCCCTCTTTTTGTGTGTGGTTATTTGACATTTTGAACCTTGGTTATGGGGCAAGACAACATTATTTACATAAGTGGAAAGTTGTTTTCAAATCAGCCTGGATCTATAGCCTTGCTATTAGACACATACTATTCAGACCCTGAGAAACCAAGGAAGACATCAAAACTATGCCGATTCCACCCTGAAGCAAATCAAAATCTTGCAGGACCCTAAGAGCATCAAAGAACAGAAGCCAGATGGAGCCTTGATGAGAATTTTCACCTGGCCCCTTAACACGCAGCCCCCACAACTCACGTCAATGCCTCCTGCTTTCTATTCCTTCAACCTCCTTTTTAAAAACCCCTCAGGAAATGACTCTTCGAGGTTGTTTTAGTCTGCCAATTCTCCTTCAAATTTACCAGAGAGATGGCTTAACTTGCTGTCTCCCCAGGCATAAATAAAGCTGACTTCCTATTCCAGCAATAATTTGACTTCTGGGGGAGGGATGATTTTAATTTAGCCACCTCCTTCAGGTTTACCAGGGAGATGGGTTAGCCTAACATCTCCCTCAGGTCAATGGTATTACTGAATAAAGCTGACTTCCGTTTCCACCAACATTTGAGTTTTGGGTCGTTTGTTTCTGTTTTGGCGGCAGGCAGCTGGGAGCCAGGCTATGGGTTCAAATAAGACTATTACTCAATCTTAGCTGAAGCTGAATTCCGAATGATAATATTTTCAATTTTCAAGATTTCTATTTATTTCTGTTTTATGGGTACAGTATAGACTTGAACCTCTGAAGATGTTATTTTAAATTTACCTTTGCTTGCATAATTCACTCTTTTTAGGTGGTATTTTTTCTGTTTCTTAAGTTTGGGGCTTTCTCTCCTAGGTTTGATTTTCTTTGTATGTCTGGCAATTCTTAGTTATTGGCAATTCTTAGTTTCTTTGGATTTTTGGCAATTGCTTATCTTTCCTTGCATTTAAGAATCACTATACATTTCTCTCTGGAAGCTAGTTATGTTTCTTATGGTGCTTCTTATCATTGTGATGTGCTTCTGAATAGAGTTTGGTAGCAATTTGTCTTCTGGGTGTGATATTCTTCATTCTTGTGGTTAATTTTTACTTGGACACTCCACTCTCTCTAATCCTAGGTCTATGCTCACTACAGCATCCTGAGAACAAATACTGCTGTTTGACCCCTTGCTTCTAAGCAAAAGCTGGGGACTGAGAAGAACTCCATTAGCCCAGCTGCTGTGAATTTATTTTCCTAATTAATCATTGAGTGCCTAGGATTCCTTTGTGCATTTTATATAAGGTGCTACTTACAGAGTTGGATTCTTACCATTTTTGAGATAACCTTCTGCAACTACTGGGAGCTTTGGATCCTTCAATCTTATTTCTATGTAGATTTAACACTATCTGCATTCCTTTAAAAATAATCAGGAGTTCTTCAAAATTTCTGCCTCTCTGGTAGCACTTTTTCTTGTTTTCCACTGTTGTAATAGATACATACTTTAAAAAATATTTATCTTTTCTAACATTTTATGGGTACAAGGAGATGTGAACACTTTCAGTGGTTACATAATGTTTCATTATATGAAGATATACTCTAACTAGTTAATCAACCCTTATTAATAAGAAATTTAGGTGGTTTACAGTGTGCATGAGCTATATTATGAGGAACATTCTTGAATATATATCTTTAAGTACATATGTAAATATATCTAAAGGGTAGATTCCTAATGGTAGAAATCTTCAGTCAAATGTATGTGCTTCTTCCTTTTGATAAGTTTTAGAAGTACATATTGTCCAATTATCTCTCTAAAAAGTGTATTTATTTAATAAAGACATATAGTGCTTGCAGAGTATGAGGCATTGTTCTAAGCTCCTTACAGACATTAAATAATTTATTCTTCACAACAACTCTGTGTTCAAGGTTACATAGCTAAGTTATATCAGTTTCTATTCCCCTGAAATTATGTTTCACCATTAAAATATTTGCTAATCTAAGTGAAAAATAGTATCTCACGGTATCTCACTTTTTGATTTTGTATCTCTAATTATATGTAAGGTTAAACATATTTTCATATTTTTTTATTTGTAATTTCTGTTTCTGTCCATTTCCTATCAGATTTTTTCTTTCCTTATTAATACATATGTGATCTTTATATCATATGTAAATTAACCATTGTTTTATAGGTATTCTCTATATTTGTCCTCAGCTTGCTGTTTGCTTTTTGATTTATCTTTTCTAAAAATGAATTCAAATTATTTTAATGTATTGAGATATATCAGTCTTTTCCATTATGACTTTCTGATTTGTGTTTTTGTTTTGTTCTATCTGGAAATTACCTAGAGGCAAAAAATGAGGGAATTAAGGATTTGGTTTTATTATTTGTTTATGTGTTTGATTATTTACTTATTTATACAAATGGTTGGCCAGTTGTCCCAAAACTATTTTATAAATTTACTGATTAGAAATGCCATATTTATCATACTAAATTCCAATTTGAAATTTTGTCCAGAAATGTTACAGTAATTTACTTATTATAGTAAGTGATTGTATTTCTTGTTACACAAATTATTAGTTTTCAAATAATTACAATGCAGTAGAATGTAACCGTGAACTTGCATCAAGCATTATTTGAATTTCTCAGAATAAATCAGAAGGTATTCTAGGATACTGTAATGTTCAGGGTTACTGCTAATAAGATCAGTTATAATTAGAATGACAAATTTTAATGCCAATTAGTTGATATACCTGGTTGCTAGGATGCTAGATATATCTATTTCTACCACAATTATTAATCTGTCCTTATAAAGTTCTAAAACATAGTTTATTTGATTTGCTTGCATTCTATTTAAACACTAAAGATATAAAGTATTCATTTTATCCTTGCTTACTTAAGGAGGGTATGTACTGGAGGAAAAAAATATTGATTCTAATTCAAAAAACAATTTCTCCCTTCTGACTCTTACCTTCTCCCATTAGTGACGGATAGGCAAAGACAGTAACTTTAGAAACAAAGAAACAAACCAACAAACCCTTTGCATTTACTAAGTATTTAGAAAACTTTACCAAATATGTAAAATTACTAAGATATTAACTTAGGTGATGGGTTAATTTATACTGACTATTGAGATCAATGTCCTAAGTTTGGTGTATTAGACATTATTCAGTACATTTCCAGTTTTCACACCCAAATATTTAATATATGAAATTGCAATGATTATGGAGTTGAAATGCATGTTTCTTAAATCTCCCTGCTCCCAAATAACATGTATTTTGTTAATGTTGAACATGTATATCATACATTCAAAAGAAATACCTTTCATATTAGACACAAGCTCCTTATTGTTTTTCACTGCCTAGAGTTCAAAAATAAACTTAACAAAAGGTGTTTCAAAAATAACGTGTAAACTTGGCACTTCCAGATGCAGTCGTGGCGGAAGACTGGGAATAGCCTCCGCTGCCCACACCCCAGGGGGAGCCCATTCTCGACCGGAGTTGCAAAGTGAGGCTTGAGTCAGGACCTCTCAGTCATCTTAGTAATACCAGGTTGGATGCCTAAAGCTACAAGAAAAAGACCAGAACTTTCAGCAGCTGAGCACACGGAGCAGGGAGACAACCAGCAGGGGAGGCGGAAGTTCCGCAGAGACCACATGCCCTGTGGTACCAGTGTGTGACCCAGCAGCCCGGCCGAGTGCATGCTGACCAGAGAGGTGGCTCCCTGGAGACGCCCAAGACCCGAGGCAACCACAAACACAAGGCACTAGTGGCTAACTGAGCTGACACTGAGGTAACCATACCAAATTGGCAACCCCAACAACATCCTAGCCAGACAATCATGTCAAACCAGTAGACTGTGACACCCCCTGCTAGATCCTATAGAACAAGAAGCCCTTGAAATGTCTGACAAGGATTTTGAGTGGTAATTCTAAGGAAACTGAATGAGATACAAGAAAACTCAGCTAGACCACATGATGAAATGAGGAAAAGTATACAGTACCTGAAAGAAGAAATGTACAAGGAAATCAATGTCCTGAAAAAGAATATAGCAGAGCTTGCCAAGCTGAAGAATTCATTCAACAAAATAAACACAACAGAGAGTTTCACCAGCAGGCTTGCAGAAGTAGAAGAGAGAACTTCAGACCTTGAAGATGGGCTGTTTGAAATAACACAGGCAGACAACAACAACAAAAAAATTAAAAGCATTGAAGAAAATCTAAGGAAATATCAGACAACCTTAAGCACTCAAATATCTGAGTCATGGGTATTCCAGAAGGGGAAGAAAAAGGAGATTGCATTGAAAACATATTCAACAAAATAGTGGCAGAAAACTTCCCAGTTTTTTGAAAAGACAGAGATCTTCAGATTCAGGAAGCTCAAAGATCCCCAAACATACTCAACCCAAAAAGGTCTTCTCCGAGACATGCTATAATCAAATTGGCAAAACTCAAAGACAAAGAGATAATCTTAAAAGCTGCAAGAGAGAAGCGTCAAATCACCTATAAGGGAGCCCCAATCAGACTAACATCAGACTTTTCATCACAAATCCTAAAAGCCAGAAAGGAATGGATGATATATTCAAAATACTAAAAGACAGAGAATGCTAGCCAAGAATACGCTACCCCGCAAGGCTATGCTTCTGAAATGAAGGGCAAATAGTATATTTCTCAGACAAACAAAAATTGCAGAAGCTCACTACCACATGACCTCCCTCACAAGAAATTCTCAAGGGAGTACTGGGTTTGGTACCTGAAAAACAACTACCACTGCCATAAAAACCCAAGAAAAATCAAAACCCACTAGTATAATAAAAATGGTATCCGTGAAGAGAAAGCAAACAAACAAAAAAGGGTATCTACAACCCAAGGAACCAACAAATACATAAAACAAACAGTAAATCAGAAAGAAAGGAACAAAAGACACCTAAGACATCCAAACAAAAATCAATAAAATGCTAGGATTAAATCAACACTTTTCAATAACAACTCTTAATGTAAAAGGCTTAAATTCCCCAATCAAAAGACCCAGACTGGCTGAATGGATTAAAAAGGAGGACCCAACTATATGCTGTCTTCAAGAGATCCACCTCACCCATAAAGACTCATAGAAACTAAGAGTGAAAGCATGGAAAAAGATTTACCATGCAAACAGAAATGAAAAACGAGCTGGAGTAGCTATTCTTGTATCTGATAAAATACACTTTAAACTAAAAACCATAAAAAGAGATAATGAGGGCCACTACATAATGATAAAAGGATTGATCCAGCAAGAAGACACAACAATCATAAATATATATGCACCCAATGTTGGAGCAGCCAGATTTATAAAACAAACTCTATTAGACCTAAAGAAGGAAATAGACACTAATACCATAATAGCAGGGGACCTGAACACCCCACTGTCAATATTGGACAGATCATCTAGGCAAAGAATCAGTAGAGAAACACAAGATCTAAACAACACTAAACCAACTGGACTTGGCAGATATCTACAGAACATTCCATCCAACAACCTCAGAATATTCATTCTTCTCATCAGCACATGGATCATTCTCCAGGATAGATCACATGTTAAGTCACAAATCAAGTCTCAACAAATTCAAAAAAATTGGAATTATCCCATGTATTTTTTCAGACCACAATGGATTAAAATAGAAATCAATAACAAACGAAATTCTGGAAACTATACAAACACATGGAAATTAAACAGCATTCTACTTAATGACATATGGGTCCAGGAAGAAATCAAACAGGAAATCAAAAAATGTATTGAACCTAATGAAAATAATGATACATCATACCAAAACCTGTGGGATACTGCAAAAGCAGTACTAAGGGGGAAATTTATCACATTTAATGCTTACTTCAGAAAAATGGAAAGATGGCAATGAACAACCTAACACTTCACCTTAAAGAACTGAAAAAAAAAAAAGAACCATCCAAACCCAAAGTTAGCAGATGGAAAGAAATCATTAAGATCAAAGCAGAACTTAATGAAATTGAAACCCCCAAAATATATAAAAGATCAATGAATCAAAAAGTTGGTTTTTTGAAAAGATAAATAAAATTGACAAGCCATTAGCATAACTAAGAAAAAGAAGAGAGAAGATCCAAGTAACAAAAATTAGAAATGAAAAATGTGATATTACAAGTGATTCATCTGAAATACAAGGAATCATTCAAGACTACTATAAATAACTATATGCCAACACATTTGAAAATCTGGAAGAAATGGATAAATTTCTGGACACACACAAGCTACCAAAACTGAGCCAAGAAGATGTAGAAAATCTGAACAGACCAATAACAATAAAGGAGACTGAAGCTGTTATCAGAAGGCTCTCAACAAAGAAAAGCACAGGACGAGATGGATTCACAGCAGAATTTTACCAAACATTCAAAGAATTGACACCAATTCTTTACAAACTATTCCAAAAGATTGAAACAGACGCAAATCTCCCAAACTCATTTTATGAGGCAAACATCACCCTGATACCAAAACCAGGTAGAGATACAACTAAAAAAGAAAACTACAGGCCAATATCCTTGATGAACATAGATGCAAAAATCCTCAATAAAATACTAGCTAACAAAATACAGCAACACATACATAAAATTATACACCACGATCATCCCAGGGATGCAAGGTTGGTTCAACATATGCAAATCAATAAATGTGATACACCATATTAATAAAATCAAACACAAGGACCATATGATCATCTCTATAGATGCTGAAAAAGCATTTGATAAAATTCAACATTCATTCATGACAAAGACCCTCTATAAGTTAGGTATAGATGGCAAGTATCTCAGCATAATTAAAGCCATATATGATAAACCCACTGCCAATATCATCCTGAATGGGGAAAAGCTGAAAGCTTTTCCTTTAAGAACAGGAACTAGACAAGGATGCCCACTCTCACCACTCCTATTCAACATAGTAATGGAAGTACTAGCCAGAGCAATCAGAGAAGAGAAGGAAATAAAGGGCATCCAGATTGGAAAAGATGAAGTCAAACTGTCCCTGTTTGCAGATGACATGATCCTATATATTGAACAGCCTAAAGCCTCCACAAAAAAACTCTTGGAGTTGATAAATGATTACAGCAAAGTAGCAGGATACAAAATCAACACACAAAAATCAGTAGTATTTCTATTCTCCAATAGTGAACATGAAGAAAGAGAAATCAAAAAAGCGTGCCCATTTACAATAGCCACCAAAAAATAAATAAATAAATAAATAAAATAAAGTAAAATACTTACGAATTGAGTTAACCAAGGATGTGAAAAATCTCTATAATAAGAACTACAAACAACTGCTGAGAGAAATTAGAGAGGATACAAGAAGATGGAAAGATATCCCATGCTCTTGGATTGGAAGAATCAACATTGTGAAAATGTCCATACTTCCCAAAGTGATATACAAATTCAATGCAGTCCCCATCAAAATTCCAATGACATTTTTCTCAGAAATGGAAAGAACTATCCAGACATTTATATGGAATAACAAAAGACCACGCATAGTCAAAGCAATGCCAAGCAAAAAAAATAAAGCTGGAGGCATAACACACTACGTGACTTTAAACTGTACTACAAAGCTATAATAACCAAAACAGCATGGTACTGGCATAAAAACAGACACACTGATCAATGGAATAGAATAGAGAATCCAGAAATCAACCCACACACCTACAGCCATCTGATCTTTGACAAAGGCACCAAGCCTATTCACTGGGGAAGAGTCTGCTTCTTCAGCAAATGGTGCTAGGATAACTGAATATCAATATTCAGGAGAATGAAACTAGACCCAAACCTCTCACAATATACTAAAATCAACTCAAAATGGATTAAAGAATTAAATATACACTCTGAAACAATAAAACTTCTTAAAGAAAACATAGGAGAAACACTTCAGGAAGTAGGACTGGACACAGACTTTATGAATATGACCCCAAAAGCACGGGCAACCAAAGGAAAAATAAACAAATGGGATTATATCAAACTAAAAATCTTCTACACAGTAAAAGAAACAATTAACAGAGTTAAAAGACAACCAACAGAGTGGGAGAAAATATTTGCAAAATATACGTCTGACAAAGGATTAATATCTAGAATATACAAGGAACTGAAATAACTTTACAAGGAAAAAACAAGCAACCCAATTAAAAAATGGGCAAAAGAGCTAAATAGGCATTTCCCAAAGGAAGATATATGAATTGCCAACAGGTATATGAAAAAATGCTCAACATCACTCAGCATCTGGGAAATGCAAGTCAAAACCACACTGAGATACCATCTCACCCCAGTTAGGATGGCTAAAATCCAAAAGACTGTGAATAATAAATGCCGGCGAGTTTGCAGAGAAAAAAGAACTCTCGTACATTGTTGGTGGGACTGCAAAATAGTGCAGCCTCTATGGAAAATGGTATGGAGGTTCCTCAAACAATTGCAGATAGATCTGCCATATGACCCAGCTATCCCACTGCTGGGAATATACCCAGAGGAATGGAAATCATCAAGTCAAAGGTATACCTGTTCCCCAATGTGCATTGCAGCAGTCTTTATAATAGCCAAGAGTTGGAATCAGCCCAAATGTCCATCATCATATGAGTGGATACAGAAGATGTGGTAGATCTACACAATGGAATACTACTCAGCTATAAAAACGAATGAAATACTGCCATTTGCAATGACATGGATGGATCTAGAGAGAATTATATTAAGTGAAACAAGTCAGGCACAGAAAGAGAAATATCACATGTTCTCACTTATTTGTGGGAGCTAAAAATAAATAAATACACAAAAAACCCGGGGGGGGGGGAGGGAAGAAGACACAACAATTACAATTCCTTAAAGTTGATATGACAAACAAACAGAAAGGACATTGTTGGGAGGAGGGGGGAGAAGAAGGGAGGTTCGGTAATTGGCCACAATAATTAACCACATTGTATATTGACAAAATAAAATAAAATAAAAATGTAAGAAAAACAACTAAAATATGACTTAGGCCAGAAAAACTACTAATTTTGCAGTGATTTTTTTCCTTTAAGTCAGAAATGTTGTTTTGCAAGTTTAATGCAATACACTTTCTTCAGCATAATGTGTCATTCCTAGAAAACGAGATAATTAAAAATAAAACATTAAAGATACTACTATTTTTAGCTTTTTATTGTACACATTTAGTTTGAGTCTTGGGCCTATTTACTTTTTTTCTGTTCCATCAAGCAAGTTATGTAGTTAAGGATATTACAGAGAACTTGTACAACAGAGAAACTGAAAGACAAGATGAAAGTGCCATGAAGAAAAACATATCAAAGAATATTTTTATTGACAACACATGAAATCTGAAAGTGAAAAGGCAAAGCTAATAATGAAATTAAGGCAATCAGTGAAACTTTTTAAATTTCTAGTCTTTTAAATAGGAAAGATCACTCTCTATCTAGGTGTTTATCTTGATAAATAGTTGATGTTGTAAATAGACTGTGAAATTAATTAATAGTCTATGATATATTCCTGCATATATAAAGCCATCTTTGTGTAAACAATAACTTGACATGTTATCCATATAATGTAGACCCACTGTATCATGTATTGGCAGCCATTTGACTATATGATTTGTTTTTTTAATTAATTAATATTATCTTTTAAAAAATATTCTATGATGTTGGGGAGCAGTCGCAGGGGAGGGGAAGAAAGGAAAGTGGAAGGAAATAGGGTGGGAGAAGGAGGATGGAAGAGGGACGGGGTTGAGGCCTGTGGCATCCCCTCATTCCTGCAGGGGAGACCAGGGGGCTTCCAGCGGTGGCTTGGTCATCACTGGGCTGAGTGCAGATGTCAGGGGGGTGTGGCTGAAGCCCTCGCCCCCCCACTGCCCCAGCTTGGGAGCCCAAGATACTTCCTGCAGCAGCTTGGTGGTCGATGCTGGGCTGGTTGTGGGTGTCAGGGGGCATGGCCAAGGCCCTCAGTCCCACACTGCCCAGCTCAGGGAAGGCACTTCCTGCGGGCTCAGTAGTCATCACTGGGCTGGTTGTGGTTGTCAGTGGGAGGTGCTGTGGCTGAGGCCCTCGGCCCACCTCCCTTGGGACTGGTACCCTAGGGGACTTCTGGTCCTTCTATATTTTAAAGGTGTTCTTTGGTGATGAGAGACTTTTACTAGTCAATATCAAACTTTGTCTCTGGTCTGTGGATATTTTGTTTTTTCTTTCAGTTCTGTGTTGGATTATTTGCTGTTCCTACCACTTAAACTCTGCACTGGAATTAATTTGTTGTCCTTTGCTTACTTCTAAAATGGGGGAACTTCCTGTGGGGACCAGTACTTGGGCTCTGTGGTTGAGCTAAATTGTTGCTTTGCTGCTGATTCCCTGGGGAAGGCTTTTTGTGCAGCTCAGGTTTTAATGGTTGACCTTTACAGGTGCTTCTGGGACTTGTGAGATCCAGTGCACCTGAGATGTGTAGAAACTCTGGTATGAGCCTGAGTCTTTTCAGCAAACTACATCCCCTGCAGTTCTATATTCCTGACCAGTCTCCACTGAGTGGTCTATGCTGATTGGGGTGCAGATCAGCTGTCCATGCTGTGTCCCAGTTTTCTTTTGATGGGCCTGTCTCTCCCACCACTTATGCTCCAACCACTTCCCATGGGAAGCCATATGCTTGTCGCTTGCGATGAATCACTGGCCTCTGAGCAGCTCCTTTTTTCAGTTGTTGTGGCCCCTCACTCCTGTGTGAATCCACAGGAACCCCATTACTAGTCTTGCTGGCCTGGGGGCCACTAAGGCCCTCTTCTCCCCTGCAGCCTCCAAGCAACTTCATCCAAAGGGCACAGCTGTAGCTTTTGCCAGCTCCTGCTCTGTGCACTCATCAGCTGCAGACTTAAAGCAGCCAGGGCTTGAAACGGTTGGAGCAGTTCTTTCCTTCTCTTTCATCGTGGCGTCTCCCGCCTTCATGCATCTGTAGGTCTCTCCTCCTCTTTCCCTGAGCTCTAGCAGCCCCAGCTTGGCTGTCATTGCTTTTTAATAGTTGTAAGCTGGTTGATTTGTGGGAGAGAGTGACACTGGGGACCGTCTATTCTGCCATCTTGACTGGAAGCTGATTGACTATATGATGTTAAAAGCTTTTTTCCAACTGATTAGGCTTCCATTATCCATTCCCTTGAAGAATTTAAAAGTGCTAAATTTCTCATGGAACAGCACAAGAAGTATTATTTTAGCAAGTTCTTCAATATCCATGTAGTCTTTATCTCTCAGTATCATATTTTAATTTTATCACTAGACTAATACTTTTGAGAGTTAAGTTCTAATCAATTTTCATGTTGACATACCCTGAAGGGCTTTTAAAAAATTTTTATGGTGAAAAGAATTGTATATTTGGAATTAACTATCTGTACTCAAGTTTAGACGATCCCAATTTTGTTGGCAACATCCAAAGCATCATAATCAGGAGCCAGTCGAACATATGCCTTCTTCTCTCCATCAGGCCTGATCAGGGTGTTGACCTTGGCCACATCAATGTCATAGAGCTTCTTCACAGCCTGTTTGATCTGGTGCTTATTGGCCTTGGCGTCCACAGTGAACACAAGTGTGTGGTCTTCTGTTTTCTTCATGGCAGACTCAGTGGTCAGGGGGAACTTGATGATGGCATAGGGGTCAGGTTGTTTCTCCTGGGGGTGCTCTTCCAAGGATATTTGGGCTACCTCTGGAGCCAAAGTGTCTTGGGCCACAGGAAGGTGGGTGATGTGTGGATCTTCTCTTTTTTTTGTGGCTTTGGGCACCTTTCAGCACTGCCTTCTTGGCCTTCAAAGCCTTTGCTTCGGCTTGCTTTGGCAGGGGCAGGAGCTTCCTTCTTCGCCTTCGTTGCCATCTTGTGAAAGGGGTCGAAGTGCTTATTTTATTCTTTCAATGAACACCAATAGTTTGACAGGTACTGTACAAGGTAAGTCCTTTGAATAAAGAACTGCTGACTAATTCACTGCCCCTTATTTCCAGGAGCTTACTTACTTGTTGAGCATATGCTATGTACTAAACAAATAGTTAATGAATGAATTTAGGTCATGAAAAAGCCCCCAGATATTTGGAAGTGAAGCAACACAGTTCAAAGTAGCCCAGGGCCAAAAATGAAATCACAAAGGAAATTAGAAAATATTTTGCATTTAGGAGTAATGAAAATACAATATATCCACATCTGTAGGATTCAACTAAAGCAGCTCCTAGAGAGGGAGAATTTCATCTTTAAACACTAATATTACAAAAGAAACAAAGTCTACAATCAAAGATCTCAGCTTCTACTTTTAGAATCAAGTAGAAGAAGAGCAATTAAACTCTAAATAAATACCATGAAAGACATAATAAAGAGTGGAAATCAATAAAATGGGAAATGGACAAGCAGCAGAGTAATAAATATAACCCAAAATGACATAGAAAACAGATACAACAACAAAAAAATCAATAAAATACTAGATAATTTGAAGGAGGGGGAGAATAAATAGTCTTTTAGGCAGATGGTTCTGGAACAACTTGATAGCATTATGAGAAAAATAAACTCCAACTGTTACCTTAACCATGCACAAAAATTAACTCAAAATGTATTACATATCTAAACGTAAAAGTTGAAACTTTAAAACTTCTAGAATAAAATATTGGGAAAAATTCTTTGTGGTCTTGGAGTAGGCAAAAATCTTCTAGATAGGACACAGAAAGCACTTATGAGAAAAGGAAAATATTAAAAAACTGGACTTAATCAAAATGAAGAACTTTTGCTCTTCCAAAGACACTTTATAAAATGAAAAGTTTTACCGTATACTAGTAGAAAATCTTTGCAATAATATATCTGATAAATATTTTGAATCCAGAACAAAAATCAACCCTTAGAACTTAATAAAAAAGACAAACAACCCAGATAAAAAAGTGAGCAAAAGACTTCACAGACATTATACAAAAGAAAAATATATGAATGTTATAAATGCATGAAAAGTAGCTTAATGTTATTAGTCATCAGGGAAATGTAAATTAAACCATAATGAGATACCACTACACACCTATTAAAATGGCTAAAATTGAAAAGTTTGACAATACCAAGTGTTAACAGGGATATGGAACAATTTAAATTCTCATAAACTACTAGTGGAAGTATAAATTGGTGCAAGCACTTTGGAAAACTGACAGTTTCTTAACCATACATTCATGATACAACTGAATAATTTCACTCCTAAGTATTTGCCCTAGAGGAATGAAGCCATGTCCATGCAAAGATTAATACCTGAATGTTCATAGCAGTTTGATTCATAACAGCCAAGAATTTGAAAAAAAAAATCCAAAAGTCCACCACCTACAGGTGAATAGATAAATTATGTTACATTATACAATAGAATCCTACTCAATAATAAAAAGGTTGTTTGTTACTGTTACTTGCAACAATCTGGGTGAATGTGAAAACAGTTACATCTGCTGAGGGTAAGAGGCCAGACATGAAAGTACATATTCTCTATATAAATTTTAGAATAGGCAAAGTTAATCTATGGTGTCAGAGGATCAATAGTTGCCTGGGGTCAGGTTCTTTGTTGTTGTTGTTTTTTGGATTGAATGCAAAGGGGCTCTTTTGGGGGTAAAGCAAAAATTCTATATTTTGATTTTGACTTATAACATGTATACATTTGTCAAAACTCATTAAACTGCATTTTATTGTATGCAAATTAGACCTCAATAAAGTTGATCTAAAGAATTGGATGATACTGTCTTCTGGTCTCTGAAACTTACATAAGATAGGGATTATCTTTCAAGGGTCACTGGCTTTGGGGAAGAAGTAGATTTTTGACTACCAATTCATTTTTTTGGTCATTAATTTATTTAGGTTTTCTATTTCCTCTTAATTTAAAGAGTGAATCAGTGATAAATCAGTAGTTTAGAATTCCAACTTAAGGTTCTTTACTTTTTATTAAGAATTATGAGATATTTGGTTAACAAGGGAAGAAGGATTTTGTTTTATTCTGTTTCTTTCTCCACTCACTTCAAATCCCAGTTAAAATTATTCTTAAGAGTTATCCTGAGATTCAAGCTGGGTTACATTCTCCTCTTCTGTGTTTCCATATCACTTGCAGCATTGTGCAATTTTCAAGTGATCTTGATACCATGCCAGACATTGCTTATTTAGATAAGGGTAAAAGTAAAATTTTTTTGATTGAAGAAGTTGATGCTTAGATAAGTTATAATTCTTGAAAATTTCTGGATATAGTTAGTCACATACCTCTATCTAAGTTATTTTCTTACGTTTTTTTTCTTGATTTTTACTGTTTAGTACGTCTTCATTTAGCCAATGCAGTAGTCGATTGAATTATTTTACCCCCAAACTCCTTGCAGCTTCAGTTGTGTCCCCCAAGTTTTATGTATTAGAAACTTAACCCCCACTGTGACTGTCAAGAGGGTGGGAAATACTATTATGATAATTGAAAGGTGGGGCCTTGAAGAGGTGATTGGATTGCAGGTCTGTGAAGTAGTGAATGGATTAAAAATGGTGGTCAGGGGTGTGGTTCTGAGGGCTTTAAAAGGAGAGGAGGTCTCTCTCTCTCTCTTTCTCTCTCTCTGCTCCCACCATCTCACAATGTGAGACCCCTGGGTCACTGTTGCCACCACCAGATGGACTTTGGACTTCCTGGCCTCAGAAACTGTAAGCAATAAATTTCATTTTCTTTATAATTTACCCAGTTCCAAGTGTTTTGTTATAAACAACATAAATGGACTAATACAGGCAGGGATCATAAACTCAACTCAGAAGCCAGGCATGTAATAAAGTAAGACAGACTAGGTATTAAACAAAGGGAATAGTAGGGACTGTGCCAAACTGGAGAATGCATCTCTCTAGCTAAAGGCATTAAAATAAAACTAAAAAATTAAAGCAACTCGCCTACCAAACAAACATGTCTGTATTCAACTGGTTGACCATCATTATGAATCCATTGACTAGTGACTTAAAATATATATATACTACTGTTTAAAGCAGTTAATTAGGAGACAACGAATACCTTGGGAAGCTATTTTATTTACTTTTATTTATTTATTATTTTTTAAATTATGAATATTCATGAGGTACGAATTACCAGAAACTGCTTTTATACCCCGTGTCCCCACCCAATAGTCCCCCAGCCACTGTCACCCCCCACTGTCCCTCCCACTCTGTTTTGCAGCCCTAGGAATGTTCCCTCCCTCTGTAAAACCACCACACTACTGTGGTCTTTCTTTCCTTCCTTCCTTTCTCTCTTAGCTCCCACATATGAGTGAGCACATGCGGTATTTATCCCTTTGTGTTTTGCTTATTTCACTCAAAATAAGTTTCTCAAGGTTCATCCATGTTGTTACAAATGGGAGTATTTCATTCTTTTTTATGGCAGAGTAGTATTCCACGGTGTGTGTGTGTGTGTGTGTGTGTGTGTGTGTGTGTGTGTGTGTGTGTGTGTGTGTGTACACACCACAGTTTCCTTTTCCAATCATCCATCGATGGACATTTAGGTTGGTTCCATATCTTGGCTATTGTAAATAGAGCTGCAATGAACATGGGAGTGCAGGTGTCCCTTTGACACGATGATTTCCATTCTTCTGGGTATATACCCAGAAGAGGGATTGCTGGATTGTATGGAAGATCAATCTGTAGTTGTCTGAGAAACCTCCATACTGTTTTCCATAGTGGTTGTACTAATTTACAGTCCCACCGACAGTGTAGGAGCATTCTCTTCTCTCCACACCCTCACCAGCATTTCTTATTCACCGTCGTTTTGATTATAGCCAGTCTAACTGGGATAAGGTGGTATCTCTACATAATTTTAATTTGCATTTCTGTGATGACTAGTGATGTTGAGCATTTTTTCATGTATCTGTTGGCCATTTGTATGTCTTCCTTTGAAAAATGTATATTTAGTTCCTTTGCCCATTTTTTAATCGGGTCATTTGTTTTTTTTACTGTATAATTGCTTAAGTTCTATGTATATTCTGGATTTTAATCCCTTGTTGGATGCATAGTTAGCAAAAATTCTCTCCCACTCTGTAGGTTGTCATTTCACTTTGTTGTTTGTTTCCTTTGCTGTGCAGAAGCTTTTTAGTTTGATATAGTCCCATTTGTTTATTTTTTCTTTTACTGCTTGTGCTTTTGGGCTCGTGTCATAAAGCCTGTGCCCAGACCTGATTGCTGAAGTGTTTCACCTGTATTTCCCCCTAGTAATTTTACAGTTTCAGGTCTTATACTTAAGTCCTTAATCCATTTTCAGTTGATTTTAGTGTATGGTGAGAGGTGCATATCTAGTTTCATTCTTCTGCATATGGATATCCAGTTTTACCAGCACCACTTGTTGAAGAGGCAGTCTTTTCCCCAATGTAGATTTTGGTTGCTTTTGTCCAATATCAGATGGCTGTAAGCCTGAGGGGTGATATCTGTATTCTCAATTCTACTCCACTGGTCTGAATGTCTATTTTTATACCAGTAAGATGCTGTCTTAGTTACAATAACTTTGTAGTATAATTTGAAGTCAGGTAGTGCTATGCCTCCAACGTTATTTTTTTTGCTCGGGATTGCTTTGGCTATTCGGGGTCTTTTGTTTTTCCATGTGAAACGTAAGATTGTTTTTACCATTTCTGTGAAGAATGTCATTGGTATTTTGATGGGGATTGCATTGAATCTGTAGATTGCTTTGGGTAGTATAGACATTTTCACAACGTTAATTCTTCCAATCCACGAGCATGGAATATCTTTTCATCTTTTTCTGTCTTCTTTAATTTCTTTCAGAAGTGGTTCTCATTATAGAGGTCTTTCACCTCCTTGGTTAAATTGATCACTAGGTTTCTTATTTTTTCATGGCTATTATAAATGAGCTTACTTTATTTCTCTTTCTGTTAATTCATTATTTGATTATATAAATGCTACTGATTTGGGGGCATTTATTTTGTATCCTGCAACATTACTGAAGTTATTAACTAGCTCTAGGAGTTTTTTGATAGAGTCTTTAGGTTTTTCTCTCATGATATATTATCATGTCATCTACAAATAGAGAAAGTTTGACTTGATCTTTTCCAATCTGGATTCCTTTTATTTCTTTCTCTTGCCTGATTGCTCTGGCTAGTCCTGGGAGGCTATTTTAAACAATACATAGTCTCCTTACAACCAGCCCAGTTGAGGTCCACTGGTATACCACCTTGATATCTAGTGCTAAATGATAATAATCAAGTTGATGGCACCATGTGGCTTTAGTTACTGGCTACTGGTAACAGTTTTCTTTTTGCCAGCAGAGAATGTTTATTTTGCTATGGGTTTTAGCAAAACTACATTTGTGCACAATTGCATTATTAGAGAAATGACAAGAGATAACCATATGTAGCTCTCAAATGACCCATATTATAATGTCTGGTACTCCGGCAAGAATCCTATTTTCTCATTTATTATTCATTCATTCATTCATCCACTCAATAAATATTTAAATGCATGCAAAAACAAGTGGGTGGTTTCTTGTCTCTAAAGATAACTTAAAACTTAGTGTTTGGAGGGAGAAAACCTAGTGCTGGTATTCAATTGGTGACTGTTGCTGAGAAGGGTTTAATGAAGCCTCTTAGTATCAGCTAGACTGCTAGCAAACGCTTCATTTCCTGTGGATTTCTTCCTTCACAAGCTGAGCAGAGCTTCAACAGTTCTCACAACAATTATCGCCCACTTGTTCCATAGGTCTCAAGTTTTTTGCATTAGTCAGATTGAAGGATTCATGGTATTAATCACAACTGAAGTTGTTATTTATCACCTGCTGGGTGAGAAATAATAATTTTGGCATGAGTGGGGCAGCAGGCCAGAGGTACCAAATTAAGTAAAACATCTAAACACTAGCAAGGATCATTTCTCTGATTAATGAAATGTTACAAGGAAAAAGTGCTACTCATTATCTGGTCTTACCAATACAAAGTGGGGCATGTAAGAAAAAAAAGTACCAGCTTGCTCAGACTAATTTTTCTGTTTATTTCATTCCTTTCGTTCTCTTCTTTCTTTTTTTGACTCTGCACAGATTTGTGTTGCTGTCACACTACTTTTTGTTTTTGGTACCAAATAACAGAAATGGAGAAGTAACATATTTTAGTACCATATCAGAAAATATTTCTGGCTATTGAAACATTATTTTTTTGTGATTGTTAATAATTGAAGTGATTTTGAAATGGGATAGGCAAATTACCTTTAAAATGTTGGATTACATCCTCATATGTGTATAAATTAAAAATTTTACTCTAAAGAGTCAATATATTTTACTTTTTTCACTTTGAATTGAATACCATTGCTGAGGATAAATTTTCATTTCTGTTGTTTTTGTTCTTTGGTAATTCCAAATAAGAAAGACTCATTTTCACTCTGACCCTGACAGCAATTTTTACCTTTCATAATGCTATGTAAGAACTTTCACTTCTAGTCATGATGAGACTAACAGGAACTATCTTCCTACCTTAAACAACAAAAGAAACCAGATAAAATATATGAAACAATGGTTTCAGCATGGGACGATAGTCGGTTCCGAACAGGGATCCCTGCATGAAGGGAAACAAAGTGAGCCTTTCAATTGCCCCAGCTTCTGCTAAGAGAGCATTTCCAGGCTGCATTATAAGGAAGAGGGGAACCCAAGGAGAGCCCAGCAGGCTCCCTAAGTTGAGAAGACAAGAATTCCAAGTTTGAGGAGGCCAAGGGGGCTGGAATTCATAAAGCAGAGTTCTGGAGAGACGATAACTGCATAGAGAGAGAACTCTGGAGATTTGCAGAATGTTCTCCTTCTAGTTGTCAGCTGAGTATCAATCATCACATGCACATGAAGAGACTACTGGAGCCAGGGAAAAAACTATTGGAAAAGAGCAAGCAGAACTGGTAATGAACAAGTCCTGTGGGATTCCCCTTCTGGGGGAATCCCTGACCAGTGTGGGTCCCAGTGCCCACCAATCACACCCACCAGACAGAAAGCCTTTTTATTTTGGAAGACATCAACCAAACAGAGAGTAACGTTCCTACTGCCTCCTCTATTGACTGAGGGCTGAGTTTTATAGAGGTAAATATATCAGGCAAGACAGCATGTAGTATGTCTTCAAACATGATGGACAGCTCTTTCCTACTTTGCGAGATTGTATCAGACAAGACAGGATGTCTGCTTTTGATACAATCTTAATCATTAAGAGCTAGCTATAAAGGGAAAACAAAGTTAGTTCTATAGTATATACACGGGAGAGTTTGGGGGGGGGTGTCTATGTTTATAATAAAATCTTTAGGGCTCACAAAGGGCCAGAAATTGTGTTCCCACAAGTCAGGATAGAAAGATCACCTGATACACGTCGAATTCTCAGAAGGATATTGCCTCAGTATTAGACCTAGACTAACGGCTGTCTGAACCAACCAAACAAAGCTTAAAAGCAAGCCTCAGAAAGATTGAATTAATTGACTGCATCCTAGAACAAAGCCTTAAAATAGTTAAAGAACAGAAAAATCTCCAGCATTCAATAAAATAAAATTCACAATATCTGGAATCCAAGAAAAAACTACCTGATTTGCAAAGAAGCAGGAGGAGAAAAATCAATCAGTAGAAATAGACCTGGAAATGACAGAATAAGCAGACAAGGATGTTAAAACAGCTATTGTAAGTATGCTCCATATGTTCAAGAGGGTAGATGAGAAAATGCTATCTAAAATAAGCATTATCCTAGATATACAATTGATGTTAGAACTTTGAAAGTGCGTTAAGTACTGGATAAATGCAAATAAGTCAGGATTAATATGTTTGGTTTTTCAGAAGATGCATTTCAGTAAATATAGAAAGGCTTGACATCAGGTCAAAAGTTCAGATCCTCATATAGGCCAACCACATACACACAAAAAAGAAAAAGACTTGGAAAAATTTGTCATTTGCATTTTCAAAGCCATAGGAAAGGAAAATTATCCTGAATGGTAAATTGAAATGCTAAACTTTATCATATTTATACTGTCTTAGAAATTATCTTAAGATAATATATATATTTATATATGTAAATAAATAAAATCTAGGTCTATGTTCTTTTTATTTGATATGTTGTCAAACCTTCACAATATATTTAATAATTACTGTTGATTAATAACACATTTCTGCTTCAAATGGTTTTCTGATAAGTTAGTGAACACCATCTTTGTGTATATCCCCAATCAGAAAATAATCTGTCAAATGAACACTTGACTCCTAAAATAATCCAAGAACAAAGGTTGCTTTATTTTAAAATCCCCCTTTGATGATGATTAATAATATATATAGTATTTAAAGTAACTAAAATCTTGAAATATATCAAATTAATACTAAATTAAATTGAAAGCACCCAATGCAGGGTAGTCAGAATATCTGTTTATATTATATGGTCCCCTAATATAAGGCCAAAATTAAAATGCCAAATATAAAAACCATCCACTAACAAAACTCAACCAAGATGAATTCAAAGCAAACATTTACTGAACATCTGTGATATTACATTTGTTAGATTCTGAAGGGCATACAAAGATGAACACAGACTCTGCTCTCAAGAAGTTATAATCTATATGGATAGATAAGACACAAATGTGTAAAAAGTTAAATGAGAGTGCAAAAAACAACCATTTAAGAAGAGATGTAAGTCATACATAGTTAAGTATTCAAAAAATGATGCTGTGTTCAAACATGTGAAAACTTACCGACATTTAATGGAATGGTTGTGGAAAGTTTCATGCAGAAGGTAAACTCAATTGCATTTTGAAAGGTAGATAGGTAGACTTTAACTAGGCGAAGACTTTAAGATTAAAAGGACACAGTAGGAGTGAACAGTGCCTAGCAACTTCACGGACAGTAGGTAAATCAATGAGGTTGGGTCAGAAAGTTTCTGTAGGGTAGCCATGGGAGTTGAAGTTATAAATGTAAATTTGGACTAGATTACAAAAGGCCTTGAGGTTAAGCAGTTTCAACATTTTAGGCAATGTGCAGTCATTGTAGACAGAAGGGTATAATGGAAATCGCTCTGGGTGGGAATCAAAAGACTTGAGTTAAACTCTTGGTTCCAACTGGTAGCTGAGCAAGGTCACAGGCAAGTCACTTTCTTTCCAAGTTTGAGCTATGTCATTTACAAAATGGAAGTGCTAATATCTATTCTGCCCACCTCACAGGCTTGTAGTGAAGTTCAAATTAATTGACATGAAAGAGTGCTTTGTGGATTATGAAGCACTCTACAAATCCATAGTGTTATTTTTATTGGCTAAAAGAATATGATATGATTAAAGGAGGCAAAAAGAAAGGTAATTTCATTAATTTAAGCTTTAGTAATGAGTGCCTAGATTAGGAAGGTTGACAAAAGGAAATAGAGGGGCAAAGCTGAGAAAATCTGGGAGAAAAAGCTAACAGCTGATAGCAGATTGAATGTGGTGAAGAAAAAGGTAGGGTCCAAGATCTTACGCTCCAATAGCAGAAAGATATAGTTGCTAGCAATGAAAATTCATGAGAGGTTGACAGTTTGGAGGCCAGTTTTGAACATGTTGAGCTGCATATCCAAATGGGTCTAGTAAGCAGTTTTAAAAGGCATTAATTCTCTCTGTCTAATTTAACAAATCTCCCAAAGAATCTTCTGTGACATAAGATCTTTAATAACCATGTCCTTGGTATTTTTAGGGTATAAGAGAACAAAAAGCCTGGAAATGAGGGAGGAGTAAACTGGGTATAATTGAGCTCTGCCAACCTTCACAATGCTCATCTTAAAACATGTAAATTAAACTTGGCAGGATAAGCTCCTATGAGGCTACCAGCCACATCTTAAAAACTCCCCAGATGTAATTCACAAAATCCATCATGCTTGTTTTTGTATAACTTTATTATTAACATATGTACATTTCCATTTTCTTCCTTCTTGTCATTAATTGAAAAAAAATACAGGTAATCAGAAATGGCAAATATTAATGGAAATTCTGTTAACTGCCTGTTATTTTAATTGAGAGTATTCAATTTATGGACATCATTTTGAGTCACTACTAGGATGGCTTTGATGGCTTCAGTTGTGCTTATTCCCATAAGCATAACTGGTCCTGTTTTTGGTTTGGTAAGTACGTAGATTTTCATTTTGTAAATGAATGTTGAGAAATTACTAGTCAAAATTTTATTAACATTATGTACTTTTGGTAGAATTTTCCAAGTCTGTGTCTGGAAACTTTATGGATTATGTCTGAATATAATAAATGGTAGAGGACCAGAACTCGACATCACATGACTGCTTTAGTCCTCCCACCCACCCATCACTGAAAAAGAGAGGTTGGGGAGATTTTTTTTATGTTCATGTGAATTTTATAGGAAAATAAATCCATATGTTTCTGATGAACTTACACTTAACTCATCAAAATGTGCGGTTTTGTAAAAGCCATTTGATGTCTAAACAGATCCTTTCGGGACCATCTTTAAACCTCTGAGTTACTCTCCTCTATTGCTTCCTATCCCTCCCTGGTAAAAGTAGAGGATTATAGTAAGAGAAAAATACTGTACTCTGCCCGAGTCAAATGTTTGAATTTTGGAGAGCCCTTAAAAGCACAAAATTGCTATCTCAATAGTTTAGAAATTATGTTTGAGGATCTCACTCTTATCCTCTGTGTGTGTGTGTGTGCACATGTGTGCACACAAAAATAAAAGAAAATCCTATGTAAGTGTTCCTAAAACTTTGTATAGCTCTGTAGAAGAGCTGCCTTATCATGTCATTCTGCAGGGATGACAATTCTCTGGTCTATAGTAATGGCAAATCCTTAAAACTAATTATACCTGCTAGTTGCAGGTGTAACCTTTTCTGTGTACAACTGGTGATAACAAATATGACTCATACTACATTCTCTTCCAGAGGAACAAAACGCAGGTCATCTCTAAGGCATTTGGCACGGCAGTCAACCAGGGACAGCAAGGGTGCCCTTTGCTCTCCCCTTTATCAAAGTATATTCATTCCAGTTTTCAAATTGCTGTTTTTGAGTCCTAAATCTCTACCCACACTAATTTCTGCGGGTCAGACTTTGACCCTGATTGGAACGAAATCTGGAGTCAGATACCCGCGCGGAACGCCTCCGCCTCCCCGCGTGTCACAAGCCATATTGGCGCGAATGCTTCACACACCTTGCGGTGCGGCTTGTGGAACTGATGAGGTGAGAGCGCAGCGCAGCGGCGCGGGCCCGGTAATCACAGGACTGAGGAAACACATACATCATCTGCCACCCAGGTTGGCATTTCAAGTAAAAAACCTTCACACTGTGTAAGATGTTGGACAAATGATGGCCATATGCATGTTTGTCTGGGTGCAGATGGCTCTGTGTTCGCAGAGAGGAGAAAGCTGAGCTCGGCTCTTTTTGCAGACAGTTTAATATTGGTGACACAGTTTATGTCCTCTGCAAAAACAATAATGGAGGGGAAGGTGACATAAATTATTTGCAAATCGTTTGACATATGCGGGGCATTGTCCTTGCAATAATCACCATCAGTCTGTCAGTTTAAGATATGAACCGTGCCACTGCCGTTTTATATCACTGTGTTAAGCTTTCACATGTTGTAATTTTACAGATTGTTCTCTGGAGAACCGCTGCAACGCAAATCAAATTGGATTATGTTTGGTCATGTACTGTATCATGCACATTGCTTGGATAAAAACAAAAACGTGCGTTCCATGGGATGGGGATCGAGGGGCTATCTTCCATTTCATACTGTTGTGGGGTGGTAGTTAAGTAAAACTTCCCATCTACACCATCACTCAACTTTAGTTCGTTTTCCAAGTTGGCAAGGTTATTTCTGAGAATGTTAACTTTCCTTTCTCACTATAAAGCTGTATCGAATGTGTACGAGATGAAAATGGTTCATCATGAAGATTTTTCTTAAGAATGTTTTCTAATAAATTTAAGAATTAATATGCAAGTTTCAGTAATATCTCATAGCCACCTTTATATTTTATATATGGTATTACTGGATTTCTTTCTCAGCCCATGAAAATGACTGTAAATGGTGATTAAGTAGTGGACGTTGTTGTCCCTGTTTCTATGTATGAACTTAATGCCATATGGCATGTTTTTCTTATTGAGCTCTTGATGCCAGCTGATGTTGAAAACTGTGTTTTACAGTTTAACAATATATAGCAAATGTAAATGCTTTTCAGTCATTGCTTTATTGCGTATATTTGGACCAGTTGATAAATGGACTTTAGAGACAGTTTCTCAATTTCCCAAAGTTTCCAAGAAAACTATAAATTCCAAATCTTGGCATTCAGTAATTGAGTACAAACATTTCAAAAGAGAAATACGATTTGTTTTTATTTGGAAAAGTTACTTCCATTCATTTATATCAGCAGAGCTGCATTCGCCTTCTCTCATTACATAGATCTTAGAACAAAGATTTATTGCATTTCCATCTTTGAAATAACATTTTTTTCTCATTGAAGGTAGCCATTATCACTATGCTATTTCATATCTATACTGATAAGCTCAATGAGGCAAGCATTTACAAATAAATTGTTTTACTCTACCTTAAATGATGCACTTAAATGGTACATCAGAGGATTGGACATTAGGTTCAGATGATTTCAGAAAATCTTTACAGTAGCATTAAATTGGAATATTCTTTACTTAGCACCCAGAAAAAAATTAAAGGAAAATTTAAACTTAGTGAAGATGCTGGTAAAATCAAATATTGTATTAATAACACCAAAGTGTAACGATGGAATTTTTTTTAACTGTCTTCCAACAAACTTACCTAATCCACTTATTTTGGGAGCTGTTGCCTATATGCTGATATGAGCTCTATACCTCTATATCAACCTTCTATTGAACCTATTCAACTAGTTGTCCCATAAGCACCTCAAACTCTACATGTCCTTTCTAAACTGCAGTTCCTCCAGTATTTTCCCTAATATCATCGTGTATTCAGTTGCTCCTTTGTCTGTATTCTCCTACAACTTTCATACTAATTTCTGTCAAAAAAAAAAAAAAAAAACTTGTGTATTATAGTTAACTGTTTCAATCTTCTGTCTCCCCAATAAGGCTGCCAGATCGTTGATATGGGTCAGGCACACAGATACTCAACAAATATTTGGTGAACTGAATTGAATCATCTTTAGCTCTTTTTTCTTCCTCATCTCAATATCATCAAGAACTGTCAATTGTTCTTATGAATCGTCTCTAGAATTTATGCCCTCATCTTTATTCCGCTGCCTTTTCCCTGGTTTCAGACCTTCATTGTCCTTCTATTATTCTTTGCTAACTATTCCTTTGAGACTGAGGTCCCCTGTTTCTGTCCTCTGCTCTAGTTGGCTACGTGTTTCCTTGACATCCATGTGCTGTTTTCTTCTTCCTGCTCCAGGAAACTCCTGGTCTTATTATATGTTCCTATTTATTCATTTATTTCTGACCAAACAGGACTTATCAAACATTGTTTTATTGCTAACCTCAGGGAGGCTTTTCTTTTTTGCATACATTGAGTTCCAGAATGTAGTTATTTGCGCTGAATTGTGCCTTTCACCAACTCTAATCTCTCTTGTACATGACATATATTTTTAACTTACATGTCAAGATCTAGACTTCTCTTTTCCTTTTAATTATTTACATATGATACTTAAAAAGAACCTTTTTATTATGAAAATTTTTAAATATACAAAAATCTAGGGAAAATAATATAGTAAACTCCCTGTATCCATCAGCCGGCTTCAGCAATAATGACCTCACGGGCAATCTTATTTCAAGTACACACCCACTCCCCTCTGCGCCATTGTTTTAATCAGATACCAGATGACATATATTATGTTCAAATATAGTATGTATTTCTAAATGATAAGGACTTTTTTGAAGCCTTATTAAATACCATTATAACACTTCAGCAAAATACCTCACTATCTTCTAATATGCAGTCAATGTTCAGATTCCTTGGTTGTTTCATAAATATATTTCTAAAATTGTTTGTTCAAATAAAGATCCAAATAATTTCCACAAATTACTATCAGCTTGATGTGTCTCTTAAATCTTGTGTAATCTACAGAGATCTCTTCCAACTCTTTTTCCCCCTTGGCATTTAGTTAAAACAAAACAAAACAGAACAGGTGTTTGTCCTATTTTGTCCCAGCCTTTTCTGTAGTCTGGATTTGCAGATGGCGTCTTCTTTCCCTTTATTCACCAGTTTTAGAATTAGTGAGTTGGTTCCCTAACATCCTTCAAAGGTGACCAGTGAATATATTTTTTTCCTTTAGTATCATTGTGAATATATGGATTTAAAAAATTTGTTTGCTCAACCCATGTATTTATCAACTTTATGCCCAATTTTTCCCATCTTTGGTCAATAGGAGCTTCTTCAGTTTGGTTTTTGAGTCCTTTTGACTGTGATAATATTTAGAAGCTTTTTTTATGATCCATCTTATACATCTCCTTCCCCAGATCTGGAATCAACTACATCTCTTAAGGGCTCTAGATCTTTTCAGTGGGGAATGGTATTTAGAGACCACAGTAGAGATGCTCATTGCTACTGGGGTTGATTGTTGTTTCTAGGCATATAAATATATTTATGAATGTAAATAAAATGCGTATTCAGAGAAATTTAGCTTGTATCCCTGTCTTAAATATACCCTATTCCTTAGGCATTTAGGTGTTTTCCCATTCTTCTGCATTCTATCTCAGGACAAACAGTGCTTCAATGAAAAGCACAATGGGATTTTTTTTTTCTGGGATTTCTTTAAATTTAGGGAGAATCAACATCTAAACAATATTGGTTCCTCTGTTTAGTTTCACGTATTTATTTAGATCTTCTGTAATTTTTCTCCACAGTGTTTGGTAGTTTTCAGTGTACAGTTCTTTCATATAATTTGTTAAATTTATTTCTAAGTATTCTATGTCTTTGATACTACTGTAATTGGTGTCGTTTTAAGTTTTTATTTTCTAATTATTGTTAGTACATTGAAATTTAATTGTTTTGTGTGATGCTCTTGTATTCTACAACTTTGTTAAGTTCACTAGTAAGTAGTAGTTAGCTTTTATATAGATTACCTTAGAATTTCTTATACAGATAATCATGTTATCTGCAAATGAAGACAGTTTACTTTTTCCTTTACCATCTATGCTTCTTACTTTTTCTTGCCTTACTGCACTTCCAGTACTATGTTGAATAGAGAAGTGGTGTGATCAAGCTTTATTGCCTTGTTCTCAATATTAGGACCTCAAATATTCACCATTACGTGGTATTTGTAGTTTTTTTAAAAAAATAGATTCCCTTTATCAGGCTGAGAAAGTTCCCTTCTACTTGTAGTTTGTCAACTGTTTTTATTTTTTTTCTTTTTCTCTCTCCATCATTTCTTTTAAAATGACATTTCTGTTTTATTCTGTTAATCTAATTAGTTACATTGGCTGAATTAAAGTATTAAACCACCCTTGCATTCTGAGATAAACCCCATTTGGTCACATGTAGTGCCTTTTATTTATATGTTGCTGAATTCAAATTGCATATGTTTTATTAAAGAGTTTTGCACCTGTGTTCTTGTAGAAAAACTGTAATTCTTTACCTGTAGTGTCTTTGTCTTATTTTGGTCTCAGAGTGATCAATGTTGGCTTCATAAAATGATTTAGAAAAATCTTCTTTCTACTATGTTTTCTGTATAGGATTGTTATTATTTCTTCCTTGAGGGTTTAATAGAATTCACTAGTGATATGATCTTGGCTTGGAGTTTTCCTTGTGGAAGTTTTGATAATGAATTCAATATATTTAGTAGATACTGGAATATTCAGAGTTTCTATTCCTGTATTATTTTTGCTAATTCACATATTTAAAATAAGTTGTCAATTTCGCCTAGCTTGTCAAGTTTTTAGGCATAAACTTGTTCATAAAATTTCCTTCTTATCCTCTTAATATTTGTATGATATATACTGATGTCTCCTCTTCCATTTCTGATATTATTAATTTGTATTTTCTCTGCTTTTTCATGATCAGTTTGGCTAACGGTTTACTAATTTTATTGATGTTTTTAAAGAACCAGTTTTGGGGTTCATTAATTTTCTCTGTAATTTGTCCATTTTCTATTTCTATTATCTTCATGGTCATCTTTAACATTTCCTTCTCTCTACTCTCTTTGGGTTTAATTTATTCCTATTTCTCTACCTTATTAAGGTGGAAGCATTCATAGTTTATTTTAGACATTTTTCTTCGCTAATTAAAAAATTTTTAAGCTATAAATTTCTCTGTTGCCAGCGTTTTACCTTTATAATGTCTTTTCAGTAGTCTTCACTTCAAAATATCTTATAATATCCCTTGTGATTTCTTTTTAAATCCATGTGTTATTTAGAGGTGTATTATTTAAAAATCTTTGAATATTTTCTGGTAACTTTTTGTTACTCGTTTCTAATTTAAGTCTATTATGATCAGTGCACATGCCTTGTATAATTTCAATCCTTTTACATTTATTGAGACTTGTTTTATAGTCCATTATAAGGTCTATCTTAGTGAATGTTCTATGTGCACTTGAAAAGAATGTGTTTTCCATTGTTCCTATCTGCAGTGTTCTATAAATATCAATTTGGTTAAGCTGGTTATAGTGCTGTTCAAGTCTTCTATATTTTCACTGATTTTCTATCTAATTGTTCTAACAATTACTGGGAGACAAATGTTAAAATCTCTAATTGTAATTGTGAATTGTGTACTCTTTTTTCAGATCTGCTAATTCTTGTTTCCAGTATTTTAAAGCTTTCTTATTAAGTGACTATACATATAAGATTGTTACATCTTCTTGATATATTTACCTTTTTTCATTTCATCATTATAAAATATTCCTCTTTATTCCTGGTAATACTGCTTGTTTTGAAGTCTGATATTAATAGAACCACTCCAGTTTTCTTATGATTAGTGTTTGCATGGTATATTTTTTCCATCCTTTTACTTTTTAGCTTATAAAATGTGTTTCATTAGATAGTATACAGTTGGATGTTTCCTTTTTAAAAATCCAGTATAACAATCTTGACTTTTAATTGAAGTATTTATTTCATGTATATTTAATATAATCATCAATGTGTTTAAGTCTACCATATTCCTTTTTGTTTTCTATTTACCGTATCTGTTCTCTGCTGCTTCTTTTCTCCTCTATCACTTCCTTATTTGGTATTAAATAGATATTTTTTTGTATTCCATTTGAATTTTACCATTGGCATTTTAGCTTCTCTCTTATTATATTTATTATTTTAGTGGTTTGCAATAAGCATCTTTATCTTGTCACAATCTACATTCAGATAATAACATAACACTTCCTGTATAATATAAGAACCTTGCAACAGTGTATTTGCATTTTCCGACTCTCATCTTTTGGTTCTTGTTGTCGCTTATTTTATTAATACACATATTATAAACCCCACGATACACTAGTTATTTTTGCTTTTAAGAGACAATTCTTTTAATAAAATTAATAAATGAACAAAAAATCCTTCATATAAATCCACATATTTTCCATTGTCAGTTTTATATAACGTTGTTTTATTGTCTTCTTATTTTGGATGTGAAATCTGCGGTCATTCTTTTTTTGCTCCCCTTTACATAATGCTTTTTTTCCTGCTGACTTATTTAGGAATTTTAACTTTTTCGCAGGTTTTAGCAATTTGATTAAAACGTACGTTGGTGTGGATTGTGGGGTGTGTGTGTGTGTGCATGTGTGTACACGTTCTTATTTTTGCTTGGGTTTGTTGAACTTCTGGGATCTCTGGGTTTACAGTTTTCTCAAGTTTGGAAAACTTTTAGATGTTGGGTTTTTTTTAAAATACTGTTTTCTGAGTTCCTTATATATTCTGGATATTAATCCTTTGTCAGATGTATATTTTGCAAATATTTTCTCCCACTCTGTTGGTTGTCTTTTAACTCTTTTAATTGTTTCTTTTGCTGTGCAGAAGCTTTTTAGTTTGATATAATCCCATTTGTTTATTTGTCCTTTGGTTGCCCGTGCTTTTGGGGTTGTATTCATGAAGTCTGTGCCCAGTCCTATTTCCTGAAGTGTTTCTCCTATGTTTTCTTTAAGAAGTTTTATTGTTTCAGGGTGTATATTTAAATCCTTAATCCATTTTGAGTTGATTTTAGTATACGGTGAGAGGTATGGATCTAGTTTCATTCTCCTGCATATGGATATCCAGTTATCCCAGCACCACTTGCTGAAGAGGCAGTCCCTCAACTTTACAAGAAGAAAACAAGCAACCCAATTAAAAAATGGGCAAAAGAGCTAAGTAGGCATTTCTCTAAGAAGATATACAAATGGCCAACAGACATATGAAAAAATGCTCAACATCACTCAGCATCTGGGAAATGCAAATCAAAACCACATTGAGATACCATCTAACCCCAGATAGGATGGCTAAAATCCAAAAGACTATGAACGATAAATGCTGGCGAGGCTGCGGAGAAAAAGGAACTCTCATACATTGTTGGTGGGACTGCAAAATGGTGCAGCCTCTATGGAAAATGGTATAGAGGTTCCTTAAACAATTGCAAATAGATCTACCATACGACCCAGCCATCCCACTGTTGGGAATATACCCAGAGGAATGGAAATCATCAAGTCGAAGGTATACCTGTTCCCCAATGTTCATCGCAGCACTCTTTACAATAGCCAAGAGTTGGAACCAGCCCAAATGCCCATCATCAGATGAGTGGATACGGAAAATGTGGTACATCTACACAATGGAATACTACTCAGCTATAAAAACGAATGAAATACTGCCATTTGCAACAACATGGATGGACCTTGAGAGAATTATATTAAGTGAAACAAGTCAGGCACAGAAAGAGAAATACCACATGTTCTCACTTATTGGAGGGAGCTAAAAATTAATATATAAATTCACACACACACACACAAACCGGGGGGGGGGGAAGAAGATATAACAACCACAATTATTTGAAGTTGATACGACAAGCAAATAGAAAGGACATTGTTGGGGGGGAGGGGGGGGAGGGAGAAGGGAGGGAGGTTTTGGTGATGGGGAGCAATAATCAGCCACAATGTATATCGACAAAATAAAATTTAAAAAAAAAAATAAATAAAAAAATAAAATACTGTTTTCTGTTTTTTCTCTCTTTTCTTCTTGGGAATCCAAATACATGTACTGTATGTTGGGTTGCTTGATATTGTCTCACATGTTGAAGCTCCAGTGGCGCAATCGGTTAGCGCGCGGTACTTATATGATATTGTCTCACATGTCAACAAGACACTGTTAAATTTTTCCTCAATCATTTTTCTTTCCACACTTCAATTTAGAAAGCTTCTACTGCTATGTCTTTAAGTTTACTGATGTTTTCAATGCCAAATATTCTTTAAACACATCCAGTGAATTGATTTTTTAATTTCAGGAATTGTAATTTTAAGCTCTAGATGTTTTCCTGGTCCTTTTTTATATCTTTAATTTCCTTTCTCATTGTTTTTGTGGTTTTCTTTAAAATTTTGAGCATATTTATAAAAACTGTTTTAAAGTCATTCTCTACTTATTCCATCTTCTCTGTCATTTAGTGATCTGTTAGTACTGGCTCATTTTTCTCCTGGTTATGGGTCACATTTTCCTGATTCTTTTCTTCTCTTGTAAATTTTAGTAAAATGCTGAACATTTTGGATGTTACATTACTAAGTGACTGGGTTTACCTTTAAAGAGTATTACATTTTGATTTGGCAGGAAGCTAAGATACTTGAGGATCCACTTGATCTTCTTTAGGCTTATTTTTAAGCATTTTTAGGGTAGTTCTAGAGACAGTCTTTACTCTATGGCTAGTTTAGAATTCCTCTTAAGATATGGTCCTTTGGAGTTTTTACAGAATAGCTTGAGAGTTCAACAAACTTTCAAATTTTATTGGCCAGAATTTATATCTCTTATACCAGCCAGCCACCAAAACAAACAAACAAACAAAAAAACAACAAAAAAGCATTTGTATCTCTTTTGTCCTTTTGAAGCTTCAGTAATGGTCTCGCTTACAGCTTCCTCCTAGTCCTTTGCTTGGTCTCATGGATTTTTCACCCACCTCATGTGTACTTAGTATATAGCTAAAGACTTGAGGGATCCCCTGTGTGGATTTTGAAATTCTTTTTCCGCATAGTTTTCTCTTTTATAGCACAGTAAACCACAAATCCTTGCCACCTTAGCCTACCTGATCTCTAGTCATTGCCTCTTTAGCTTGGAGTGAACACTCTGCTCTGCTTGGCGTCCCCCTCCTTATAATGTGGTCCACTAAGTGCCTCCAGGCAAAACACTGGGTGATAGTGGGCCTCCTTTATTGTTTCCCTTCTCTCCATGATCACATTCACATGTTGCTTGTTGGCCAATGTCTGAAAACAGTTATTCCATATATTGTATCCAGTTTTCTAGTTGTTTATAGTGGGAAAACATGTCTGGTACCGGTTAATCTCTTATGGTCAGAAACAATAAGTCCTTCTTTCATTGTACTTTTAATTTTCATTTCTCTTATTATGAATGAGTTTGGACACCTTTTTATATGGTCAAGGGAAATTTGTCTCTTTTTTTCTCGTGCATTTTTCTATTATGTTATTGAACATTTTCTTCTCTCTCTCTCTATTAGGATTAGTAATTCTTATGGTATAGGTTGCCAAATTTCATCCGACTTTGTCATTCATATTTTTATTTTCTGATTGTATTATTTGCCATGTGAAAGTTGGTCCAAATATATAATAATAAAAATTTACCAAACACATCCAAGTTATGGAGGAACTTATTCATGTTTTCCTTTAGTACTTATATGGCTTCTTTTTTATATATATTAAATCTCTTATATACTTGAAAATTGTTCTGGTGTGTGGCATGAGAAATACATCAAGTTTAATCTTTTTACATATAACTATCCACTTATTCCGATGTTACTTATTAAAAAGCCCATTTTTTTCCCTCACAGATTAGAAATGCTGTCTTTGTCATATACTAAATTTCCAAATGCAATTGGATTTACTTCAGGATTTTACATTTTGTTTTATTATTCTGTTTATTAGTGCATCAAAACTACACTGTTTGATATCTGAGGCTTCATAGTGTGTGATATTTGGTAAGACGAGCCTCCTCACCATTGCTCTTTGTCATCCTGGCTGTTTTGGTTTCTTTATTCTCTCAAATGAAATTTATAATCAACTTGTTTAACTCCAGAAATGAGTGGAGGAGGAGTGAGAGGTACTAATCATTCAGAGGACAAAGATCTATAGAGGAAGTTCCATTTTTGGAGCATTTTGAAGGTTAATTTTTCTGAAGCAGGTGTTGGATAGAGAGGTAATTGGGATAAAGGTCATTTGCGAAGTTGAAACATGACTGAGACATTAACCTTGATGTTTCAGCAAGCTAGTAAGAAAAACACAGAGAAGAGAAATCCAAAAATAACAATGAAGGAAATAATGATGTTTCTCAGTCATTTTACACTAACCTGATTTTATGCCCCATTGCAGTTTTTAGTGAGAGTTGCTTTGTCCTAATTTGGCATTTCTCATCACATGAAAGGACAGGATTGCCTGCTGCTCTTTCATATAGGAAAAGGCTCACCTGATCCAGTCTTAGTCAGATATGTGCACCGAATTGACTAGCCACTAGCAGTGATGCCTGCTGTAAGCCATGTGCCCTTGGTGTTGGGGGCAGAGGGAGCATCATGATGCCTTAGCAAAAGCTCAGCCTTTGGAATTAATCAGATCTGGGTTCAAATCTTAGCATGGCTGCTTACCAGTCATGTGACCTTAGGTAGGTCAGTTTCCTCATTTATAAAATGAGCACACTAATGCTTACCTTATAGGTGCTGGGCTGGTTGAATGTAAAGTATGGGGTAGTCTCTCATTTCTCAAACTTGCCTCTTTTTAAGGCATTGATATTATCTTTCTCTGGTCTTTCTCTGTAATACGCCAATTGACACAGTCAAGAGTTATAGTTCTGATCTCGGCTTTATTATCACCGTATTGGTGAGGAAACTTGTATTTAATTTATATTTCATTTTATTTGGAGTTAGAGTGTTACAGAAAAAAAGGAATGTGTTTCTCTCTTTGATAGAAAGATATTTGAAACAAGAGCTGGGAAAGTAGATAATAGCAGGTAAGCCTCCCCCTTTGATGGAGAGAGTCACCTTGAAGATTCGAATGGATCCAGGAATATCTGCTGCTCTCCTCCCAAGATGCAAATGGAATCCTCCCTGGATGCAGAGAAAGCCAATATGCCATTTTGGAAATCTTAGAGTTAGAGCATAAAGCCAAGCTAGGTCTTGTCTTCAATTTTCCTGGATTCCAATTACAGAGATTTTTAAAAAACATTCATTTTAAATCTGATCTGATGAAACCCAAGCTAAAAATCAGTTCACATATTTTAGTATTGTATATGTGAATTCTTTTCCAAACAAACCTTGTTGGAATCATTGATTCATCCATTTAGCACAACTTACTGAACACGTATCGTGAGTCAGGCACTGCCAGGCTGCAGGGACATAAAAAACAATTCAGGTGAAGTTCTTGTGCTTAAGTGATTTCTAGATAAATAGGGGGAGACTAATGTGTGTAATAAAGACATTAAATCTTGGTTTTATTTTGGAATCAGTTTCTGATTTCCTGATGTATAATGGGAAATAATGGAATTCTATGTATACTAAAAAACTTTAGAATACCCAAGAAATAAAGTAGATGGCTGAACAATTTCCTTAGGCTCATAGATAATTGGAAATAAATTTTGTGCAATAATTTTTGATCCTGAGTCACCTATTTTTACTAATTTCTTAACTTAAACAAATGTTTAATTAGTGGTGTTCTGTGCCCTTTACAGGTTCCTGTTTATAAGAAGATATATAAATATACTGCATTAGCCCCAAATATTTGTAATTATATTGTTTTTATTGCTGACTTTAAAAAGTAAAAACATCACCTCCGTGTGGGTGGCCCACCACAGCCACCACAGTAACCACGGCTGCCGTGAAAGTGGGTAGTCACCACAACCACCACGTAGATGGTCCGCCTGCCACTGGAGTGCATTGACACAAGGAGAGTCACCAGCAGAGACTAAAGAAGAGGATGTCTCTCTCAACAAAGTCCATTCCAGAGTGACAGAAGAAGTATCTGTTCTATGATAATATTGGGGGACCTGAACACACCTCTCAGCATTGGACAGATCATCTAGGCAACAAATCAACAGAGCAACCAGTATTCTTTCAGAAGAAGAAAAGAAATCTAGGGTTAGTGGTAGAAAGGGGGATAGGGAGAGATTGGACAAGGGGCATAAAGAATAAGTATGATTTGTAACAATATATATGCTAGTAATATTGATTTGATCAACTTAAGTCAATATTGAACCCCCAAACTATGCATAATCAATTAGGATTCAATAAAAATTTAAAAAGAAATAAAGAAAAAAAAGTAATTTGTTCAGATGAGTGCAATATTCGGGGCATTTCTGAGATTTACCCTGTTGTAAGGAACAAAACCCTCAAACACACATTTAAACAGACACACCAAATATAAAACCCCTCACAACAAATACACCAACCCCAAATTTGCCCATCTTTAAGCATAAGGCCTACATCAACAGTCTCTTTTCTCTATATTAAATACAGCTGAGGTGTATACTTAGCTCATGGTCACTGTAGCCTTGTTAGAAATGCACATAGAGTTGACTTCCTTCCTATTTCACACAGGCTAATACGAAATGCAAAGTATTATGATTTTGCATTGTATCACCTCAAGTGAATTTGACAAAAATAAAAACATTACCACAACATGCAATGTCCGTCTACTTTAGGCAAGAACATGATTATCATCGAGGTTTTTCCTCCGTACCCGATCTATTGCTCTCTGCCTAAAGCACTCATGGTCTTCAGTTGACACTGAACAGATAAATTCCTTCAAATTTAGTTTTTTATTTGTAGATTCAGGTGTGGTCTCCTTTTGTGATGATGAACTGGTAGAGTTACCAGCTAAAATATAGGGTGCCCAGTTACACTTGAATGTCAGATAAAGAACGAATATATTTTTAGTATAAGTATGTTCCAAGTATGAGACATACTAATAACAAAAAATTATTCATTGTTTATCTGAAATTCAAATTGAACTGATGTTCTGTATTTTGTGTTATAATTTTTTCTTTTTAAAATTTTATTATAAGTTCACAAGTTATATGTATTTATGGGGTACAAAGTGATGTTATGATATGTATACAAAGTGGAATGATTAAATCAAGCTAATTAACATATCCATCATTGTAATTACTGATCATATTTGTAGTGAAAACATTTAATATTTACTCTCTTAGCAATTTTGAAAAATGTAATATTCTATTATTAATTATAGTCACTATGCTGTGCAATATATCTCAAAAAATTTATTCCTCCTCTCACTGAAAATGTTCTGTATTTTTATTTGTTAAATCTGGCAACCCTAGTTGTTGGGCTTCTTGGAAAGAGGACACATTCTTACAACATTCCTATTTACATACTTAGGAAGTTTAGAACATTAATGTGTCTAAGGTAAGCTCAAACCTGTGTGTTTATTTTGTTTTTGTATATATTGGTCTATAAACTCTGTCCAGAGGCCTTGGTCCATCTTACCAGTTCAGCATTAGAACTTTGAAATAATTAAATAAGATAAGATATTCTAGAATGAAAACACCCCCAGGCTGCTTGCCTTTCTCTCACCGCCATTCTACAGGGAGTTAGTCTCTCCAAAATGGATTACGTGGCCCCTTTGTGTTGTCTGGCTCATATGAGACTGGGTGTTTCCATTTCACCTCCAACAGGTTACAATAGGAACAAAGTTCCAAGTTCAATATTTGGCTTTTGTTAAATCTTTTACAACTACTGAGGTTTCTTTTATTGAATTTTGATGTCTGATTCTGTCTCCTTCATAGGAATTGAATTGACTCACACACAGATTCAGTCTGAAACTTGTAAGGAATTCTCCCTCTTATGTCTGGGTATACAGGGCCACCAGCAATGATATTGTTCTGTGTTGCTCTCATTGTGATGAGTGTACAATCCGAATCTTAAGATCTATTGCAAGTTTAATTGAAAGGAGCATTTCAGCACTAAGAGCTATTATCCGGGGAATTGAAGGGGAAATAAGAAACTAACATTGATGTGTGTCTAGGGTCCACACACATGCCAAATGAACAAATATGTTGGTTAATAATTTATTTTGAAAAGGGTCTTGCAATAGAAAATGTTGAATAATAAAGAGATTGATATTTATGAATGTGGCTGGCATCTTCTCTAGAGAACTATTCCCTTTTCTAAATAAGTCCACATACGCAAGTAACCAATCCTTAATTACATGAGAAAACAGAAATGATAGAGTGAACATATCCCATTCCTGGGCAAGCAACTGAATAGGAGAATTACCATCATCAAATGCTTATGCACTCCTCACATGAGGGTAACATGTGTTTTAAAAATAGCAGGTTGTGCCTGGGAGTGCCTCTGTCTACTGATTCCTTCTTTCCTTTATATGAAATTCACATAATTCTTCTAAGAAGTCACTTGGCTATAGTAGGATGATTTCGGTCTTGACCAAATTGCTGGTAAACTTTATTAAGTTGTAAACATGTTTTTTACAATTTCTGCACAAGTTTAGCATATAAAAAATTATTTTTGCCCAGAGGAAACTTCTCTTGGTCTTCTATATCATCCAAAAAGAGGTACTTCTACTCCCAGACATTTCAGACTGTGGATGTCACTATATAATAGTGAATCAACATCTGTCACTGATTGGTTTGTGATCTTCCCTCTGCCTTTTGTTGAAAGTTTTAGCAAACAGTGAAATGACCAAAAGAGCAAAAGATCAAATTCGACTCATTCTAATAAAAATCTAACCCTTGTCCTAAACCTTCAGAGTTTTCAGTTGGGGTTGTGAAAAAGTTGCGTTTGTGATTCTAGTTAGTCGAGCTCTTTCTGAGAATACATTTACTTATTACAAACCATTGAAATGGAAGCACATTTTAGAAGCATCTACATACCATATTCATTAGGCTGCACATGTTTTCCACATGCAGGGCAAGTATGCAGATCCCAGGAAAGGCATTCTCCTTCCCAGAAGTTTAGTGACTTTTAGGATGCTGAATTTCCATAGTTAATGTATTGATTCTGACTTTAAGTATTTTAAATGCCATCAAGCTGAAATTTGGCAAAACAATTTCTGCTATAGATATGTTTTTAAACATTCTCTGTTTGATTTGCTTGGGGATGCTATCTAAAATGATAGTCATGAAAACCTGTTATTTGACAAGTAGGTGAAAATCATCCCTTTTTATGGAGTTCGGCCTGTACCATCAAAGTCCTGGATAAGTTAAGGACAGGAATAGCAATGGAGGGCAAGTCCCTATCCTTTCCTACAGCTTTTTATGGTCATGAAGGCTGAAGGAGGGAAGAGAGTTTAGAGAAGAGCATTTGGAAGAAGCGAGGAAGACATAGGGGTCAGCAGGAGCTGCAGCTGCCGTGGTGACTCCCATGGACAGTTATTGGTTGCCACCTTCCATGATGATTCTTGAGAGGAAGACCTTGAGTGAACTTATTGCTGAGGGCAGAAATTGGGGAAACAACAAGGGAAAATTTTGAAGGAGGCTGTGGTTTAGCATAGGCCCTTGGAATACTGAGCTGGCCATATTCAAACATGAATGTTACTTGCACCTTTTTGGTCTCATTGGCTGCTGAGGCCAGCTCACCTCTCCATTGGCTGCTAAGGCTGCAATGAGTGGTTACTTGCAAATAGCCCCAGCCACCCTGGGACAACCCATTTCATTGACCATTCTTCTGTACTTTTTCATCAGTACCATCCTTCAAGTGGATCCAAGCTATCTGGTACACTGCTAATCGGTACATATAAGACACACTGCCAGCCAGGTGAGGGCCTTTTTGCAGTGAATGCTATTGACCCTAGAAGTTCCAGCCTATGCTTTAGAATGGTGTTCTCTAAGTTTGCCAAAGTATAAGAACTATCTGAGACATTTGTTGAAATACAAATTTCCAGGCCCATCTCTTGGAGATTCTGATTCAGGAGGTTGGTAAGGAGGGTGAGGTAGGGTGGCGTCAGTGGGATGAGGTCTTGGGGATCTGTATTTCTAACAAGCACCTCAAAGGGTCCTTATGATCAGCAAATTTAGGAGACATTTACTTTAGATAGGGTAAATGTGTGAAACGCCCTGGTTGGCTGAATTTCACAGAGAATCTGATCTCTGGGATTTGATGAAGAAGTACATCATGTTACCCTACTCATTACCTATCTTAATTTCTTACCCTTTGAACATTTTTCCTTTTAGCCTTTATTGGGTAGGAAGTCCAAATTATGTTTAGTCTTTCTTCCTATGGAAACTGCTTCACCCATGTGATCATTTTAGTTGTGTTTTATCTAAGCTTCGGCCATGTGTGGATATTAAGTGTGAGGACCAGAACTGCATGCAGTTTTCCAGGTGTAGATGGACCATTGTGCCCCAGAGGGTAAAAGCAGGTCTTCACCTCCCTCCCCTCATCACTTCCAGACTCCATTTCTCCATCTCTGCATTCTCAACATATGGGAACAACCTCACTAGCACCCTCTGGACTCCCTGTGGGCCTCTTCTCTCATTTTTTTTTCCTTCTGGGACACCAAATCCTCTCAACCCATCTACATCCAGCTACCTCCCATCACTTCTTTTAGCTTACTTGAGCCCTACCATCTAGGGTATGTATTCTTGTTCATATAGTATCATGTGGTTGCATATAGGGGAGAATTAGTCTCATTTCATCAATTTATTTGCCAACCTGTTAGACTATCAGCTTTGTATTTGCAACAGCAAGTGCAGTGCTTAGCACATGGTCTGTGGCCAATACATATTTATTGCAAGAAAGGATGTTTATTTGTTACATTTTCCGATACCATCCAACATTTGTTCACTTTGGTTGCAGGAGCATGTCAGGGGCAGTATCTGTAGAGAAAGCCCTTGAACTCTGGCAAAACTGAAACCCCAGATCCTGAAGTTTCATAGGTACATTTTGCATGACTTCTAAATGCTGACACTCATCTCCCAATTTTATATCAAATCACAGTTGTGAGAGATCCTTCTAGTGTTCTGTCCCTGTCAGCATTTCACATTGTGGATATCTATACTCTGGGAGATTTCTCTTGGGCTCTCTTGCAGGACACTTATAAAACAACAGATGGTCCCAATTCTGATCTCTATGGAAACCCATTTTTGTACCCAGAAAAACGTTTACTTCTATTTGCTTTTTGTTTTCAGCCTTCATACATTTTTCCCCTTGATAAAACAACAAACTTTTAAGAACGGAGCTCTTAAACTTATTAGTAGCCATTTGAATACGAATGATTATAATAGGACATATTTTGGTGGATTGGAATGGGAGGAAAGTCTATAAAAATATATTGTCTGGGGCTCATACAAATAATGTTATTTTGGGAACCATACCTTAAAAAGGAATGAATACTTTAAAAATGTGCATAAAACTTGAAGTTGATACGACAAGCAAACAGAAAGGACATTGTTGGGGGGGAGGGGGGGAGGGAGAAGGGAGGGAGGTTTTGGTGATGGGGAGCAATAATCAGCCACAATGTATATCGACAAAATAAAATTTAAAAAAATTAAAAATAAAATAAAAAAATAAAAATAAAAATGTGCATAAAAACATCTATTAAGAACACATGTCTAGCAACTCAACTCAAAGTCCTTACAAAGGCCCACTATGCCCTATGTGGTCTGACCTCTGCTACTTCTCCAAATGCATCTCCTGCCACATTCTTCTACTCATTCAGCTCCAGCCAAATAGGCCTCCATGCTAATACTTGTTCACTCAGCCTGGACACTTCCCCATGTCTTTTCCTTCCATTTCTGCTCAAATATTACCTTTCAGTGAGTTATTTCTTGGCTACCCTAAAAAGATAAAAAATCACCTCCTCCAACCTGTCATGGCTCTATCTAGAGCCCTCTCAGGCTTTATTTTTCTCTGAAGCACTCATCACCTTCTGATGTACTTTACATTTATTTGCGTTTTTGCTTTGTCTGTCTCCCCTTCTAGAAAGTAAACTCCATGAAGGCTGAGATTGTCTGTTTTTTCCCACTGCTGGATCTCCAGCACTTAGACCAGTGTCTGGCAATAGACTAGGAGGTCTAGTCTCAAAAGATCAATATCGGTAGTTCAATACTGAATTGAATTTCTATCCTACAGTATTTGTAAAGTCTGCATTATTATAAAATATAGAATAGAAATTAACCAAGGAAGATAAAAAAAAGTTACAGAATCATTACTTCCTCAACGATTGAGTTTTAGGCAATTTTATCATTAGATTTTAAAATTTTTTATAGAATATTTCAACCAATGCTATTAAGGTCTTTTAGAAGATAAGGAAAATATTCATCATAATTTATTATAGCAAAATTGGAAACAATGTAGATATCCAATGATAAGGAATTGCTTAATAAGTTAATGTATATCACGCATTGCATTCTTATACAGTCATGAAAAAATAATATTGCTATGGAAAAAAGCTTCTCATGTACTCTTAAGTGTATAAAATATATGTAAATATATTTTATATACATATAAAATATGAGGGTACTTCAAAAAGATCATGGAAGAGTAGAAAAGATAATACAGATCATATAAGATATAAATTTCCAAAGAAATGATTTCAACTTTGTTGTGAGAGGAAGGATTGGCAAGAGTTGGAAATGAACACATCGAAATAGTAATGAAACTAAGGTACAGATGGCTTGAGTAAATTGCTCAGGATTGCACAGCTGCCAAGTGGAGTTGCTGAGGGTCAAATCTAGGCAGACTGGCTTTAGCCTCAGCATCTCTTGTCCTATATGCTTCTGCCTATGTCATGCCGTTCTCATCGGTCTCCCAGCACCACTCCCTCTAACTCCTGTGCTTCTCTGTGCAGGGGCTGGATGTCTGTAACCCCTGCACCTAGACACGCGCCAACTTACCATGTAGTTGTAGATTTGAATTACAGTCTAATATAACTTTGGTTCTTAAATGTCTTCTCCCCAGGATAATAGGTTTAGATCTCATCAGGCATAAATCAGTCCTTTAGTTTTACCAGGAAAATAATAGTGAATAGTAAATACTCTGCAGTGCTTTCTGTAATGACAATGAAAGAAGCCTCCCAGTACTGAGCTGATTTTTAAAATTTTTTTTCTTTTCCAGGACTGGCACTACTGCTATTGACCAATGCGGAAAGAATTTAGCTAAAAAGGAGATCTATTAAAACTAGGCCCAACTGCTAAGTTGTAAGTACATTATTTAATACGTTGGGCAACTCTTAGATTACGGCATCAGTTTGTTTGAGGGCAAGCTCAGATAAAACATCTTCCAATGCATCATGATTGGTAAAGTTTACTTGGATATTTAACCTAAATATGGTGTTAGTAAATATAGTCCTAGACTGGAGTTTATAATGTCAGGAAAGTAGCTTACAAGGTATTCAACATTTATTCCTCTGTTTCCTTAAGCAGCTATTTTTATATCCAAGATGTCCTGTTTATAAACAGTTATCTAAGAGGCCAGGGAGACAAGAGAGCACGTGATGGATCACCCTCAGCAGGCTGACTCTGCCTGCTGTTCTCACTGGCTCTAATTAAAAGATGACTAAGTCAGAGGTCTAAGGCAGGGATGACAATAGGGCAGCAGTCCCCAAAATAGCAGCAAAGGAAAATGGATGCCTTTGAGTGATTGCATGATGTCTGAATTAATGGCCAGGAAATGAGCGATTATTGCATACTTACAGCTAGGCTGTTTTATAAAGCTTGTGGTATGCTAAAGCCATATACTTGAACTTGGGGAAATTTAGAGAGGAATTTGTTCAGTTATTGCTTGGTTGGATATTACGCTATCCAAGCAGTGCTTAAACTAAGAGGAAAAACACTCTGTTACTGCTGTTTTAGTATTGATGTTCCTAAAATAAGCAAAATCTTATGAAACTCATTTTGTAGACACATGTAGTCTCTGGCCAGTTGTTGACTTAGAGAAACAGTTTTATTGCTACTGCCTCTGTTCCTGACTTATAATAATATTAGGTGATATTTGGATAGTTATTTTACTGTGGAAGCAAAGCTTCTAGCATTTCTCTCTCTCTTCTTCAAATATATTCTCACAGTACTTCAATTTGGCAAATCGGTGAAAAGCATCCTTATTATTTTCTGTGGCTGATTAGTTCAGTAGGTTAAAGCATCACACAAAAGAGGCCAAGCAAGGTCCAGTGTCTGATTCCTCTGTGGGGGTGAGCTCCCCTAGGCTGCACTTCTAACCCCACTCGCCATCTTGTAATGGTGTCCATTCATCACGGGTGGAAACAGGAGAAAGGGGGAGGGCGGATCAGAGCAAATCCATCATCGCTACTGGAAACCCAACTGATCATGCCGGCCCCACAGACTGGGGGCTGGGAGGGGTCAGGAGGGTCATTTTATGCAAACAACAGCATGGTATGCAGAAGGGGAAACTGAGGTAAGCCAAACATTATATTGCTGGATATCAAAAAATAGATCCTTTGACTAAATTTCAGATTTACATAATTTTTCCTACTTTTCAGTTAGTTTGAATTTTTTAAGCATACTCATAAAAATACTGGCCACCGTGTAACCTGTATCACATATGGGCAACTAATTATTTCTTAAACTATCTTTTGTTCTAAAAATAACCATTTCAAATTTAATAGTTCCAAAACAGATATCATATAAAACTTTGCTCACATAAATCTTCTCACAGAGAATGGCTTCCCTTAGAAGAACCAACAGGGAATAAAGGAGAAAAAAGTCCTGGAACGTAACACTGACTTCAAAAGGCAGATGATTTTGGCTGAGGTAGGAGACTGTTATATTTGGCCTGGTTTTGTTTTTGCAGGACAGTTATTCTTGGAGTGTCTGACCTTCCTATTGTGGATTTCTTTTATCTTGGCTAATGTTGGCTCCTCTGTTTTTCCCCATTTATTTATTTATTTTTGCTCCAACTGGGGGTGCTTCCGAGAAGCACTGCTGCTCTCCGTCTTGCAGACTGTGCCATCAGGCACTTTCAAGGGTACTTGGTGACTGAGGTCCCCACCAAACATCTCATGTGTTCCCGGCCCATGGTTAAGTTAAATGGAAAGACTCCTCTGAGATGAGGAAAATTTGTCCTGTATTCTTTACTTCACTTGCTTGCGTGCCATTCTTTCCTCATAGTATGACTTTTGTGAACATTAGCTGAGCTGAATAGGAAAAGAAGCCACGGTCTGCAAATTTTATTTACATACTTCCCTGATGAGAGTAATTTGGCCTCACTTTCCGATGTGCTATAGCCAAGGTTAACCAGAGGGTGTTCTTATCAATACAGGCAGACTTCAACCTACACTTCTGGTGTATTTCCTATTTCTGAGTAGCCTTCAGGCCTGGAGTCACCTGCCTCTACCTTGGCCACCAGAATTATCCATCCCATCCATGTCTTGGGCAGGAAGTACCTGATTCTCACTGTCTGAAGATGCTGTTCCTGGGGACTCTCCTTTCCTGACTCCCCTGTTCTAGCTTCTGCCCCTCTGTTTGGCTGGAAATGTAGCTTCTAAGTTTATTCCAAACACTTTTTCCACCCATATTCTCCATACTTTCTGACAGATAAAACAGCTTAATAATTATCCTGGGAATTAAAAGGGTGCAGAATAGGCTTTCTATCTCAACCTTAAAGGAGGTTGCCTGAGTCATAATTAAGAGCACAGACTCTGGAACAAAACAGCTTGGATCAAATCCCAGCTCCATCACGTTTACCTGTGTGATGTTAGATAAATTACTTAATCTCTCTGGCCTCCACTTTTATGTCTTTCAATGGGATTAATGGTATTTACCTCGCAGGTTTGTAGTGAGGGTTCAATCAGTTAATATTTACAAAACACTAGAACAGGCCTGGCAGAGTAAGTGCTGTGTAAGTATTACTCCACTAATGAGAAATGATTCCCCCTCAACCTTCCCTAACTACCTTGCCTTATTCCACAGCATTGTTCTTCTGGGCAGCAGGGGGATGAGGCTGTGTGGTTGACCACCAGGAACCAAGCAAGCATCAGCTGCCTGCAGTTCCCCGCCCCTGGCAAAACTGAAACTGCAGGGTTAGTACATTTTCCCTCTGAGCCTGTGTGAAGCCTTAGTCCTGAAGTGTGACTGTGACCTTCAGGTCTGGGTCTGTCCAGCATAGGGCCCTGCTGGCTATGGGAAACATCAAGTGTATGTGGGGTGTGAGTTGTGAGGTATGGTGTTAAACCAGAGTCTCTCTGTGTTAAAACATGTTTTGTACTTGAGATATTTGGAGACCTTTTTAGAGTGAGAGAAAGCAACTCAAGAGAACTAGAGAGAAATTCTGGAAAAGAATATGTGCGAAAGAGAGGAAGACTCAAGGAATAATGGAAAAAATTGGTTTATTGGTTTTTGAGAAAATTTCGAAGCTTCAGCTACTTTCTCAGTATTAACAACATGCACTTGATGTATTTGTGACTGAAATATATCCCTTATCTTGACTAATAAGCTTAAAGCAGTTCTTGAGGATGTATATGTCAAGTGAGAGGGAAGGACCAGTGTCACCAGCTCCTACGGGGTTCTGAAGGCCCCTGGAACCCCCTTCAGAGCCTGTTCAAACCTTCTTGGAATTCTCCATATTACAAATTAAATCTGCTTTTTACAAGTGCCAGCAATTGAGATTAAATATACTTTTCTTAATCCATTTTACTCTCACCTTTCATTTTTGTTTGATGGCTAGTTATGAGATACATAAGGAATCTACTATGTGTATGTTTTTAAAACATTTTGAAATGGTCCATATACTTAAATATAAATGCTGAATTCTGAAGGGTCCAGATGAATCTCCAATGTCTACAGGCCTTGGGCCCTTTTTCTCTTAATTACTGTAACCATAGGACCTGCTCAGTGCCTTACTCTCAGGAGACGCTTAATAAATATTTATTGCATGCCATTGCTGAATATATGGGCAAATGTACCATCTGTTGTATCATCAGAGGAACAGGACTCTGGGCTAACTGTTTTTCTCCATTGGGCTTCAGGTACATAGAAATGGATTTATAATAATTTTTGGTTTATGCACACTCTCGTAATTGGTTTTGCTTTCATTGTTTACTTGTTTATTAATATAATTTTATGAAGCAATAAATATTGATAAACCAATCATCCAACATAAAAGCTCAGATCTTGACAATAACCTTCATCTGACTTATGGTTCCTTCGATCCCATCTCCCAGGCCCAACTGCCTGCGGAAGTCGTTTTCCAGAATCCTGTGATGAGCAATCATGTTTCTCCTGGGATGGCGTTGGGGAAGAAAAAACACTCCCATGTTCCAAAAACTGGGCCAGGAATTTCTGAAACAAATCCATTTGCAAATTGGAGACAGTCTGTATTTTATGCAGGCCAGTAGAGTGTCTAGTCTGATCCAATTCATTTTGGCACAGAAGGTCTGCAAGCCTGTGATGAAAGGGGTAGGGCTGGAGGAACTTCTTTGCCTTTTGATATTAAATTTTCACAAGGACATGATAATCTACTTTTTAAAGACTGGAATTAAGACATTTTGTACTAGATTATCAAAACTGATGTCCTTCTTTACGAAAAAGCTATAAAAATCTTCTATGGAGAGGAATTCTCTCACTCGCTGTGTAATAAGCTTTGCCCCTTATCCTTCAACCACTTTTAGTTCCTTCAGTTGCTTCTTCTGGTACAACTTGTGTATTTCTAAATAAGTGTATGCTGCTCTCTCTTGAGCAGCACTTTCACTCACTGCCTCTTGAATATCTACTGTGGCTGCGAGGACTTAGCTCTCGTGTACCACTCTCTAGTCTTTCCCCCCTATTTCTAGTTAAATCAATATTTCAAAGATTATAAAATTATGACGTCGTTATGGTTGTCTGAGCCAAGTTGTGTACCATGATTACCTTTCCTCTCTCATGAAACTTTTTGTTTTCTCTGGAGTTACTAATTCCCTTGATTTTCGCTGGATTTGTTTTGTTTGTGCCCATTAACATGTCTTTTCATACCCTCTAAAGGTCTCTCAGTACAGTTTGCCTCATGGTAACCGATCTGATACTCTGTCAGGTCTCCCCTACACCCGGCCTCCTGGCTTGTCTCTCCTGGATCCTGAGCCTTCTTGCTACGATCTGACCCAGTTGCTCTGGAAGCCTGTTGGTCCTGGGATTTTCCTTTGTCACTTTCCTACACTGATCCCCTGTTATCTTGAAGCAACTATTTTCCTCTTTCTTGTTTTGCTGTCTTGCATTGTGAGAATAAAAGAGTTCCTGAGGAAAAAAAGGGCAGGGAAGGTCGTTATTTTGATATTCTGCATCTCTTAAAGTATTCTTATTGTGGCCTCGCCTTGGAATGATCATTGGTTGTGGGGTTCTGGACTGAAAGTCATCTTCAAATGAAATATTTCATTGTCTTCTAAGTAACGATGTTGGTTTTGAGAAGTCTGATGTCATTCTTACCCCTGATCCTTTGTATATTCCTGACCTCCCACTCTCCCATTTGAATGTTATTAAGATTTTCTCTTTATCCCTAGTGTTCTAAAATTTCCTGATGGAGACATTTTTCATTAAATATGCTAGGCTCTAGAAGGCCTTTCATTCTTCAGATTTATATACTTCCATTCTGGGAATCTTTCTTATATTATTTATTTGGTAATTTTCCTCCAACCATTTTCTTCCTTTCTTTTTGTCAGTTCTATTTATTAGCTGTTCAATACCCTGGATTGATACTCTAATTTTCTTATATTTTTCTTTCATTGCCTATTTTCTGAGGAGATTTTCTTAGATCCTTCCACTACAATTTTTCTTTTGGCCATCATATTTTTCTTTCTTTCTTTCATTTTTTTTTTTTTTTTTTTTTGCATCTGGCTGATATTGAGATCAAACCCTGGACCTTGGTATTATCAACACCACACTCTAAGCTTACCAGCCAGCCCTCACACTTTTCTTTTCTAGAAGCTATTCCTTGCTATTTGCTTGTTCCTTTTTTATAGCTGCTTCTTATGTCATGAATGTGATATTTTCTCTGATCTGCTGAGGACATTAATTGTAATTTCTAGAATGTTTTCTTCTGCTCTCTGCATTGTTTCTTTTACCTCTAAGATCCTCTCTTTCCTCCCCCCAAGTTTGTTGGTTTAGATTTCTTTATGTCCTTATGTTAGAGGATTTTCTCAAATGTCTGGTACTTTTGGCTATAAGTTTATAATTAAGAGCAAGTGTTGTAATCACTCAGCATCTGGGAAATGCAAGCTAAAACCACACTGAGATACCATCTAACACCAGTTAGGATGGCTAAAATCCAAAAGACTCTGAATGATAAATGCTGGCGAGGTTGCGGAGAAAAAGGAACTCTCATACATTGTTGGTGGGACTGCAAAATGGTGCAGCCTCTATGGAAAATGGTATGGAGGGTCCTCAAACAATTGCAGATAGATCTACCATCTGACCCAGCTATCCCACTGCTGGGAATATACCCAGAGGAATGGAAATCATCAAGTCGAAGGTATACCTGTTCCCCAATGTTCATCGCAGCACTCTTTACAATAGCCAAGAGTTGGAACCAGCCCAAATGTCCATCATCGGATGAATGGATACAGAAAATGTATTATATCTACACAATGGAATACTACTCAGCTATAAAAATGAATGAAATACTGCCATTTGCAACAACATGGATGGACCTTGAGAGAATTATATTAAGTGAAACAAGTCAGGCACAGAAAGAGAAATACCACATGTTCTCACTTATTGGTGGGAGCTAAAAATTAATATATAAATTCACACACACACACACACACACACACACACACACACACACACACACACAAAACCGGGGCGGGGGGAAGAAGATATAACAACCACAATTACTTGAAGTTGATATGACAAGCAAACAGAAAGGACATTGTTGGGGGGGAGGGAGGAGAGGGAGGAGGGAGGGAGGTTTTGGTGATAGGCAACAATAATCAACCACAATGTGTATCTACAAAATAAAATTTAAAAAAATAATAATAAATAAATAAATAAAGAGCAAGTGTTGTATTATAAATATGTTTGATATTTTCTAAACAGGAATTATCTTTGGTTTTCTGATATGTTTGATAAAATATTCAAACAATATGGAGGAATAAAACTTCCCTCAGAATTCTACCTCCTAGAGATGACTGCTATTTTTTAAAAAATCCATCATGTTTCTATGCATATATAAAGACACAGTTACATAAATGGAATTATAACATACAGTGTTTGAAATCTGCTTTTTCCTGCTATTACTAGGCCGTTAATATCTTTCCATGTCTCTCTCTCTCTCTCTCTCTCTCTCTCTCTCTATATATATATATATATATATATATATATATATGGTACCCTTTCTAATAGCTATAAAATTTATTAAGCCAATCATCTACTGCTAGAAATAATTAGGGTTCCAATTTGTTACTATTATAAGTAACATTGCACTGGGCATCATTATATGCATCTCTTTGTTCATTTCTGATTGCTTCCTTAGGAAATAATTCTTAAAAGGAAAATTGCCCAGAAAGATAGTGAGGCACATATTTCAGACTGGGGGTGCTGTTTGTATGTGAGAAACTAGTCCATTGAAGGGAGTCACTAGAGAAAAATCAGATTGTTAGCTGCCCTTTTCATTGGCTACCCCCAGGTAGAAGTATCTGTTCTGTTCTCTAAGGCTGTCCATTAAAGGGTTATAGTCTCTTGTTAAGGATATTTAAGCATAAATTTTGCATTTGGAAGGAAGGCAGGGAAGAGCCTGACATCTCATTGTTTAATATGAGGATGAGCAGTTAATCCCATCTCTCCATTGCTCTCTGCTGTGCCTTGTGCCATTGAGTCTGTTTCTGTTTCTTCAGAGAATGTATGTCCCATTTCCTGGCCTTGCAGGGTGGAGGTGAGAATACAGGATGGGGGACAGTGGAGGAGACAACAGCTCCATATGTAGATTTTAACCAAGCACTGGTTTCACCTGGCATTTAATTCCTACTGCTACAGCCCCTATTGCTTCCCATTTCTGAGGCTTTCCCTGTTTTTGGATACTTTTGGCTGGCTTCTCCTCAATATTCCCCTCTGCAGGGACTTAACTTTTACTCTTTCTACCTGGTTAAGTCCGTTACTTTCTATGTGTATGTATAGTGGCTGGAGATTACAGATGATTCCTAGTTTCATCAGAGATGGAGCTCGTGTTTCTGTTTCTTGTTTCTCTTATTGTTTTGGGGGTAGCTTTCAGGAGTGACATTGGGGAATAGAAAAGTCAATCTACAATATCTTAAAACCAGAAGGGTACAATTAATTATTTAAATACCTATTACATAATTATTAAATTAATTATTTATATTAAATAAAACATATATATAGTTATTTAAATATATATCATATACATATCATATAATCATATACCATATAATATGATCTCCAAGAGATACGCTGTGAGAGTTTATAACAAAAAGACCTTCAAGAATTTGGCCACCCGAGCAAGGAGGAGATGGTACTGAAGAAAGGGCATAGTTGTTACCCATGAAGTAAATTGATCATGTTGGTTGTTTATCAGCTTTCCTTCATCTTTGAAGGACTTTGCTAGACATTTTATCTTTAAAAGAAGATACATTAAACTTTAAGAGAATGTAAATTTTTTAAAAGCAAAAACTGAAATACAATGTTCACTGGCAATAATCACTGGAATCTTTTAGTGTAAAGTTACATTTTTTTGGTGGGTAGAGATTTTTCCCTGCTTTGAAATGTTAAGTCATCTAAATTTTTAAAAATAATTTTTCCAGATCCTTAAATGGTAGTTTGTGTTACTCTTTCTTCCTCTGAACATCCTGAAGCTCAGAAACAGAATCTACGTTTCTGAGACCACCCATCCTTCTTTTGCTAAACAACCACTCAGGCAATGTACCCTCGAAAGAGGAAACACTGACATTTAACCAACAAAAAAATTGTACTTGATATCCTGCTTCCACGGAGACAAAAATAGCTCTTCAAAACTAGCAGATTGAAGTTGATATTAAAAATGCAGACTGATAGTGAGCATTTCTGTATCTCTATGCCTGAGATAATCTGTGCTGCCAGAATAAACAAGGCGTCGAATGGAACACGACCATGTCAGAATTGCTCTGCTTGGCACTAACACAAATACACATATTTTACAGGGACAGTTGATAATATTCACACAGCACCCATCTCTTTGTACTTTTGTTATAGTCCCATTGTTAATAATGCACAGTAACCCTTAAAAAAAAAAAAAAGGAAAAAGAAAAAGCAACAGCATGCAAGAATAGAAAATCCAGCTGGGTAGAGCTATTGTTGATTAGAATCTCCAGGCTGTGCCCGCATTCAAGGGATTTCTTAATGAACTAAGAGTCAGAACAACTAAGAGTTAGTTCAGCCCTCCCTCGGCTCATGGGAAAATCTAAGCTGTGCCTCAGATATAGTGTCTAGAGAAGTTGTCTCTGGATTCACATGATTGACTACTCTAACATAAGCATTTATTTATGTATGGGATACGTATGTACTACTGTACTTTATGCTAGATGTATATTACATGTTTCCTACATAAACCAAACAAAAAGTAAAGATGATCCAAATAGAAAATTAAAAATTTCTATCCGCACCCCAGGATATCATTCCTATTTTGGTGCTCACTGGTCTGGAAACAAGGGCCCCATTTCATCTATAAAATGCAAAGTTCTAGAATTTGCCTCTATAGTAAGCGAATCACTTGGTGAGAATAACAGAGTCTGGAGAAGCTTATATAAGTTATGTTTTTCTCTTCTCAACACCCATCTAAACCTCTCTATATGATAGGTCATCCTTCACAAATGGAAAATTCCCTTAAATGGACACTGGTATAGAAAAACAGCTCCCAGAAATGTTTCTCCCCTATAGGATTTAAAAGTATTGTGCTATTTTTATGTTCTCAAAGTCCAGATCAGAAATGGCATTTTAAGATTAGTTGCAAATGCCCTCCTGCCCCCCACCCCCTTTTGTAACTAGATGTGCTTTAATTCAGAAGAAAACTTTTCACACCATTAAGCTTCAATATAGTTTAATGCTTTGGGGCTGTGGGGCTTGATATCATAGAGAAGCCTGAATAAATGTTTTAAAATACAATCTGCACAAAATACACTCTTTTTCTTTACCACAAATGTGGTTTTAGTTTTGTGATTTTCTGCCTTCTTCAAATCAAAAATCTTTCTCATGTCCAAGCTGCAAAAGCCCCAGGGATGGCCCAACCCGACTTTGCAGTGGACTGGCCAAGTTGGAGGAGGTTTGGCTTGTCATAAAGGGAGGAGGGCAATGATCCCTGCCTCCTCCTGCTTGTAGTTCTAAAATAGTCCCAAATGACCAGTTTGCATTCTAGGCCATAGTAACTCTTTTGCGGAATGAATAATATTTTCTTAAGCACTTTTAAGTTGTCATTCACAGCCTATTTAAAAAATGATTTAATGAGTAAAATTATGCTGTTTATAAGTCCCTAAGTGCATATTTTTTAGAATAGCTAAAAGAGTAGCTTTGTTTACACACATTTGCTACAATGGGCAAGGGGCATGTTATTGTGGTCAGAACTCCCTCAAAATGATTTATGGAGAAAACTGCTATCTGCCTGGTCATCTGTTTTAGGATTGAATTCGATTTTAACAACTGATTCACTTGAACTTGCATAGACCTTTAGCCCCATGTTTCAAGTAAGGAAACTAAGGCTTGCAGATATACAAATGACTTGCTCCAGTTTAAGCCAAAGGCAGTAGGGTAATTAGGAATACAAGTCAGATTATTTGAAAATCTAGCCAACGTGAAACTTCCTTAGTCGGAAGAGCTCTGATATGCAAGATAAGAACTGGGCTCTTACCTCCTGGATTGGAGAAAGGATTTGCCAAGCAAATTAATAATCCCAAAGGAGGAAAGTTTAGCGTATATGCTGTTTTAAGCCCGGGGAAGTGGCCCATCTGTACAATTGGTATGCTAATTATGAGTTAGTTAACCAGATCCCTAAATAATCTCTTATTAGCAATGCTTTGCTAGCT